>NC_141393.1:15849766-16299766 GCF_034619465.1 Leptosomus discolor | reverse complement strand
TATTTTTTTTTTCTTTTGCTAAGTACAGCAGACAAGGCTCAATAACAGCTCCCTGTCAGCTGCAAAGTGCCCATCTAAACCTCTTTCCTTCATTACTTCTCTGATGTGTACTGTATGTCATTCCTTGGACAAATTTACAGCTGAAGAATCTGTGCCAAAGGCAATACAACTTAATGTGCGGGGAAATGTTTTCTATACAATAAGTTGTACTCTAACATCACTACAGCAGGGTTGCTTTGCTTTTCAAGTCCTTTAGATAACTTGGGCTTCTTTCTAGAAATTTTAACTGTATTTCTCAGGGGGATTTCTAAGAGAGTTTTTGGACAATCTTCTGTTACTGACAAATTTTTTTCTGTGCACAGTCCTCTTGAGATTATGACAAATTTAACAGTGAGATTAAAAATCAAATAGTTTTTCCTTTCACGCTAAGCCTGATGATACATATTTTAATTGCTGTTTATGTAAAAATGTTCTCGGGTACGGAACTTTGTGCACTGATTTACAATGGAAGTATATTTTATTGCAATAGTTTCTATGAATTCGTATGCCGTAGGACCAGAACAATAGGTGTTTGTCTAGTGCCCTGTTATAACAATTTGTATTGTGGAATGCTTCGTGACTCCAGCTGAGATCAGATTCTGCTGCTTTAGTCGTCGAGTAAGATTATTGTTGTTGAAAATCTCTATCAAAAAGTGACTTGGAAAAGATAAAATAAGTGATTCAAAAGGCTAATATCTTTCTCTTCCCAGTGGCCTTACCAGCTTCCAAGTGTTGAAACAGTCTGTATCTGCTGTTGGAAAAACTGGGGGAAAAGAAAAAAAAATCATGTTCTTTCAACACTATAAATGGCTCCCCAAGGCATTAAAGTACATAAACACAACTACAGGAAATGCAAATACTAGAACCAGGGCTCACTACTCATTTATAAATGAAGATAAATCAGTTGTATGCAATAAACCAAGATTAACTTGATGCCTGAAGCATGTTCTATATTAGAGGTTTCCACATGCTCACACATAGGTGGGTTGTCTTTTTTCTTGTATTTTCTTCTTTATTGTTAAATAAAAATGAATTTATTATTTGAAGCTGATCCCAGATGATTCTTTTATTTTCTCCCTTGTTTTTTTTTCTTTTTTCTCTTCTCTGCCTTTTTATAGAGAGTGTTTGGTAAACAGAAAGAAGGGTTTTCGCTTTTGGGTGACAGTATGTAATCTACATTCCCACTGTTTGTTTTACCTTTTGTTACAGAAAGAATAAAGTCTGGGCAATGTGCTAGTACATAGTTTCTTTGCACTCCTCTGTACTGTAGGACCTAATTGTATTTTAAGACTGCATTTACTCCATTTGCCTGGAGAATTATTTCAAATAAACTGACAGACCTATTGTGTTGTGACATCATAGTAACTCTTTGTTGTTGTTTCGGGTTTTGGTTTGTGGCTTCGTTTTCTTTTGGGTTTTTTTTTTTTTAAATTAAAAAAAACAGAAAAACAAGCTCTTCTGTGAATTCAGCAATAGCACAAGAAATTGCATTAACAACATTTAAGCAAATTGTTGAAAACGTACTGAAATAAATGCTAGTGCACTTCAGGGGTTGAAAGGAATATGCATCAAAATGCTTGGCATTTTTTTTTTTTTTTCTTCGGGAATTTAGCCAGTGAAATATAGCTGCCAGTGTCTCAGGCCTGCGTGTGTTCTTCTGCAATATGCTCTCGATCAATCAGATTTGCATAACTAAACTGTCGGCAAGCCCGCTCGGCTGCCCAGGTGCAGGGCCATTTGCATATAGAACAGTGAGGAGGTCCCAAGAGTCACTTCAGACTCCAGTGACTGCTGAGCCCGCAGTCCACACCGCACTGGAAATGAAATTGGAATGACAAAAAAATGGTTGTGCTAGTCTGCAAGGGTGAAATATGCACTTGTGTTTCAAAGGTTATGTAGAGATCACAAGACAGCATTCAGGCACGAGAATATGCACAAGCCTACAGGAAAGCAAATGCTGTTGTGTGTATTTTGTTTCCCTTCCCCCAACTACAATGATATATATTTATTTATTTTTAGATATGTATGTGTAGATATGTATGTATATATAAAAATATTTATTTTTTCCTTTAAAGTTGTGTATCATAACTGCACATATTCTTCAGTCCTTAGGTACTGAGGAGGCAAGGAGTGCGGGCGTGTTTTAACTATATAGTTCTTTCCAATTAAATCTCCTACGGGGGGGAAATATAAATAAATAAGGGACCTTTCCCTCAAGTTTCCTTTTCTTTGGAATGTGCATCCAGTTTTTCAACATGTTTGCCTAGAAGTCTATCCCCTGCTTCCTGAACTATTTATTACTCAATTAGAAGAGCTAAATGGTGAATAATTACCATGAAGTATTGATACAGCTCGAAATAGAATAAGAAAAAAGTGGATTACGATACTGATTACTAAAAGCTCTTTATCCGAGGCTTGCCATAGGTATAGTTATCCTCATTTCACAGGCAGGAAACTGAAATGTGGAGTGCTGAAGTGACTTTCCCCTAGGAAAGCAGTGATCCAATGGCAGTCTGGAAGAAGTAGAAAGATTTAATGGTACTGTTGGAGATCTAGTACAAGATTCTCTGTTCTAACCATCAAGAAAGGTGGCCTCCTCTTCCCCTACTGTGTCTTGCTAAACATTGAAAGCAAGGGATACTCTTCTTAGCTCACTTGATTAGGCTGTTGTGTCAGATGCTGTTTTCCCAAGGCAATTTTTGGGATGCAGTATGTGACATGTGGGGCTGGAGCCAACTGCACCTTCTCCCCACAGGAGAGTGTGTCCCAGCCCTGGCAAGGAAGGAATACTGCAGGTTTGGCCCCCACTGAAATGAGCTGATTTGTTGGGGGAGGGCGGGAGACAAGGTGTCCCTCCTGGTTTGAATGTCAGTTGTTGTCAAGTTGGCATCCTGAGCTGTTTCCATGACAACAGCTTTTTGTGCTGGGGGACGAGGTCATGCACCTGTGATCTCGATGAAAAGGACAATGAGAGAATGTACATTATTTAAAGCTTTTATCTTCCAGTACGTGTTTGAGTATAACCTTGAAATTGGGTGAATAAAGGGCAAAGTATATTTCTATGCATAGGAGTAAGGCAAACTCAGTTGGTTAGGAAGAGGTGTGAGGAAGATTGAGGGCATTTTACAGCATGGACACAGCTCTAACTTTTCATGGATGGGTTAGGCTGTCTCGTTAACTTTCCATCTTGAATTTCAGCAAAAGTTTCTTTGGAGCGAAAAGACTCCATCATTCTTCTAAGACTGAAAAGAAGGGGGAGGAATAGGCAAACAGTTCAGCAACTGGCTTTTAGTTGGTATTTTCCAGAAAGACTCTTGGATTAAGTTGCCATTGTGGTTTTGTTTGGATGCCCACCACAGCTCCTGCTGTGTGAGGCTCTGGTTGAACACTGAATGAAAAGATAATTGTTGACCCTAAGAGCTTCCAGTCAGAACACTTATGTATCACTCTGCACCTTGATTTGTTAAGAATGTGCCAAAATACTTCCAAAACTTCATTTAAGGCTTCAGTTAGATGGGACTGCTAGAAACACATATAAATTGTATTCTACAAAAATTAAGCTTGTTACTCTTTACATTTTCCAAAATGAAAAGGAAATTCTGCAAGACAAAAATCAAAACTAGCCAGAGATAGTTGGTTTTTTTGGCAACAGCTTCTTATTCTGTCATTGTTCTTGGTGTTGTCAGTTTACTAACATCAAAGCAGGATTGGGCTGGCTATAATTTTCTTCCTTTCAGAAATACTGGAAAACATTGTTGAAATATTTTGTCTCATGAGGAAAGAAGTCTACGGGTGGCTCAATGTGACTAAAAAAGAAACCAGAAAGACAATTCTGTAAAAGAATACTTACTTAAATAATGAAATAAAATTAACCAACCTAAAATGAGGAAAAAAAGAAAACCTCAGCTGACTCAAATGCAAACACAAATTGTATTATTACCATTCATAAAATATCTTTGTATTTTTGTAGTGTGTGTATGATCTATATAGGTAAATACACATAATGATATTTTTACTTTAAATACTTTTATTTTTTTGGCCATGAGAGTCATCTCCTGCATAGCATATTGAAAGACAATGCATAGGCCACCCCAATAAAGTAGTAGGTGCAATGAGAACAACTGAAAAAATTTATGTTTGGCTATAAGTCATAAATTTCAGAGATGATTTGGATTAAAATTTTCACAGCTCTTATACATCAAGTATTTCTTTAAAATCAGAGCATTCAGAGTGGCTTTCAGATTTCTGCTGTTTATGGCGATGAACTGCACCAAGGGAGAAGAAATAAAACTTCACAAAATGAGAAGAATCATTAGGACCCTAGATAGTCTGAGGAATCCAACAGCTTTTAGAAAAGACCATAAAGGTTAGGTGGTGGAAGCAGGGATCACTGCAGCCCAGGCTTGTCTTTTCTTGTGCTCTTGGAAGGCAAGCGATCCCTGCACTTCAATCCCAATGGATAATAGAGATTTCCTGCAATTACTTCTGACACTGACTGCCTCTTGCCCAATATGAACTGCTAGAACCCGTGGGAGGTCAGGAGCGGGTTTGGAAGGCTGAGATGAGACAAACAGACCTATACAGACGTATACAGAGTTACATCAATTCCCTGTAGCCAGGCCTATGAGGTGTGTCCTAGAAGGCAAACCAACCTCTGCCATGCTAAAGCAGGACAAGTTACAGTTGATGTCTCCTCAGCACTTGCACCAGCACAGTGATGATTCCAAGGCTTTCATATTTAAACATTTAAACTCTCTTTCTCTGCTTTCTTGATATGCAAGAGGTGACACTCAATGGCTCCCTCCCTCCCACCTCGGCGTAGGTCAGCTGCTGTGCTTTGTGCCATTGGGCTCAGTGATAGCTGGGCACGGAAAGCAAGATGCAGTCGCTGTTACTGGTGATGTATGAGGGAGAGAGAGATCACTGTCATAGTATACCTGCTATTTTCAATTTAATTATTAGTCAGAACTTCATTTGTCAACTTAATCATTGCAGGCAGACACCGCAGAGATGGAAAGTGGGGTGGGGGGAAGATGAGGAAAACAAACAAAAAAAGGCCCATTTGTTGCTCCGGGCATATTTTATTTGTTTCTCGGCTCAGTTTATTTCAATATTTCATATATGCCAAAGTTTAGATTAAAAAAAAATGATGAATGTATGTAATCTTGTCATTAAAAGTATTGGTTGCAGAGGAACTGGTTTCCTCAAGTTGTTTCAATAAAATTGTGCATTAGCCTGCAGAACTATTCACCTTCTCCATGTCTCTGGTTTCTTTGTGTGTTAAGCAAATAAACACTTATTCTTGTTTCAGCTGAGGGAAATAGTAAATTTTGTCATTTGGATGCTGCTAGTTATGGCCAAACAGAATGAAATTTTGCACAAAATAAGAAAAGAATCCATCTGGTTCATATAAGCCACTAATTGTATTTGCCTACCTTTGAGTAAGGCAAATTTTGAAAGAAAGAGGAAAAGTGAGGAGGGTTTAGCACTTGACTGGACTCTTCTGTGACCAGGAGTGATGTGGCAAGGTTTTAATGGGCATAAATAGCTCCTTCCTTACTCACTCAAGCGTTTTGAGCTTTCTGTTAAACCCAGTTAGGTTTAGCATACCATAGGAAAACCCCTGTTCTGTTACCTCAGTATCTGCTATTGCCTCTTGAAAGGCTGTGGGCACAATACAGAGCCTGGAGCAGAAGCTCCTCACTTAAAATGGCAGACAGGTGCCACAGCAGCCAGCAAGCACAGCCAGAAGAGGTTGTTGCACGTTTGGGCTCACAGCAGTAGTGGGCTGTGTGGGGAGTGTTATATGAACACCAGTTCTCAGTGACAACAGTGGCACAAAGGATTGGCTTAGCCATAGGAGGGGACAAAATGTCCGCCAGTCCCGTTCACACTCCCCCAGCTGCCCTGCTGTGCCCCATAGGGGAAGTGAAGGGACCTCTGCCCTGCAGGCCTTGTCTCTCACATTGGTGGAAAGGCAATAGGTGCTGGCACTACTGTTAAAGTTAAAACTTTCCTCTAGGTGTCTTCAAAGGAATGACTTGTTCTGTCCTCCTCTCATGCAGTGTGACTATGAGGAAACTCCTGCTGCAGTGTAAAGGTCCTCCTTATTCCTGTTGCTTTACTTACTCCCATAAGTCTATTATCATACTTTTCTCTATTATCATACTTTTTGAAGTGGCTTAATAGTAATATGCTATTACTTTGAGGAGAACATCAACGGTAGGTGGCAGTTCCTTACGGGAAGGCAAAGGTTTTTGTGCTTGCCAGTTTTTAGCTTGCAGGTTGTGTTCAAAGTCTGCTGGTAGCACAGGAACCTTTCAGGCTGCCCTGCAGTATGCAGCTGCTGCGCAGGACCCCTGCTACCTCTGTAACCTCTGATCCTACCTGCAGTGAACACAGGCCAGGCTGCCATCATTTGCTGGCCTCTGGGCCATACCTGACTTGCATGGCGTATCTGCTGCAGTTCCTTGCATTGCTGCCCAGTGGTATCTTTAGCAAGCAAAAGAGGAGTAGAAGAATTTGGGGAGAGGAATAGAATGGGTAGCAACTGAGGTCAGTGGGAACCACTGGGTTCTGGGAGGAAGTTGAGGGGTAGCAAGCCCTCTAATGCACAAAGAAGTTCTAGAGGATCAACATGTAGTTTAGGCTGCAGCCTTGCCCATGCCCAGGAAATGCTCCTGTGAGTTGCTGTCATCAGAGTTGCTGAGTAATGTAAAGTCCTTGAGGAGAAGGAGAGAGAGAAAATCTTAGGTCCCTGGAATCCTGCTGTCATCTTCTATCACTACATCTTTTGGACATTTTTGCTGTCATGGACTCAGATGATTGGGAGTTTGTCTCTGGCTGAAACTGGTCTTCATTGCATGCACTGTTAGTGAATGGTGGTAGTAGTGGCATCAGCTTGATGCTGGGAATTCCCAGTAGACCCTGTGGAGTATATAACCTGAATAGATTGCACAGACTCAAAGGCTGGGGAAGAAGTGGTGACTGTCATGAAGTAACGTGACCAAAATCAGCAGAAAGGCAGGTGGTAGAGTTGGGACTGGAGTTCCTTTCCTGTGCTCCGTTGCCTCAGTGGGAAAACTTTGCTGTAAAATCCCTACTGTGGCTGTCACCCTCCCAGACGGCGTGTTGTCTCCCCTGTCATCAGCTGTTGAGCTATGCCTCAAAAGACAAGATTTATCATGTGTTTATTGGATTTGCTTTGTGAAAACACAGTGGTCCATGTAGTAATTCAGGTCTTACACAACATGTCAGCTGATTATTTCTGTTTGGACTGATCTTTTTCCATAAACGTATAGCTCGTAACTTTAGTGTTTTGTTTTTCTAGTGGGTATTTTTAGAAACAAACTTTTATTTTGTGAATATTTGTCAAAAATGAATATGAGAGTGTGCGCAACCATTGTCAGAGCACATTCCTAAAGCGTGTGTGAATGTGCGTTTATGGCCTACTAAGCAGATGTGTTGGAAGACCAAACTACCAGGCTTCTGCTATGGTGTGATGAGTCATGAGTTGCTCCAGCTCCCTCTGTGCCTCGCCTCTTCCTTCCCTTTGTCCACTTCAAATATTGCTCTTCAGCAATGTTTTCTTCACTCAGTATGCTAAGCACAGCACCCAGCCTTGCATGACCTGAATCATAGATGAATGCCAAAGTGCTGCTGTAACATAAATAATATGTAAAATATTGCATATGTATTATAACTAATTTAGTAACAAGGTCTCTTATGCAGCATTCATGGAGCTTTTAGGTGATATTATCTTGGCTTCTCAACTTAGCTTTACTGTCATTTGTAAAACTTCTCTGAAGCTTCTTTGTTTTGAATATTTCTAATGTGCCTGAAGTATTTTGGTACCTGGTATTTAAATACAATAGGAATAATTTTAAAAAGCAGAATACCGATCCTGACAATGTCACTCTCACTCCCTCTCCTTCAGTCAGTCTTCTAGTCAGTTTTGTAAGAATTTTCTACTTTGATGTCTAAAACAAACCTGCTATCACAGAAAGCTGTTGGTCAGAACTAATGAAAATGAGATTTACTCCTACTTTAATAATTTCTCACTATGAATTCTTTGTATCTCAAAGGAGCCCTTCATTAGGAGAGCTCACAGCTTTTGAAAGAGCGGTGAATTTGTATGTCATTGCAACAGCCTGTTGGATTAAGTGGTTATGATCCCCATTTTACTGATGAGCAAACCAAGGGACAGGGAGAAGTGACTTGCCTGCGGCTATGTGGTAAATGAGGATTTGAACATGCCTGGCTTCTGGCTTCATCCACTTACAGTATCTTCATCTTTTTTTTTTTTTTTTTTTTTTTTCCTTATTTCACTGACACTTTTATTCTTTCAGAAGTCGCTTTTCTTGAAAATCGGTGTAAATTGAACAATCACTCTCATTAGTACTGTCTATTTAAAGTTTACTTTTATTTTTTCATATATATATGTTTTTTATATATATGCATATATTTTTATATATACTCTCCTTATAGATATCTCCCTATATATCTATATCTATGTAAAGATCCACATTCTAAATGTGAGAACTGCAATAGGAGTGTAGGGACTGAGTCCAAGCTGTTGTTTGCACTAACTTTGCTTGTTAGTTAGATGTGGCTCTAGGAAAAGGTGCCTGTTTACTTGGCATGTTCCAGTAATCTAATTGGAAAAGTGGAATTACCACTTAAAATATGTGCAAGAATGATGGGGAGAGAAGATCTTTAAGTCATGAAGCTAAAATGAACTGAAGTTATATGCTGGAAAGTGCTGCCGTTGCTGCTGTGGAGAGAAGCTTTATTTGAAATTACAAAATGAAAATTACCGATCAATGCAGCCAGAATGGAATGATTGATATTTCAATTGCACTTCTAGAAAATGTAACATAACATAAAGATACACTATTTACCTTCTTTTCAATTCCAAGTTTTTGCACATTATCATAACATATATAAGTGCATAAATGGGCATTTCCAGACAGTGCAGTTGTGAGCAGAGATGAAAAGAGCTGCAGTATATATCAAACTTCAGGCAAAGCTCAGCTGTAGCAGTATTTGCTTCTAGAAAAATGGAGACAAGTGTGGTTTTCCACAGCTAAAGTTGTGTTTTCCTTCTCTGGGTGAGGCTGTAGACCCTAAAGGTCAGGCAAAAACTGCACATACCATTGTCTGCACAGACTCTGTTACCTGTGCAATGACAGGATGAGGAATGACTGCTCAGAGTGCAGGACTCAAAGTTCGCAACTTAGTTCTTCCACTGTAAAGAACCCTAATTGATCTGTCTGTGTGTCTCTGGACATGCTAATGCAATCCCCAGAAGTGGACCTCCTGCAACTGCTGTTCTCTAGCAGCACCTAGGAGAAGAATTTCTGCTCCACACCTTTCTGGTGGATGAGATAAACATCATAGAGATGAAGAGCTTTGCCTCATTTTGCTTACGCGTGAAAGAAGAAAGTTTTCTTTATTTACATACAGTAAATAAATAAGTCACCATTCTAAAGCTTGGGCCAGATCTCTTTCCTCATATTTGTTCCTGCTAATTATTTATGATTTCCAGCTATGGCTAAAGCACTGAAAACATGCTTAAGAAATGGGGAATACTCATTTGCTTACAAATATCTAGCACAAAACTGCACAAAACTTAAAGAAGTTATATAGAAGTCAAAGATTTATTTTGGCTTTTGGAAAAGCCTTGTTTGTACAGTGTCTACATTTCTGGCTTTATTTGACCTGCTGCTACTTCAAAGAAAGAGGATTCCTGTGAAAATGTGTAAAAAATGGGATTTTGAAAAGGCTTATTCATTTTTTCAGTTTCTAAAGGTGTCTATGCAGACAGGTTAAAGCATTTATATAAATATTCTGATTTTCAGGAAAATATAGCTCATTGTATTTCTGTAATCAAAAGAAAAGGTCAAGTCCTGTGTGTGGTTATAGAACAGCAATAGCACGATTCTGTTTTCTACTACAGACTTCTAACAAATTTATGCTGGTGCAGTGTAATATGGAGTTTGGCCCTTTATCACCATTATGCCCTATTCATTACCCTTCCTGGAAACTCTAATTATCTATGACATCATAAGTGATTCCTATGGGTATGATTGCTGTGACACAAATAAGGTTAGTGATTAGGACATCAGATGAAAAAATGTTATGTGAAGATGAACTCTTCAGGAGCTGCAGTCTGTTTTCATGCAAATGTCCCTAGTATAGTGTGGAGGACAAGGAATGCAGAAAATAGAATAAATAACTAGAACTGCCTCTAAATGAAATGTTTTACCAAGTTTTCCCTGAAGCGTCAGCAGCTCTTTAAACATGCTGGTGATGGCCGATCACAAGCCAGATGTTACCATTTATCAAGTAAAGAAAAGAGCCCCTCCTGCTTCCACAAATATGAAGTGAATATGAAATCAAATGGGAAACTGCTGCACTAACACTGGAGAAGATATAATGTAACTTTTACGCTATCGACAGGCTTGAGAGTAAAAGAAGTGTCTGACAGGAAAGAGTAAGTGTCGGCAGCATTACTTGATTCAACTTTCAAAGGCAAAATTGCAGTCTTATGTATAGACTTAAATCACTTGATGGATGTCCTGCAGGTTATGATTTCCTTCTCCTCTCTCTCTGTCACCTTCTCCTCCCATTCCATATGCAGGTCAAGTGCCTCTTAGGGAAAGGACCCATTGTGAAAGCTCTGAGCAAGCTTCCTAAAGCCCAGACTAGCAAAATGGGTGTATAAGACACATGGAGAGCAGTTGTAAATAATGATTACACTTTCTTGCAAGCGTACTTTCTCTTCCATGTCAGTCTTAAATGTGGTGAAAACAAAAGTTGGTATACTTTTAGCTGGGCAAAGCTGATCCAGCCCTGGATGACAGTGACATGTGTTAGGAAAGGCTGATGCTGTCAGTCTCTCTACCTTGTTCACCAACAGCATTGATCCTCATGATTTGCAAAATGACATAAAGCATCCAAATTCTGCTTGACTCCAACACCGGCTTATATGGTCAGGCAACATCAGTAGCAAAAGTATTTTTTCTCATGGTGTTTTACCTAGAAATTTGTTACTTCCATTCAGGTGGGGACCTGGCTATGTAGGATGTAGTAACCATTTTAATGGTGGATTGATGTAACTCATTCGCTTTGGGATTAAATGCAGAATCATTCGAACACTCCAGATCTTCAAAAACGCATGTGCAAAAAGACAGAAACCTAGGTTTGTTGTAGCTGTAATAGTCCTCCAAAATACCTTCAAATAAGTACGGAAGGAGAGGTGTAGGAAAACTGATAAAGGTGGAAAAAATAGATATACTTTAATGAAAGTACTTTTATAGGTCTGAAGGTTAAGCAGCAAACATGTTGAGGGTAGTTGTTTGGCTAACTCAATCAGGTTAACTCTGATTAGAGAATTTAAAAGAAGGGCAGTTGGGACCTGTGGAGCACTAGGAGATATTAGCAAGAGAGAGATGATGAGATCATTGGCTGAATGGATTTTTTTAACTTTTTAATGGATCGAATTTTGAGGAATTAGTTTGAATGGCATGTAAGAAAAATTATAAAAGGTCAGAAAACCGGCATTGCTACCAAGCTCATGATTTTTAGCACTGTATTGTGTTGTATTTTAAGTTTCCAAGCTCTACTTTTTAGAAGTAGTTTGTAGGTTTCCTTTACATATGAAGTCTGAGAGATCAGGGCCTGAAAACCTCTATTATGAAAAATATTGTCTCACCGGAAATTACTAATTCTGTCCTTTGTGTGTAGTGTTTCAGTGTTCACTCTGAAGCATAGTGATGAAGTATACTACATCCTGGGTTGAATAAAGGATAGTTCTGTTGTGCAATAATGACTGCGGTGGCTACAGAGATGTGTTTGCATTTCTGGCTGTGCTATGGTGTAAGCTGGTTCCTTTCACCATTTGGTTTAGTACTCACATGTGGACTATGGAGGTTATTTTTGTAACTACACTGTACAGCTGGTTTGTGCTAGGTCAGGTTATGTTGGTGGACACACTGCTGAAGGGCGTGAAATCAGTTCCCAGTTTACCCACACAACACAAGAGCACAGCCAGTGTCAGTCCATGCTTCTCTTTAGGTTGGGGCCATTCTGTCCCAGTTCTGCCACTAGCAGTATTTTCTCCCCCAGAAAGAGGACTGAGGCAAAGTCCATCCCATCTGCAGCAGCTCCAAGAGGTCCTGTGTGCAATTTCTGCCTCTCACAGCTTCCCCTCACTTTGGTGCCTATTGTACAATTTGAGCCAAATATGTTTCAGGAGGGTGGTTGTAGAAATGGGGGAGGGGGTTGCTAAATTATGGTTGCTGTGGGAACCATAACTTTGAATTTCTTGACATCTGTCCAATGACAATCTCAACATTAACGTTGCATTAACATAGTTTTTTTGCATTTAATTAAAAAAGACGATGGCCTGGAATCTGTTAAGGAATTTAAAGCCAACAGTTAAACTGTTTGCTGGGAGCAGAGATGTCAGAGCCTCTGCTCTGGAAACACTCACGTGCACTCACTAAACAGTCTGACAATGTACACTAGTCACAGAAATGAGAAGTGAAAGCAAAATGTTTGTAAAACCATTGTCTGCTTGTCTCCTTCTGGTGGCTTTGTCCATCTTTCCTGTCTGAAGCAAACTGTTTTGACTGAGTTTAAAATAACTTGGAAGCTAAATAATTGTTTCCAGTTCTTCCATACGCTATCCTCAGTGCTGCCCACTGACTCGCTTGTGTGTGCAGGCTGTGTTTTCTGGGGGTTGGTTTTGCCAGCCTACGCTGTCATCCTGCAAGTTCTGAAGAGAAGATGGCAGAAGCTCTTTGCATGTCTCACAATAGAGGCACGAGTCAGCAGTAAATGCCTGACTACAGTATTCATCCTGATTTCTGGACTCTTAAAAATGTGTTTGAGTTTCCCACATAATATTCCAGTGCTGGGTTTGGTTCTGATTTTGGGGGATATGCAAAAAAATATTTATGACTGATAGGTGTTTCACCTCGAAAGGTTTGGAGGTGCTGAGCTTTAGAACTCTCTTTTGTAACCTCATGTTATTTCAATAAGTTCAGCTATCAGACAAATAGACATATGGACTATGCTAAAGTTAGGTGCTGTAGATAGGAGAAAGATGTTCATATGGCACCCGTGTTATTTAGCCTTCTCTCATAACAGAATACCATACTGTTAAAAATTGTCTATTTTTATGTAATTCTTCTGCTTATATTGAGATAAAAAAATTATTAGTCTAAGGTTGGCTCACATCATCAGAGCTTCTCAATGTTGGCAACTTCCCTGCAGTCTGTTGCAGGCAATAACTGCCAGGGAAGTTGCCTGAGCACAAGCAAAAAATAGGTCTTCCTGCTGAGCTACCAGACCAGCAATGTAAAGAAGAATTTAATTCCATGGCCTTAAGAAAGTTTCCATGTTCTTCGCAGGCAGTCGTGCCTTCAGTAAGGTGACGGAGGGAGAATATAAAATCCTGGAGTTACTGCAAGCCTCGAAAAAGTTGTGAAAGAAGACTTGGCAGTTAGTAGCTTTATGTAAAAGAATTTTGCATATAAATTGCATATGCATATGACATTTTAGCTCCAACTTTACATGTGTTTTGGAGGTTGGACGCAATCTTGTCCCTGCCTGTCTGTTTGCTTTTGCCATAGCTGCATCAATATTAATCCTGTTGGTTTTTCCCTCTGGCTTTTTTTCTTAATTTCCCTCTCTTCCAGTTTTGATTTAAAAACTAGTTGGTTCCTTTTATCCTAGAAAAAAAAATAAATCTAGGCGTCTCTTTTCTATTTTTTTAAATGAGTTATTGTACTTAAAGTATGCATATTTCTTTTTTTGTCTCTTGGAGTAGACTCTCCAGTATTCATGTGGTGACAAGAAGTGGCTAGAAAGCTGATAAGATGAAGCGATATTCTTTTACTGGAGACCTTTTCTCTTCTTTAAAGGGAAAGAAACATTCTTTAAGTATTATTACTATCCTATCTCACCCTCCACCCCCACCCCCAATGGTATCATCAGAGAAACACAGGCTTTGCTGCACACTGTATTTAAGATATATCACTATTCTGAGCTCAGAGTTGGATGGACTGTTTAAAATGACTGTTTGTAAATTAGCTTCTCTTTTTACTTGCAAATTCTTAGTGAACAACCTAGCTAATCTCCCTCTATTTTTGTCTGTTTATTAACATCCTGCTGGTGACCATATATCATTCTTTGGGTTTCTTGTAAACTGTTCTGAAAAACAGAATCAGGTTTTGGCTCACTTTTGTAAGCGCTGTTTGTAAGATGCAGCGACATGGGGTAGATGCCCCTCATTGCCTGCATGACTGAGAAGGCTGTGGGCAGGAGCGTCTGAACAACCTGTAGTTCTTCATCCTTGTGAAACGTAATCAGAGTTAAGAAATTTTCACACTCAGCCCAAGTAGAAATTACAGTTTTCCCCAATACTATCTGATGAAATAAGATAATTCCCCTTCAGTTCTATAAACAGTGAATCATTTCAGTTAAGTCTTACCTTATTACTGCAGAGGGAGAATCAAGGCATTCTAGGAAATGGTAGTACATCACCTGCATCGGTAGTGGAAGGGAGCTTTTATGTTAGAAATAGTCTATAAACAAGTGATTTGCAGAACTGCGTCTCATTGCAAAAGTACTTTCTGTCATTTTTCGATCATTTAAAATTATGTTTGGATTTCTGTTTTATTTTGTTGTGGGATCTTTTCCCCCCACTAAAATTTCCCACACTACTGATTTGTTGTAACTGTTTTAATGAACTGAAATTTGGAGAGTGTTGAAGAGCTAGGGTTTGTCTTTAAAGCCTCATACTTTCTAGCACAAAAAAAAAAAAAAAAGATTGCTGCATGTTTTTTAGTCAAAAAGCTGTTTTCCCACAATCATTCTCACTACTTTCCTGAGGTGGACACATGATGTAATTACTACCTTGAACCTGAAATTGACAACTCAGTGGTTCAAATTAGCACAATGTTTAATTTGATTCCTAAGCATACAAAAGTTGCTTCCAGTTGGATAAGAGAATGTAACTGAACATGGGTTGTAATGATGCATCAAAAGGTATGACATCCCTGCTCAAATCGTTTATAAACAGCAGAAGAATTTTAAGAACTGAATTACTACCTGAACTTCAAAAGAGACCATGTATTTCTATTAATATAAAGAACAATTGCGGGCTGTTAGCCGTTAAGTCATTTGAATTTGAAATTCATCAAAAAGGTGGTGGAGGAGGAATATATCTGCACTCTAATGTGGATAAAGAATATTCTGTGTGAGGTAAATTTACTTCTGAAATGAGAGAAGTTTAAATAAACTCTAAAGAAGACATGCAACTTTTTCTTCAGAGAAAGAAAATGAGGGTTTTCTACTTTTCTAGCCTCATCTCAAACTCCCAGCTTCTTTCCAACCAGTTCCTAGACACCACTAAGACGAAAACTTCTGTTTCTACAGACTGGGTCCATTCCTGGCTATGAAGTTTCTGAAACTCCCCACCCTTAAAAAAAAAAAAAGAATTAATTCCTGTACAGTGTTCTGTTTTGTTTTTTGTTTTTGTTTTTTTAATAAAAAATGCTAACTCCATTAGAAATGCATAGTACATGTTTTTCCTTAACACAGGAATTGTTTTGTGGAAAAAGGAGGATGCCATATATGGGGACTCTGTTCCTCATCACCACAAACCTCCAGCCTGACGCTTTTCACAGATCTCGTCTCCCTGCTGTGAAACAGGGGGCTGAAGTTCTTTTTTCTGTAAATAGATATGCTCACAATACAGTACGCTACTATAGCAGAGCTTTCTAACATCGCCTTTTTACGTCTTTTTAGCAGGTGAAAGCTTGTTCAAAATGTGAAGAAGGGCCAGTGCTCTGAGCTGGAGTTTCTTGTGTAGTTTTGCTTTCACAGAGTTGTAGCAAGCAATGTATAAATTAGTTTTGTGTATCAATGCTACTAAGCAGAGTTGGTATTTCAGAGCAACCAATGTCCTGGGACCTGGGCAGTGATGTTGGCCTAAAAGGATAAATTACTGAGGATAAATTACTAAAGGATGAGGATAAAATACTAAACGATAAGGATAATTACTAAAGGATAAATTACTATATGCAATTTGACAATCTATTTAAAGGGTAAAATGAACAAGTTTTAACGTGACTATGCACCAGCTCTGTCTTACTAACTACTTTTTGTCTGAAAGCTGTTTTTTCAAGGCCCCTAGAACTGCTATGCACAACAAAGGAAAGCAATAATGAAAGAAAGCTTGATATTCTGCATATGAGATGCAGACTGTGTAAGTCCAGGCTTCTGACTCTGAGATTAGCTAATCATGCTCCTAATATTGCCACACATTGATTCAGGATAAAATACAACACAATGGGGCAGGTAAACACGAGGCAGTTTGAAAAAGTCCACTCCTGTTCTGTGTGGGAGGCATAATGAAGTTAGCAGTACTGGCATGAACAGGATATTCTGAAACAAAATTAATTCAATTTGTTTTATAGGCCATTTCTCTGTGCTTTTCAAGCCCTGAAAGCTCAAAGGTTTGTTCACTCTCTTATTCTCTGTATGATCAGCCTGGGATGGGGGAAGAGCTTTCATTAAAGAATGGAGGTTCCGTGAATGGGTAGATGGGACTTGTTTTAGAAGGAAGGGAAAACAAAAAAAAAAGCAAATACACCAACCAAAATTCAAATCAGCTTTGTTCATTCATTTAGTTGTCTTCCAGATTGGCAGCTTTGGATGCAGGATGAGTTATTTGTAGCGAAGCTATGGTCACTAGACTGTAGAAGAAAACCATCAAAATTTATTTCATGTCTGACACAGGACAAGTATCAAGCCAAAATCTTTTATTTTACAGAACTAAATCTGAAGTTACATGTGAAAGGGAAAAGGAAATAGAGAAAGAAGCTCAAAGAAATAAAGAGAGGAAGTGGGGGGGAAAGGCAGTACTAAAACTGCAGTCTTAGCCTTCTAAACCCTTTTGCTTCTCTGATTGATACTTTTCAATTATACCTTCCCATTTCACTGACATTTGAAATGCTATTTTTTTTTCTAGCGATAACTTCAAATGCTTAAGTTCCAACAGCACCAGTAACCCTGTTTAGCTGTAGTAGTAAATTGGTTCCTTGTACAACATAATGGCAGTGACAGCCTTTTGCTAGGGAAATGAGTTCTCCAATGGGACATGCCTATGATAAGACGTCCGGTTTTGAAATTGTATTTCTCTGTATCAGAATTAAATCTGGACTTTATATTTCTTTGCTGCCACTGCTCTGTAGCTGGTCCCTATACAGTACGACCAAAGACTGACAAGTAATGCTTACACAGGAACCCTTTCACTTAAATTGGATTTGTCCTTTTATGTTTCCTCCTATTATTAGCTATTAAAATCTCTCAAACCCTTTTTTAAACACTGATAGGGTTTGGCAAACCTGAAACTCACTGACTCGGAGGAGGAAAAAAAAAAGAATTCTAGTATTAAGAGCAGTAATTTCCTTCCCTAGGTAAAATTAACTCGCATTTAGTAAAATACAGTATTGATTCCCTGTGTTATACGCTAAGATATATGGAGTATCTTCATTGTGTTGAGAAAGGTCAGGATTTGAATGTATTATATTGGAACAGCTAAAGGCCTTTTAAAAAGGATACCGAAGAAAACATAAATCAGTGCCACTCCTGGGTACCTTTGGAAAACCCAAGCCTGCTTTCTTCTGGCTGTCAAATTGTGTTTCTTAGAGACTTTAATGGTTAAAACAAAAGTAATGTGCCTCCTGTGCTGTTTGATTTGCATTGGGGCCTGACAGTACCTTAAGTGTGCGCATTTTGTTAGTGTATTATTACTATATGCTGTAATGGAACAGCACAATGGAGGTCACTAGGAGATCATCAGTATATGTAATTTCATTTTAACCTTAGGTTTACATTATCACTTAAATAACAAAATAATA
Source organism: Leptosomus discolor (assembly GCF_034619465.1). NCBI lineage: Eukaryota > Metazoa > Chordata > Aves > Leptosomiformes > Leptosomidae > Leptosomus > Leptosomus discolor. The sequence goes on along the minus strand of NC_141393.1, from coordinate 16,281,791 downwards.
ATCAGTCTGTGGGAAAGGGGAGTTCTTTTTCCATTTCTTGCAGTAAAAGATTAACTCAATGTGATCACTATATTCATCTTCTCACTACTGATACCAATGCCATTTTCTTTTTCTTCAAAGAAATGTTCCTGGCAAATTTAGGAGAGAAACTGGAATTTTAGAAATTGTCAGAAAGAAAAAAGTAGTTTACATTTCAGCAGTGGCCTCTGACTCATTTCTGATTTCATTTAAGCACGGGAAGTAATTACAGTAGAAATTACAGACAAGAATGCATTCTAAGGAGGGGTCTTGAAATATAGTTTCTTGAAAAGGCTACTGGACTTGTACATGTATAGACTATGTATATAGGATTTATGTATGATTTGAGAAGGCTGCATGTGTTGAGAATATGATGATTTTTCCCTTCAGTTAGCATCAGAGACCTCTAACACTGAACAAGATGGTATTTTTCCTTGCTATGGTAGTGATTCCATTGCACCCACTAAATGATTAAATTTTATTTTATTAAATGATTAAATTTACTGTGTAATGAGGATTTGACCCTTTAATTCTAATCTTTTCACTTTTTAAAACATTGACCAGTACATAACTTTTACAGCCTCTCTCTGTGTTTTCTAAATGTCATTAATAATCAGAAATGTTGAATACAGAAGGGCAAGTTAAATCCTGTCATTGAAACAGCAAACAGCTTTAGTCAAATGTATTGGCACAGGATTAAAAATGCATCAAGCATGTATTTGTCTTCTCAATGGGAAGCCCTTATTAATAGTTTGAAGAGTAGAAAGCTTAGCCTTATACAACAAGCGCTGTAGTAGGGTTTTTTTTTAAAATATATTTTAATGTGTGAAATTGCAGGATGCCAAGGTTGCCATTAGAGCTCCTCTCTCGTTCCAGTAATTTTCCCACTTAGATTCATTTTTTTCCTTTCACAAAAAAGCACTTCATAGTGGTCACAGCAGAAACGCAGTGATACCGAGTAGAGTGCAGTACTCTTGCAAGGTTAATTACTACACCACTGTCAAAATATTGGACATAACTACAAGGACATGAGTCAGCTCACTTCTCTGAGAAATCTTTCCCTTTCTCTTTTTGTCTTGTGTGCAGGGCTTTTCTAAGGAAGTGTATGTGCTTTATCCAGAATTTTGGTGGAAATGTGAAGTTATAGACAGGCTATTTTAGAGAACCCACTTTTCTTCATCCTGATCCCAGCACAACACAGTAGCACAAACCCATTAAAAAAGATCGGATTCTCAATAGACCTGTGGACATAACTCCTACCTCAGGGGTCCCTTTGAAAATAAAGCAGGTGAATTGTCTGTATTCAAAACATTATTTTGTCTTCTGACTCTAGAAGTTTAAAAACAAATGTTTTCTTCAATGCTGTCATCCTTCCCTGTTTAGCCAAGACATGTGGGAACTTTAGGGAACTTGAAAAATGGCTTCTTTATGTTTGGGAGTAAACCATATCAAGTTAAATTTTAAAACGAGATTAAAGGAAGCCACCAAATCTGTGTGTCTTGGCAGATGCCATAGTCTGTGTTTACTAGACGTAGGCCAGCATGTGGGAGTCCCCTGAAGCCCTTGCTGAAAACATACAAAACAGAACAAAACTGATTTTGCAACATTGTTCACAAATTAACAAACTGCTGCAGTGAAGAGTATGTATGAATCCCTCCTTTGCTACAATTTCTAGCAAATCTCAGGAATGCTTTTTCTGCAGATGATGACAGAATAACCAAAGGCAAAATCTGCCCAAATTTGCCCTGGACCACAGTCTCCTATTATGATCCAACTCATTGATGCCCCTCAGCTGGGTTAAATGACAATCTTGGTAGAAGGTCAAGATTAGTCCACTCCTATTATTTCACCCAGATCTTCTTGGGTTGTCATTTCTGCTTTTCGACAGCCAGCTGCTGTCACTTGACCATATTATTGTGGTCCTTTTGCTGATGCTTCCTGGACAAGCATGCACTTTTCTCTAACTGTCATGTCCAACCCAGACCACTACCACCACTTGACATAACTGGCTTGGAAGTTTTCCCACGAATTGCCCAGACCTAGGAAACGGGTTCCTGAATTACCATCCTCCACCTAACCTCTTTGCTCCAGGCATTGCATATTTGATCAGGCAATACAGAAATTTTGTATGGGTTATCAGGTCTTCAAAGGCTCCTTTGTGTGTTTGCTGAAAAGGAAAGACGATGTGACCCACTAAGGTGTGTCCAGAATTTATTCTGAATTCGTCATGCTGTTGGTATGAGAAATGGGCTGAATAAATAGAAATGAAGCTGAAGAGAAAACTGGAAGAGTAAATGTGGGAAATATCTTGTGCTTTACTCTGCTTTCATATGACACATTTTATTATTTACTCTTCCCAAATTATTTTTAGAATGTGATTATCACATTATACTGTGAGCAAGAACAAATCACTTTAAATTAACAATGCAAATAAAAAAAAAAAAGCTGACTATGTCTGCTAATAATCTCAACAAAATTTGCAGCTGCCATTAAAAAACCCCAAACCCAAAACAAACAAAAAAACCCAACCCCAAACCTTCAATCCATTATAACTCATGATCTTATAAAAACCTAATGCATCTTTTAGCCTGCTTGGAGGCCTGAGGCCCTTCAGACAGATGCAACTCTTCAGTGGTGATTCTCATTTGGCAAAAAACTGATCTTTAAGTCTAGGGACATCTACCTTGTGCACTTTAGCAGAACTTGGCAGATTGAAAAGTGAGAAGAAGGGTGACTTTTTGAATAGTTGGTCTTTAAAGACGTTGGTGAGTTAAAATCAACACTTTAAACTACACCTCAGACAAGCACAGCATCCCATTTGTCCTGGTGAGCATATTTATTACACATTGTTTCTGACCATGAAAGATTATAGGTGGTGTCATGCTGCACTAAACGAAACTTCTCTTTAGGATGTAAGTTTTAAAATTATTCACAGTTTTGCTGTCCACACAAAATAAGCATTATCATCTTCCTATTATTAAGGGAGAAATTGAGGCATGGAAACAGTAATGTGCCACTGTCCAGGGCCTGATCTTGTATTCAAACCTGCCTTACTTCTCTTCATTGGCAGCTCAGTTTTTAAATAACTTGGCTTTCTGAGTCCCTTCCAGTTGTGTACAGATGGCATTTTGTTTGTTGAAGCTTATTGTCAACTGCTTTTTTTTTCCATGTAAAAAAATCAATACAATTTGAATTTTTCTACGCAGACTGAATCCTTGGTAAATTGTTGTGGATGGTTATTGATTTCTTATATCTGTGAGTTTTTTGGTTTTTGTTTTTTTTTTAAAATAACATTAAGGTAAACAAAAGTCTTATTGTGTTCGTTTTACAGGATAACACTTATCTAGACAAAAGAACACATAAGCACACGGCTTACCTATAGGAAAGATGCAGCAAATCACTTCCAATAACACAAAATAAGAAGAACTAAACCTTTCGGTTGCTGAGCAGAATGGCAATACTGCTTTCTTGTCTAATTTTGATTGAATCGAGTCTGCTTTTGGAACTGGTTCACTGATACAACAAGAAGCATCATTTAACTATTCCTTACACTTTCATGCCCACAGTAAACACAGTAAAGGCAGAAAGGGTCTTGAATGAGGATTATGAGTCTTACCTTCCCCCACTGAATCTGGTGAGGGAAAGGAAGGGAAGCATATCTAGCCTTTAGACTTCAGATTGATTCTTTCTGGTTACTTCTAGATTGTCTGCAAAATACAAAGGAAACTTTCTTCTATTTCACTTTGAAGGCGATTGGAGCAGCTGTTTCTAGAAGCACAAGAAAATGGAAAGTTGAGGAACACTGCTGAGTTTATGAAATCTCTACCCATCTGAAAAAAACAAGTATTTCCAGTGATCCCAGAGGCTTCCAACCTTTGGGATCAGATTCTTTCGAGAAGGCATTGCAAGATGCAGTTGTGATGAGCCTGAACCTGACTCTCACCCTCATTTAACTTTTGACAATCCAAACCAGACCCCGGCCTCAGTTGGATGAGGTTTCAGACTAGCTTATTTTAGTGTACTGTGGTAGCATAGTAAAATAGACAAGGCGAAAATTGACACGAGCTGCAATTCCATAGTGAGGCATATAATAATAATAATAATAATAATAATAATAATAATAATAATAACTACTTTGATAAAGTAGAATGCAGGAAAAGAATGAATTCCAGCAGATTAATGACTGGCTAATGTGGGCTTCTTGGAACAAAGAACAGTTCTAAGGAACACACGATCCCAGAAGTGGATGTTGTGAACACTGATATGCACTGACAAAAAATTATGAACGCCAACATTTCACTTTCAAAAATGGTGTTACTTATCTTTCATAAAGTATGACTGGTTTAGGGTCATGTTGTACTCCAGAGCTATGTGGGGAAAATTGGAGTTAATTATTGCTGAATGTGATGCTAAATAATAATAGTAATCCAGAAGAAGATGTTTGAAATGTTTGGTGTCTCTTTTTTTTTCTTTTCTTCTTTTTTTTTTTTTAGCTTTCATTCTTTTCTGGTTCCCTGTGGAGCGTTCAGTTCCTAGGGTGGCTTGAGGAGACATCAGTGATGCTGTGCTTTGTAGTCTTATTACAGCACAGCTGTTCATCAATTAGAATGGAGAAAATAATCCTGCTGTTTTAGAATAGCATGATGTGCCTTCTACGTTATCATGCGAAATGCAAACTGGATACATGAAACCCACTCAGTGAGGTTTCCAGTGTGAGGAGGAACCTCTGACTCAAAAAAGTTCTCCTTTATTTTTCTCCTTTTCTCTGCTAGTTTAAAACTATAATTACAAACTTGAGCACCTGTTCTACCTTATGATGTGAAGGAGCATCCACAGTTGCCCTGCAGGAGCCAGTAGAGCTATTAGTGAGTCAGAGTTCAAAAATAAAGCGAAGAAATCTGAACCAATGCTATGCTAATGCAGAGTGTCAGTTTGTACGCTGCCTTTTTTTCCTTTTTTTTTTTTTTCCTTCCTTTTCCATCAGGCCTTCTTTTCGTGTAATAGCAGAGGAATGTGTGCTGAAAAGCAGATAGTTAGTGCCACTTTGCCACCATATGCCTTTATATTTGGAAATTTGCATATATAGCAAAACATAAAAGCAGAATTTATAACCCCCCTCAAAAACAGAAAACATATGCAGAAGTCTGAAAAGGAAACCATGGGAGTTAAGTTTAAAAGCCCTAACCTTAAATCCCATTAATTGGAAATGGTGTGTTTTATTTATATTCATAACATGTATCTATTACGCAGACTCTGTAGTTTACAGAATATTGTTTTTATGGTGTTTAAGTAGCCCTGCTCTGGGTAATATTCTGTATTTCTGCTGTAATTCTTAATGTATGGAGCAGACACCTAGAGCAGCACCTGCATTAAAAACCTGAGAGGCAGAGGGGTGGACTGTAGTTGAAGCGGAACCAAGCCTCTCTGCTCTTCCACGAACACATTGGCATGCACTCCAGTTTTGGTTGCATTTATGCTTGGTCCTTCGTGGGGGCAAAAAATATATACTCTGAGATACAGTAAATCACTTGGGATCTCAAGGCCTAAAGGAGTTAGGTGGGTGGGGGTTAAAACTTTCTTCTAAAGGTTGTGGTTTTCCAATCTGATCCATGCTTCTGCAGAGCAGATGTGCCCAGGTATTACAAAGAGGCTGCTGCACTCCTGAACGAGTGGTACAGCACGTCTGGCTCAAGGTATTGGTGAGCAGATTTGGAAACCCACTGAGAGCAGCAGCTTCTGGCAAGGGAGTGCTCTGGGGTGTGAGTGGCAGTAACTGTTGATTTCCTACACAACACTACGGTTGCTCCTGCCTTTCTCAATTCATCCTTTTTCTTTGTGCTGCAGTAGATATCAGCAGGCCTGGCCCTCCTCTCCAATCTGTACCCTTCCTTTCCTGTCTGCTGACTGAAGTAACAGCATGGACAAATTAATAAGGGAGGGAAGTCCACCTCTGCTTGTCACAAGTGGTTCACAGCTGCAGGATATGCTGCATTCAGTGGATATTGATGTGTATTTAAGACCCCTATCTCCAGCCCCTGCCTTTAGATGCTCTAAGTGAAAGTGGTCTTCTGCCTGTGAAGAGTGCAAACGGAGAGAGGCAATTTCAGCCCAAGGTCAGCTTTCACTATTTCTGAATTATATCCAGCAACAAAATGCAAGATTTTACTGTTTATATGTAAATCCCTTTTATTAAGTGTTTTGAACCATTGCTCTGCCTTAACAGTAACTGAGAAGTGTTTGGAGACGGGCTTGTAGTGGTTTCCAGTCTTTTAATGGGAAGGTCTCAGAATAGCACTTCTGTCAGAGAATGTCCACTTGCCCAAATGCAGATGCAGGGAGGTCCTTCTGGCCACAGTTTCCCCTCCCTGGGCACTGTAAATTGCTTTTCAAACCTTCGTTGTCTTGCATTCTTCATCCTGTGTCAAACTATCTGAATTTTTCTTTTTCTTCCCTGTCAGATTCACATTTGGACTCACTATTTAGTTGCTCTTCTCACTTGTGTAATTAAACCTGTGTATGCATTTATGGGTTTTGCTGTCCCAATACTCCTGCTGTTGCATCTTTTGCAAACATTTGTCTTCATTTCTCCCTCTAGTAAGAGAACACACTCTTTAAAAGCAAGGACACTGGAACAGAGATTGTGCTTTATTCATTTACTTTGGCAATTATAATGTAGTAAGTTATTCATTATTTATAATGCCTCATGTACTACTGACTGTTGCTGTACAGCTGCTAAATGTAAGGAAGTTGTAATATGAGACATTAAGTGATATGAAATCTTACTACAGCATTGCTTCTGCTTGGTCCTGGATCAGAAGTGGTTGAAAGTCAGCCATTTTGCGTGCAAATTAGAAGGCATGTAGATTAGTAATAGTTGTTGGTAAGAACAAGTAGAGTTGAAACATTAATCCAAGTAATTGTTTCACCCTCTCTTTTTTAATTTTTCTTCACCTTTTTATGTTGAGGTCTGTGAGCAGAATCCCAAATCCTCAGATGCATTTGTTACCTGGACATGTCTACAGATTTCGTTTAGGTGTAATAATTGGCTCACAAACTGTTTGTTAGCAGCTACTTGAAAAGATATGCACTTCATATATGCCAAGTTTTGTTTAATCTATACAGATTTTCAATACTGTAGCTATATCTTTGGTTTCATCCATCGAAATCTCAGGTGTCCTCAGACGGGATAAATGGTGCTCAGCCAGACACCATATGAAAATACAGCTCTTCATTTCCAGCCCATGCTTGATACTAAGACATGTTACATCTATGCTAATCCTCTGAACTAGTCCTCCTTCTGTAACAAGGAAGAAAAGCTTTGGGGAAAGATTTCATCTGACCTGTCAGCTCAGGGTTAGATGAACGAAGTCTTTTGAAGTTCTCACTACTTCCACTATCCACCAGCAGACCTCAGGGTGACTGGCTTAAAGCAGGTTATTAAACTTAGGGATACCTTTTGTATCTACTCAGCAATGCTCAGATAAATGTTGTCAATATGGGGCATAAGCCGGTACGTGAACATGGGGGCAACAAATATTTAGTGCTAACTTATACAGTTGTTTGTGAAGTGAGGGCAGAGATGTTCAGTAATTTGTATTCAAAACTGTCCTACTGAACACAAAGTGCCAGTTTGGCAAGTGAATGCACAGTTCCTTGCCGGCCTGAAAAGCATTTCTTTGCACAGAGCCAGCAAAAGGCCCGGGAACTGTTTAAATCTAAGGTAAATACTCAGAGCAGTGCTCAATGGTGTAAACTTGCTTTGATCTTTTCAATGCTGCCCTTCTACCTCTTCCATGACTTACCCTTTTCAAAGCAGTTGATCTGAAAATGTAGAATGTCATTTCCCACTTGGAAAGTTTTTAGATGCCCAAAATTAGACTTTAGACCCCTAAGAGGTGTGGGTTTTTTTTTGTTTTAGTTTCAAGTGGGGTTTTTTTGCCAGGCTAATCAAGTGTTTCCTAGTATTTCTCTAGGATTTTAATCATGGATAGCAGAGGTACAAAAGCATGGCCTTTATTTACAGTTGTGGCAATTGTTTGAAGTCTTTATGTATTTCCTAGATTATCCCTGATGGCAGAAAAGGAAAATAAGGTATGAGGCAGTTTATGAGTCAAGATGAGGCACTAATTTGTACATTGTGTGTTATAAGATACCTGCAGCTCCTTAGTGAAATGGTATTTAGGAACTGAGCTGCTTCATTGTGGTATCACTTGTTCACAGGTCACCATTAACATAAGGAAAACTTTTTCACTGTGGGGGTGGCAGAGCACTGGAATAGGCTGCCCAGAGAGGCTGTGGAGTCTCCTTCTCTGGAGACATTCAAAGCCCGCCTGGACGTGGTCCTGTGTGATCTGCTTTAGGTGGTCCTGCTCTGGCAGGGGGGTTGGACTAGATGATCTTTCAAGGTCCCTTCCAACCCCTAACGTTCTGTGATTCTGTGATTGTGTTTAAATTTTCCCCCAACCCCCAACGTCTTCATAGCAGAAATCTTTTTTTCAAGGGTCTAACAGAAATGTATCGAAATACTTTCCCCATATGCACTGCAAATATGGGACAGCACTGAGTGTATTTTATGAGGGGAGCAATGATGGTTACCTGATTTCAGTTACCACTGTGACTGTATGTATCGCTGACGCGTGGAAACTCTACTTCTGGGCTATTCGCTGTGAAACTACCCAACAGTTTAAGCTTATGTTCATGCTGATGAAAACACACTTTATTCCTGGTAATGTTTTTCCAGAAAGCTTTTCCTAAAATTTCCACTTGTGTTCTTTTTAATTCTCAAATTCTGACTCTTCTCCTTGTGGAACTGAGATGTGAAGGGGATGGAATATCGGTCAACAGAAAGAGTAAGTGCACAAAGCATCCCCTCTTCTCTGTCTTTTTTTTTTTTTTTTTGTTTTGGGGGGGGTGGGGGTGGGATGTGTGTTATGTGCAGAAACTGTTTTTCTTCAAACCACTGCTTAAACAAGTAAAAGAAATTAATGTGTTTTTCCTTACACTCTTACTATATTTCTCATACTAAAGTTTATGAAGAAGGGAGAGGCTTAATTCACAAGTGAAATTAATTTGACAGTCCTTCACTAATTCTATCTCAATGTCTGTCAAAGTTGCAGTATAGCAACTGTTCAGCGTGACTGGCATTAACTGCTCAGAAAAAGCCCTGGACTGGAATAGCACATTGAATGAACTTTTGCATTGACACACAGCTGGGCAGGATGTGAGAAGAGGGACAACACTAGCCCTTACACATGCCACTGCTCCAGTTGTTTTTCTCAGTAAAAAAAATTTCCCAGTTAAAAAACCCCAAAGTTTTTTAAAACTAGAATAAATATTCAGTCCAGAGGAAAGTTCAGACACATTTGGACTTTATGTAAGCTGTTTATTGAATACTGAAAGTTATATTGGGTAAATTAAACCTATCAAGTAAATATAGGTTACTGAAAACTTAAAAATCAGATAAAACTTATCAAAAGATCCTTCAGATTTTAAGGGCAGACTTTAAAAAACACTGCAAACCCTGGGAGATCTATGGACACAGGTCTCTGAAACCTTTTTCATAAGAATTTCATGTTTGGAACCCAGCATTTAGATATGCAAAAGATTGTTGTATTGCTGGAGAGAATGAACGTTTCTAACACCTCTGTTAAGGGCACTGTTGAAATCCCTTTGTTCACAGGTAAGACAAACACTTAGAGTACTTAACTTTCATTGATCGTATGATTAAAGTTGAGCTTATGTTTAAGCATCTTCTACAATCAAGGTGAAGAGCCTGACCACAAGCTCTTTAAATTCAAGGGGAATTAAACCACTCACAGAGAGCCAGAAAAACGGCTACCATATTTTCATGTATACAACACGTACCTCAGATAATTTGCATCCTCTTAAATGCCCTGAGGCTTGAAAATAAATTCTCAGATAACTTACATACTTGAAGGCTACTGAGGATGGGACCTGGAGAAAAGATCTGTGGATCTGTAGTAAACTTCCCTTTGCAACATTCACATACTTCTGCTGTTGCAGAATCAGTTTTCTTAACAGATAACCCATGGTTTAGATGTATAAAGATATGGTACATTAATTAAACAAAGTTAGGTGGAAAAACAAGGTAGAAGACGTGTATAAATTTGGAGAAATTCATTATTTGTGACAGTGGGAGACCTTAGCTATGTTTTTCACCTCAATGTGGAAACATTTCGATCGGAAGCTCAGTGTAGCAGAGATAAAGAACTCACATCACAGATACTTTTTGAAATGGAAATAAAACATGCGGTATTTGTAGCCTGGCAATGTTAAAAAGAAATATGTAAGATTAAAACAAACAAATCAAAGTGTGTTTTTTCAGTAGATAGATATATACATATATACTTAATATAATGCAGCAGGTTTGGTTGGTCTATTTCTCCTCCCATCCTCCCCTTTTTTTTAAGGCATATAAATTCCAACCATGTTTTGTGTGAAGGGTCTCAGCGCATACTGACATTGTGAGTGTCAGCTCCAGATCACTTTAATCAGAGAGTGGATATGCATGATAAAACGGATAAGGGACTTTAATCAAAAAATCCGCTGGTCTGGAAACGTGACGCACTCCGCCAAACACACTTCATCCCACTTTTCTTGTGCCACTGCCAAGATTTTTATTTCATGAATATGCATTGGACATGATATTACATTAAAATGTGACATTGTTGTGTAGTGGTAGGGATTTAGAATTATAATAAATAAATAAATAAATAGACTTCTGTAAAGTTTTTGTAATTGAACATTAGTATCATGTTGTGATTTTACATATATTTATTCACCTACCCCTACCCTTTCCCTTTCCTCCAATATTTATTTTTGAATTGAATATTGAATTTGTCCCTTACTGCTTAATAAGAAAAACAGAAGCAGATAGATGCTTTGCTTAACTTTTACCTATAAGTATAATGTCTAGATTTCTCAGCAAGGAATTGTATTTTTGCATACAAAATACATGTCTGTGGCTCTGTGGCTGGGGGCATTTTTGCTTCTACATCCAGGAATAACTCCACTCCAGACCCCACTCCGAAGTCCATTATTCTTTATGCAGATGCTGCCTCTGAATTTCACAGGATTTGGATCATGCACCTAATAAAATCAGGAATCCTTTGTTTCTCCCTAATTTTGCTACGTTACATTGTTTCCTGGAAATTGGTGAGGATTATAAAACTGATGTATGGAAATTTGCGTCATTAAGCCTGTGCTAGTCTAAATTTTAGATTTGTGTAATTTCATGTACTTGGGCCAATCAGCTTTTAGTCACAACATGTAAGCATTTCTACATCTGTCTCTTTGTAAACCCCCACACCGTGTTTTCTGAGAACTGATCTCTCAGACAATATACCTTGAAACACACATCCTAGCATGTGGTGAAGCATTCATCAGATTAAAGATGAATGTGTTGGCTGTCTTACAGTTTCTCTGCCACAAATACATACAGAACGGCACTTGGTGAAAACAAATTTGTCTAAATGTGATGGTTTGCATCTGAAAAAAAAATATGGGCTGGGTATAAGTGGGTACAAAACTGTTGTCTTCAGTGAAGCTGTGCAGAGTTGCACAAAGGAGTTGCCCCTAAGTAGGCAAATTATGTTATTACTGAAATAGCAGTGATTGGCTTTGTGGCATACCTAAGGCAGATAATGGCTAGTTATGAATCACAGAACAGAGTTTCTATTCCTTCTTTTCCCCTGACCTAGATGATTTTGGTTAAATGAGAGTGATACTGCCTTCCTTTCACTTGTGATTTGAAATCTGTAAATGAAAAAATGTTGAACAGTTGGGGAGTTTTTTTAAGGTGGGGATAAGAATGGACATTCTTTATTTACTAGCTGAGGACTGTTGTGTATTAGTTGTTTAGTGAGGACCTCTTCTTGTAATGGATGCTTTCTGAGACTAATTTTAAGTAAACTCAAGAACCAAAAAATCATAACTACCTGGCTAATGACATGATGCACCAATATTTCATTACCTGTGTTATTCAAATGTGGTACAGAAGCTGCATAGAGCTTGATTGCTTTATGTAGAATCCAATGGGTTTTTTAAGTAATAACCACACTGAGAGCATGGTCTCACCTAGCCCTTAGCTATGCTCCGAACTTTTGAAAGGGAGATAAGAATAGGAACTATCGGCTGAGCTGTCACTGACAAGGGCAAACAATATCGAAGATAAAAATGCAGAGTTCTTTATACTACTTCTATACTAAAGTTACGGTCATTTCAAATAGAATTTCCTTTATGAGACTCAATTTCTCTGGAATTTATACCTGCTATATATATATTCTGCTGGTGAAAGCAGTGAAAATTTGACATTCAGTACCAGATACCAATCAGAAAACGAAATCTGCAAGAAGTTAAGATGTTTTCAGAAATTTTACAGGCACTTAGTATTAGATTTTAGTCGCACCTCAAAACTCTCTGAGCTGGCCTGTGGGTACCAGGGTGTTCAATATTGCCCCTTTCTGCAGTGTTCATTTGATAGTGTTGTGAGGACCAAGAAGGATGGCAGTAGTCCCCACCTGTTTGTCCACTTTTGGTCAGTTTGGATTAATAACAAGTGTTTTGTGGAACCAACCAGCCTCAGACCTAGTCCTGGCACTTTCCCTCTGTTGATCTTGAAAAATTGCCATGGGCACTATGGTACAAGTTCTTCCCCAGGACGTTACTGCAGTACTCACGTTGTTCCCTGCCACTGGCAAAAGAGCTCCTGTGCGTCAGCAGGACTTAGTGCCCTTCATACCTTCTTTAGACCTGGACAACCAAATCCTTCCTGAAGAGACTTATGCCTTCATCCTACTATTCTGAGTGCAGAAATTTAAATGAAAAGATTTCCACAGTGTTCTTACAGCCTCAGAGAGGACACTGAGACGTTACTAACAACACTCTTCTTCTCATAATTGATCAACAGTAGGATCTTGTAGCTTTTAATGTCCGTCCTCTTCTCTTTTAAATTATGCCTTTCTGAAAATGACTTTTTGTACAATGAATAACTCTGTGTGGTTGTAACCAATGACAGAGGAACTCTGCTCATAGTACAGGCACAAGCTAAGTTTACTGCAGCTCCTGTGATTTCTGAGCTTACATCAACACAGTTCTACATAGGAAATACTTTTTAAGAGTCTAATTCAAACTCTTTTCAATACTTTTGTCCAGCTGCTAGAATCTATTACACCATCAGATACTAAAACATCACGTTAAATCCCATAACTCCTCTAGAAAGCCTGCCTCACGTAGGTACCACATGTTATAGTGTAACCAGGCAGCTAGGGATGTGGATGAAGTCCTAGTACAGCAGGCCAAGAAGTGCACACTTCTGTGTGGATTTTAAAAGGGAAATCACAGTTATGGCAACAATCAAATAGTCAAACTCTTAATACGTTAGTAGAAAGGACAATGACTTCAATGGAACAACATTCACGGTCTGGAATTCCTGTAGATTGTGGACGTGTACTCATAGAAGAGCTTTTAGTGGCTGATAGAGATATCTGTGAAGACAGACATCAGTCAGAACTGCCTAATGTAGAATGAAACATCCCCAAAGGAAATTACCATTACAAAAACTATTATTTAATATTAAAGGTAATTGTAACACAAGGGCATGACTCATATCCTTGTGTTACAATTACCTTAATATGAAACGATAGTTTTCTGAATGGTAATGAGGGGAAGTTAAACCTGACACTCTGTCCTTAACCCTTGCTACTGTGCCTGAGTGTTAATATGACTAAGAGATGTCTGCACATTCTGTCATTTACTTATGTCACCTGTTAGTCATGACAGAGTGTGGAAGGTAGACTTATAATACCAGCTTTTGCAATTAATTGGAGAAATCTCACATTGCGGTCTGTTATACAGGATAACTGACCTTTACCAGCATCAGAGTACAGAGCTGGTGCACTATACTGGTAATGAGCACTTTAGAATGTTAGACCATGACAGACTTAGAAAGATTCACAGCCTTAAATTCCTGCACTTCATGCTGTCTTCCTAATATTCTTCTTTCAGTTTTTTTTTTTCAGAATGCAGTTGCTGCACAGTTGCAGCTGGTATCAAAAATGTGTACACAGAAAAACACAAGCACATTTTATGCCATTATCGTGTTTATAGTCTTTTAACATCGGTTTTCTGTTCTGCAGAGCATGCCTGCACTTCCCCACACACCTGCACTTCCCCACACAGACTTGAGACTTTAGAAGCAGCCTTAGCATCAGTTCAACATGACATTTGTGTTCCTGCTTAACTGTATGTTGAGTTGCTACTGATACGGCATGGATAGCTCTTTCCTGCAGTCCTGTACCTTGTCCCTGAATAGAATTACCCAGTTAACAGTAAGGTAGAGTGTCTGACTTAAGAAAAATAATAAGAAAATTATGACATGCTTAGTCAGAATGAATAATTTTGCATTTGGTTATGCCATGTTGGTTATGCAATGGTTACATCATGTCATGTTTCACTATGTCACAATCCACAGCAGATAGGATATGACATAGCAGAAACACTGCATGTAGTTTATCGAAAAAAACAAAGTTTTAAATTAAAAATATATACTGTTTTCTTATCTAATTCTAGCTGTTATTTCAGCTAGAGAACTCCCATTGCAAATTCATGTTATTAATTAGCAGGTTGGGATATCTGCAAAAAGCAGATAATTCTGAGATACCAGCACACAGTGCATGAAAACAGACATCTCAGGATGTGTTCAGCTCTAAGAATTCGGTCTATGTTTGAAAACAAGTTTAAATCAGGAAATAGAACTGAATATACCACCCTGCTCTGTGATGGACCCTCTTGTTAGGGTATAGTACTACTGCTTTACTTTTTTCCCTTGGAAATAAATATAAAAGACATTTTGTCCTCCACATTTGAAAAATCAGACTAGAGCACACGGTTTTACATATAATCATGTAGTCTGCTCTCTAACATAATGCAGAGGAGCTTCCACAGGGTAGGAGAGAGCCTCATCTGTCGGTTAAATTTCAGTCAAAATCTACTGGAGATGGGAAAATCTAGTTCACTTTTACAATTGGTGGGAGGAAAACAGCAACAAGATCCCTTTCCCTTTGTTGTTAATACTAGATGTAAACAAAAAAGTGCATTTACTTCCCTGTTTGACTTGCAGTGAAATAATTTTAACTCAAAGTTGCAAGAGATCCAGGAGATAAATATCAATGTGTCAACTCACAATGTCATGCCAGATACCCATGAGGTGCACTGGTGTTGAGGAAGGGCTCGTTTTCTCTAGCAGGCAAACTCCGCCAGTCCAAAGCTAGCATTTTCCAGGAGATGTAGTAGCCCTTTCTCCTGAACAAACTCTGTTCCATATTAAGAAGAAGCCTTGCCCTGTTTATAATGTTGCATCATTTGTAAGGCTTGGCTTGGTTGCACGCGGGCCCACGGAACAGGAAAATGCAGTAACTCCATCCTGTGCCTGCACAGCAGCTGGAGCAGTGATGAGATACATGACAATAGCTCAGGTCAAAGCTTCATATTTTTTAAAGTTCCTAAATATATATTCACATCATATGGAGCCATCTGTACGGCAGTGACCCAAGATCTAAAAGGTCCATAAATACATATTTACATGGCAGATTTACATGATTTGCTCTGGAGATCTTGCACAATTTTCAGGCAAGGTCTTTCATAACCTGCTATATACTGCAGAGAAATGGTATTTCTAATACAGACCGGGTTCCTTCTTCAGGCCAACAAAAGAAGCTCTGGCTGTTCTAGGTCAAGGCAGTCTCAAGTGTGGATAGCCTTGCTGGGATCCCTGGTAGTTTACTAGCAGATGGAGAGGATAGAGAAACTAAACATAAGGCCTTTGAGTGCTGAACATAGTTTTAGTGGACCATAATCTGCCCACAGAAATGTTCCCGGGGATTTTGAAATGGATTGGTTGTAGCATTCATGAGTTATTTTACTACCTCTAGGTGACATACCAACACTCACAAGCTGGGTATAAGGATCTCACAGCTTCACCAGTCATACACTCAGACTAAGCTGCTTCTGTGTTGGACGTTAATATGGTTGTACTACGTACAGTGCCCATGTTAATGTAACATGGGTGATCCAAAAAATGGCTCTGCATAGAAATGAATTAACAATCACAAGTGAAAATTTGTTTTGTCTTGCTTTTTATAGAGAGACACCAAAGCTGAATATTATTTACCTGTTAAAGAACCCAGCTGTATATCTGATGTCTCTATTATAAGTTGTACTTGTCCTTGTATATTGTCCCTATTTAATCTTTCCTCAGACCTTCAGTGGCCTCAGGGGCTTAGAGTAAAATTGGTGATATGTATATTAGACACCCCAGAAAGATTAATTTCTGAGCTGGAGGCAGAAGTCAGGTTTCCTCAACATATGGGTTAGCAGTTACTGTGTCTACACATCAGTAGGGATAATCACACCAGACCAGCAAAGTACTTCAGGATCTGCTTACCTTTGAGCATGTAGGCAGACTAATTGACTTAACTGAGATTACATACAGGCTTAAAGTTAGTCATATGCTTTGCTGGATTTGTCATTAATCCCATGGCCTGAAATCTACAGAAGCTTTATAGTGAACTTGAAGGCCACTGAGCTGAGCTTCCTTGGAAAGGCCTCCTCCACAACAAGGAAACAGCCTGGGCTATTTTTTAAAATAAAAGATGCTGAAAGGTGGGAATGACTGACCTGTGTTTTTAACTGGCACTGACTAACCCCATCCTGAGCCTTTCCCATCTTGTTCACAATATCCACCAGCTAGTCCTAGGTGGCTTCTTTCTTTTGTTCTGAAAAACAAGTCTAAAACCTTTGGGTCCTCACCCTTTACCAGAATGGTGAAATAGTGCAATTGGCCCCAACATTCATCCTTATCTCACTCTGCTAATTCACCCATCATAACTTTCAAGATTTCTGCTTCTTCCTTTACAGAACTTTTACCATGAGGAGAAAAATCTCCAGAAATCTCCATGGCTTCAAAATCAAACAAATCTTGATGTCTCTCTGCTGTTTGCTTAGGATAATGTCTGTGGCAATATAAATGGAGCAAGGATCACACCTTCTGTCCTATAAAAGTTGCTGTCTATTCTTAGGTCCAGAGCATTCAGGAAATTACAAACCATCATTCGATGCCTTAGAGCAGGGAAAACTTAGCTGGAGTGTGTTCATTTTGGAGATTGTTTGAAAACAAAACATGTTCCTTCCTTTTCCCTTTCCTTCCTTTTGTGGTAATACAACTCACCAGTTCACCCAGTTTTGTAGAGTTTTGCAGATAATTTACTCTTAATTGTGAAGGTATAATTAGAGCAATTACTTGGAGCATGCTTGAAGTCCTAGGTGTGCTTAGCTGTTTTTTTTTGGTTTCAACAGAGGAAAGAAGAGGCCTGTGTTTTTCCTCTTCATTTAGTGGATGGGATAGAAAACTCAGCATGCAAGCGATTGTGGATAACTTCTCAACTGATACTACACCGAAAATGATACTGAACAAGCTGCATATTTTGAGTTTTATAACACTGTCATGTAAGATTATGTGAAAAATTAAAGAATATAGACCAGTCAGTATTTGTAATTAAGAGTCCCATTTTTCTTTCTAGTAGCCTGACACAGAGCAAATATCTCAGTGATGGTGTTCTGCTTTACCTGCTATCTAGCAATGTTGTTCTTGCTGGTATTCCCATTTATTCAAGTGATTCTTTTTTGTGTTCCACCTGTTGGTATCCAAGCAACTGGGGCAGTGCCAAAGCACATCTTGGTATGTGTGTAGTCTGCTACTTAATTTGTATTATTCACTGAGCTTTACTAAAAAAAAATTAAAAATACCAGCTAATTACAAATTAAGAATTTCTGCTTGTTTTAGAACAATCCTTACTGTGGCAATTTGGGAAACTGTCGAGATGGATTCAAGCCAATAAGACGGTGATGCAGATTTTATATAGCTCTAGGTTTAAGTCAATCCATCTAAGATTTCCCACTTCTAGTTAAATAATAACAATCCACCACCAGTCCCCAATGTTATTTCTACACCTGGCCAGTGAGACAGAGTATCTGACATTTTCCCTGCACGTGTTATTCTTTCCATCTCTCTCTTCTGCATGTCTCATGGGAGGTTCTGTGGGTACCAGTACCAGTCAGTGAGCGGGTCTGGACGATTAAGTGTTCAGTTCACTGCAATTGCCATGCTGTAAATGCTGGTGTAATTGTAAAATAACTGTGGGTGACCTGTCTGACCCCTGAGAAATTTTGTTTCCATTTGATATTTAGCCATTCGTTACAGCATCAGTGCAAAGCCAGTATGGAGGTGGGGTGGGGTGGGGGGTGGGGGGGTGGTGTGTGGAATGTATTTAACGAGCTTCTACCTCTTTGAAGCCTATAGTACCTGTTTGACTTTTCTTGTTCATTCCTTGCAGTTCATGGGAGTGCACTATCCATAGAGTTTACACTGGTTGGAAATGAACATTTCACCAACAAAGAGAAGGTCCGATTGAATGAAAATTTAAGGGTTGGTTTTTGTTTTTTATTTGAGAGGAGGTACGGGGCTATATAAATGGTGAAATATCCAGCCTTCAACCCTAGTGTCACTCTGCCACTTCCTGACATGCTCCAGAGTGTAATTTTATTAAGGCATACAGACACGCAAAAGCATGACCCTGAACACGATGCCATCTTGTGACTCTGTAATCTACACCAGCACACAGGGAAGGGTTTAAATGGGGTACTGCAGGGAGTCTGCAAACCACTTCATGGCTCCAACAAGGGCAACCACATTAAGGGTGAAGCTGTGGAGCCTTGAGGTGCTGAGGGCTGTGCTGGGTGTCTCCAGCCACTCTTTGCCTTTGCCTGCTCATTCCTGCGCACATGTGTGACAAGGAGGGGGGATGCCTGAGCTCCTGCAGTGCTGGCAACTAGCACACTGTATGGCTATCGTCTGGCACAAGTGAACAGAAAGATTCACTGTAAAGCCAAACGAGGCTGTGTGATCTTTGATGCCTGCCAGTGTGAACATTTAAAAGACCTTTAAGATATAGCCCCACTCCAGGCAGCAAACAATATGGAAACATTAGTGACCATCACTCTCATGAGGGGCTGGCGGAAGGAAAGATTTGTCCGTCTGTGTTACCACAGAAAGCTTCTCCTCTTAGCTAGCTTGCTCATTTATAACTGGGGTTGCAAAGTGCAAACCAAAATGAAACCTGCATTAAAAGAATTTTGTGGGCTGTACAAATCATAAGGGTAAGTACTTCACAAAATACTGTCAACTGAGGCATATATTTAAAAGGTTAGATAAAATATCTCCTAGCCATTTTTTCCAGTTCTTTTCTTTTTATAGTCCACTGCAAAACAACAATAGATAAAAAGGCTGTATATAATGCATGTATATTTTGTTGGTTTTTTTTTTTTTACCTTTCCCAAAGGAGTCTCTGTGCTTCCCACACTAATTGTAGGTTTTTCTGAAAATGCAGCATGAATCATTTATAAATAAAGAGACTTTAAAATCCCTAAAAGACTCCCCGAGGTATTCAGTATTTCAGCATAAAATAACTGTTAAATGGAGTTATTCTGAATTAGCTTTTACTGGAAAGTGGTGAAAATAAAGTTTTCTTTTCACTGTGAATGTGCAATAATTCTTTTACACAGCTACCCAGGGTAATTGACAAGTGATTTTCATAATTCAGGTTTTAGCAAAGAAATCATTTGAAGTGGCTAACATTAAATGAACGGAGCTGCTATTAAAACACAGCTTTCAAGAAAAACTGCGTGAAATGTCAGAACGAGGTGCCCTGTGTTGAGACCTTAAAACATAATTCAGACTATAAAATAAAAACATAGACATTCAAGCTCCACAATAAATTCATACGTACACCCTCCTCACACATGCATGCACACACATACATGCACCTAAAAATAATAAAGAAGGATTTTTCATCTTTCTCTTAAAATCCTGTGATTATTTGAGTGCACAGATAACCCTAGAAAGACAAGGCACTCAGAAAAGGTAACGGATTTGCATGACTCCTTTGGACTTCGTAACCTTGACTGTCCATACCCACTGTACAATCAGAGGTCACATTTGATCTCTCTGTGTAAAATTATGCAGAGGAAGCTTCCTCAACACTTTGTAGTTGATTGACAAATTGGTCTGTCACTCAAATGCTCCTTCAACTTATCATGAACAGTAAAGAAAATTATCTGTTCTGTGCATATGTGAGAAAAAGCCTGTTCATTAACCTCTAGTCTGCTGAAGCTGTGGAACATATAATGCTTTGAGGAATATGTATTCTATATGAAAAGTGTGCAAAAGATACAGGTGCATACATATATATTTATATGTATATATTTGTGTGTGTGTAACATATATAAAGATGCATGTGCATAGTAGAACAGTCTGATACTTATATATTACATATGTACATCTATATGTACATACTACACCAGATATTACAGCAAACTTTAGGCATTCCTTTTCATGAGTTTTGTACATGCACGATAGCTGCAGATAGGTAAACACCTCTGAGATGCTTCCTACAAGTATTTGGTACAGCGTGCTTCGTAATCTAAGATGCCTGTGTCTATTATCCCTCAGATAGTCTTCGTACACTGTACCTCTCAGATGCTAAGTTATTTACAAACTGACGTATCACAAGTGCAAGGATTTAAAAGATGACTCTAAGGCAGGGCCTAATTCACTTCAAGTGTTAAGCAGAAACAACCTGGGTAGATTTAGTGGAGCTGTGCCTATTTATCTCAGCAGCAAATTTAGTTTTACATACCATGGAATACTCATCTGGCATCCAGTTGCTTCAGCAACTTGAAATTTTTTCAGGTTATGTGTATGTATGTGTCTCTTTTGTACACCTTGTTAACTATCAGTCAGTATACTTCTATTTATCTACCTGATCTAGGAAAGAAAAATTAATTTCTCTAGGCATTTGTTTCTAAATGCTCTATGTAGCTGAACCTCAACCATGATATCTACATAAAAATCTGAAGTTACAACATCATGAAAATTGTGCGCCTTGTTTGTTGGTCTTTTGGTTTTCATTGTAAGCCCTGCATACTGGTACCAGAAAGCAGTCCTGAAGCAAACTCTCCTGTTTCAAACTTAGTGAAAGTCCTCATCACAGCCCCAGCTTGCCAGCTTCTGACCCACCTCTAGCAGTTGAGAAACATGCTAGGTCAAACCTGGAGAGACTGTGTCTTTGCTCTCTTGACAGGATCAGAGAGATTTTGGGTAAAGTATTTGCTTCAAATTTAGGTTGTTAAGTGACATAGACTTAAAAAAAAAAAAAAAAAAAGCAGTTGGTCTCAACACAATTTTTTTTCCAATACAAAACTTTTTGCTTTTGCTGTTTAAATTTTTTTCTTTGCCACTGGCTGAGTAGCTTGAAGTCTTTGAAACACTGAGCTTTCTATAAAATCCAAATAATTCTCTGTAAATCAAAGTACTTGGCATGCTTGCTGCAAAGCCTGAAGCTTTTTTTTTTTTAAGGTAATCTCTAGAAAGTAGTTTGTACTCATGTTTTCACAGTGATTAAATATGCAAAGTAATTTTCATGATTATCACCCCGTTCTGAACCAAATCAGATGCGGCTATGCTTCTCTTTGTACAAAGCCAGTTATTGGATCAGATTCCAAAACAAATCCCCTGAATTTGGCGGATCATCATTTTAAAAGGGGGCTTGTTAAGGTAATGATTAAATTAAACCACCCCTTTAAGAATATTTAGATCTGGTCCGCCAAGCGGAACGGTCTAATGGTTTTTAAATTAGAAGCTGTGAATGCTAGTGAATTTCTTTTGTGGGTCAAGTGGGTATTAACAAATGCTAAGACTGTTCTCTCTTTTGTCATCACCTTGAAATCTGCAAAGAAAAGGGAAGAGTGGGAAAGACACAAGAAGAGAAGCAGTGTTAGTATTTAACATCAGTGCTTTTTAACCAAGGACAGTCTCAGATTTACAAGGTTGGATAGGAGAAGGTATGAGATGATGTTGCTAGCAATCTCTTTATACCTTGCTCTTGAGAGAGAGACTGAAGCTCGAATCTTCAAGGAAGTGGAGAACCCAAGTGCATTCAATCCTGGCAGTCTTAAGCTATTGCAGAGGTGTAATAGCCTGCTAACCACAGAAGCGTGGATAACAACTCATACCTGTGGCTTCCAGATTTCTTAACCTTGTCAATTTTAAATGTGCTTTTTTAGACTCAGATGCTTCTGGGAATTTGTGGCTGGGAGAGGCAGTTGTTTGCTTGTATGGAGAGGATGGCTGGGTTCTTTCCAATACCAAAGACTTCAGTTCCTCTTTTGGATACCCTAGGCAAACTGTGTTTGTCACTAGTATTTTTCATCCCACATTACTAGCTGATACTGGAATTCTGTGAATATTGGATTTATGGGGCATAACAATCTCCCTGGTGGGAGGAAATCCACATTAAAATATAAATCTGTCAAGTCGGGTCAAGTCCCAGCTAACAAAATACCGATTCTGTTGTTCTGTGCTTAGTCCCTGTTCTTTTTTTAGTCATACAAAAGTTTCTGAAAATGGCACTTCTTGGGCCAAATTTTTCCTAATGAAAAATGTTGTGGGGGTGGGGCAGAGGTGGAATTTGAGCTACTCTGAGGAAAGTGGGGAGAGAAATAACTTTCTGTTTATTCAAACAAAATCCTTGTGACTATTATTTATGAACAGCCTTCTAAGAAAAACAGTTAGTAGTGGAAAGCTGGCTTAGGCTACAGAAACAACTGTAACTGGTGAGGTGCACTTCTGCAGGTGAAAAAGTCTGTTTTCAGTTGACTGAATTATGACCCTTTAGAAATTGTATGCTTTGGACATGTGGTTCGGTATGGTTTGTGTAGTGTTTTTTGCTAGGCTTGTGAAATGTTCATTCAAGGAGAGATGTGCTCTGTGCATGTTTGTGTATGTGTTGAGAGAGGCAGAGAGAGTAGGCTAACTTTGCTGTGAAATGAATGATTTTCTGACCTGACAAAGTAGTTAGGGAAGGTGGCTTACTGTGCTGAGTCCTTGGTTTATTCTTTGCAAAGTAAGTAAGCAAGCAAGCAAATTGATCAGGTGAAGACTTATAGGTACAATGTTGGATTTACAGAAAGGAATATCTCTCCAATAACCTAACACACTGGCTTCATTTTGTTACCTACATCCATCTTACCAATCCTCAAAAGTTCCAGTGAGGTGCTGATAAATTTTGAATGATGAAAAAAAGAATTAGGGGAACATTACTGTTTAACACCTGAGAATAATAATAATAAAAAAATCTTAATTCAGGCTTGTTAAAACCTTAAATCTGTCCCTTGCACATAGAAATGGCGATCCATTTTCTGATTCACAGTGCTGGTTTTAAATATCTGTTTGCATTCTTGGGAACCGTGGGCAGTTCTATATAATCTTCCATATACTGTGAAGTAGTTTGCAATAAAGCAAACCCAATGTTTTGATGCATATTGTATTGAAGATGATGCTGAAGGACTAGGAAGCAATTACGATACATTCTACTAGTTAGTTCTTCTCATCTGGAAAGCTATTGTCAATCATGACCAGGTTTCTCTCACACAAAAATAGTAATATGTTCCACATAAAAACCACTGGAAATAATTAAAAGTACACAAAACTGAAAAAGTAAGGACTGTAGTTTAGAAAGGAACAAAGAGAAGATTATGATAGATATACATGAAGTATGGTTACATATGTTAAGTTGGGCTCTCCTCTTTAGACTTTTAAATAATAGGGGAGCCAGTAAGGCTGGTCATAGGATCATTGAATCATGTTATAGAATCATAGAATGGTTTGGGTTGGAAGGGACCTCAAAGATCACCTAGTTCCAAACCCCCTGCCATGGCAGGGACACCTCCCACTGGACCAGGTTGCTTAAGGCTCCATCCAACCTGGTCTTGAACACTGCCTGGGAGGGGGGAGCCACAGCTTCTCTGGGCAACCTGTGCCAGTGTCTCACCACCCTCAGTGTGAAGAACTTCTTCCTTGCATCCAGTCTAAACCTGCCCTCTCCCAGCTTCCAACCATTACCCCTTGTCCTATCATTGCAGGCCCTTGCAAAAAGTCCCTCCCCACCTTTCCTGTCAGCCCCCTTCAGGTACTGGAAGGCTGCTGTAAGGTCTCCCTGGAGCCTTCTCTTTCCAGGCTGAACAAACCCAACTCTCTCAGCCTGTCCTCATAGGACAGGTATTCCAACCCTCTGACCGTCTTGGTAGCCCTCCTCTGGAGCTGCTCTAGCAGGTCCATGTCTGTCTTGTGTTGGGGGCTCCAGCGCTGCAGGCAGTATTCCAGGTGGGGTCTCACGAGGGTGGAGTATAGGGGCAGAATAACCTCCCTCCACCTGCTGGGCACACATCTCTTGATGCAGCCCAGGATATGGTTGGCTTTTTGGGCTGCAAGCGCACAATGTTGATTGTGTTTACCCTATCATCCACCAGCACTCCCAAGTCCTTCTCCCCAGGACTGTATCTGTGCTTGGGATTGCCTCAACCCAGGTACAGGACCTTACACTCGGCCTTTTTAAAATGCACGAGGTTGTCCTGGGCCCACCTCTCCAGCCTGTCCAGGTCCCTCTGGATGGCATCCCTTCCCTCCAGCGTGTCAACCTCACCACACAACTTTGTGTCAGGAAACTTGCTGAGGGTGCACTCGATGCTGCCGTCCACGTCGCTGACAAAGATGTTAAATAGCACCAGTCCCAGTACCAATCCCCGAGGAACACCACTTGTCACTGGTCTCCATTCAGACATCGAGCCACTGATCGTAACTCTTTTGAGTGCGACCTTCCAGCCAATTTCTTATCCACTGAGTCGTCCATCTGTCAAATCCATGCCTTTCCAATTTGGAGACGAGGACGTTATGCGGGACACTGTCGAAGGCTTTGCACAGGTCCAGATAGACAACATCAGTTGCTCTCCCCTTGTCAATTGATGCTGTAACTTCATCATAAAAGGCCACTAGATTCGTCAGGCAGGCAACATATTCTATTTTGCTTATGAGATTGTATAATACATAATAAACCTTTGGTTTGCGTGGCCACATGTATTTTGGTCAAGAAACTATTACAGTGCAAAATATTAAATGGAAATTTAAGTTGTTAATAATATTAAATTTCACATACTTTTTTTTTTTTTTTTGGAAATGGAAAAATTCTTTTCCTCTCACTAAAATGCGTTTTTACTATATTTTCAAAATTGGACACAGGAAGAATATCTCTCATAACAATAGAAGGGTTGCAATGGGTTGGACTCAAGCCATCATACTGTGAAGTCTAACAACATAATGACGAGGTTATAAAGAAATTCCTTCACAAGGAGGCCCAATTCATAATTAATACAAGATCACAACAGGTTTTTTGTTCTTTCCTTGAAAGCACATGACATTGATGATTTTACAGTCTGTTTGGACCATTCCCTTATTCCTAACTATATTTTCCCTAAAATAAAAATTTTAGCAAATTTTCTCCCAAAGTGTTTGGTGAATAAAGCCCTGAAGCAGTTCTGCTTTGTACAAGATCGTTATGGACTCAGTTTGAGACAGAATCTGCAGTGAAGTTCATTTGCAGATAACAGGTTTTCCAAAGTCCATATCCACTTTGATCCCAGCTCCTTTTTTAACTTGCAGTTTATTGTAGAGACTATCTGTGAGCTATCACTAAGCCTGGATCCTCATTCCTGCCTTCACCAAAGCAAAGGTGTGACTGAACCTTGGATTTTGGTTGGGGCTGACAGTTTAAAATTAACTCATCAGTACGCCTCTATTTTCTAACAGCAGAGAAGACAGCTATTTCTTTACCATGTCTTGCAAGCTCCCTGGGAAAAGGGCTGCATGTTCTGTCAGGTGGAAGAGTATTTTCAACAGCACAACTTTAGAAGTGCATGCAAGTATTACCTCTGTTTCTAGAAAAAGAAAATTAGAATGACTAAAGCATATTGCTTTAATATATCTTCATCTTCTCTCCAGCATTCTGGCCTTAAACCTGAGAATCACCTGTTCTAGAAGTGGACACTGTAAAGTGAAGTTCTGCCTCAAAATGCCTTTCAGAGCCTGTGGTTTTGAATATGTTTCTGTTGCTTCATGTCAGTCATGGACAAAGTTGTCCAAAGGCAAACACTTGTTCCCAAAACTGCAGGCATGAAATCTGTGGCCACAATTATTTGCAGACTGAAATCACAAGCATAAAAATAGAAACCAGGTTGAAAGTCTGTTTTAAATTCACGTACGTTATATCTTAAGCGGGTTTTCATAATAAAATAAAAATTGCATGATAGCACAGAGAAATAAAATGGATATAAATCCCATGTAAAAATTTTTGATTTATTCTGTTTTGAACATTTGTTTGAGGTTTGAATGTGAATATTTTCAGGCCACCAGTATCTCACCTGGCATCTAACTTTCTCTCTGCTGAGCTGTGAGGTCAAAACTCTGCTTTTGGGTTATCTGCAGAGGGGATCTTGACTACATACTGTGCCCTTGATCCCTGCATAAACCAGCCATTGACGTCAGTATGAGTTTCATGTGCAGATTAGAGCTGTGTAAGCTCTTCACAACAAAATCTGAAGTTATGCAAAAGCCTCTAGTAGTTTGGGGTTTGAATGTGGAAATAAGCCCAGAAGAGTTTTATGTGGAAATTGTCTGACTAACTAACCTTTCAAAGAAAAAACTAAACTTGTTTCTCTACACAAGCAGGATTTTAAAAATGTATTTTTTTAATAATACCATGGTTTTGCCATTTCATTTGGTCTCACAGAAGGCATGTGGATTAAATAAAATCCTATCAGTCAGAAGCAATGCTTATACTTTTGAATTTCACCAGCAGATCTTCAGATGTGCAGTAGATAGAACCTGTATGTTTTGGATCCAAATTTTGAATCCCAGGTAACTCAGGGATTAGAAGAAGAAACAACAACATGAATCAAATGATTGATTTGAATTGTGAATTGCAAGCATCCTCCACTCTCAACATAACTGGCTGGAGTCAGATTTTTTTTTTTTTGTCTTGGTCAACCCCTACTCAGAGCCAAACCTGAGGAATACAAAGCATATAATTATAAATTGCAAGGTGGCCTAAGAACTGAAACCAGTAGGAGTTGCAGTGCTGAGTCAAAGTTATAAACCTAAAGGTACAAATCTGTTGTGACAGATGATAAAAGGAGCTTTTCCCCTAAATCTTTGCAAATCAGGGACTCTCTTTGCACAACATTTTTTGTGACTCTTGAGATGTGTAAATTTTGCCCAAAACTGACAGATTCCTGATGTCTGTGGGTGAATTCTCTGAACAGGGAAGGCAGGACGACACACCGTGGACTCCTGTCAAGAGAGCTGTTCTTCCCTATCACTAAAATAATGTGACTTAATTAAAAATTGTAAAGATATATTTACCTGCTCAGACAGAAATGGCTGCCTTTAGAACAGTTCTAGTCCATTAGTAAACAGCTACACTTAAAAAAGATTTGTAAATATATATTTAACCAAAGCAGTCATTCTGGTCTCTTAGATAATTAATATGCATTGGAGAACTTTACATTAAAGACTTCTGCTTCTCTTCTTTTCACTTTTAAAAGCAAAGAAGTTAAATGGGAAAAAAAAAAAAGTCAACCAAAAGAAGTCAACTCACTGAATAATGATATGTTTGGGACATAAACCATAAAAAAACAGGACACCAAAATTTTGTTAAAACCTAAGGCTGGAGAACTTGCTCTATGAAACTGATTTTCTTTTTTCTTCTTCTTCTCCTTGACAGCTAGAACTAAAGGACAAAGCGTCAGCTTAATTTTAAACTTCCTGGCTTTGGTCCATTTGTGTTGCAGACTTAATCAGGAAGAAATAGTTCTGTTAAGGGTCATATTATTTTTGGTCCATGGGAGGGATGTTCAAGGTGAATAAAAGGGCATAAAGCTTTAGGCAGGATGTTACCAGAAATAAGCTGGGGACCACATCTGGCCCCTCAGAAAAGTTATTGGTACAACAGTGCTGCTACTGCACGGAGCCAGGGCTGTATAGGAGATGCCATCAGTGGCACCTGGGCTTCTCTGGGGTAACTTGTCTTTTTGTTTGCCACTACCCAACTCTCACCTTGAGCCCAAAATATCTGCCCTGCTTTTCTCAGACGTGAGTCAGCATTTTCTTAGTCTGTGAGCATCTGAAGGTAGGACTTTGTGGTCTTAGTAGGAGAACCAAAGGAGCAAAGGAGCTCTGACCCTAAACAGCACTTTGCAGTTACTCCACAAATGAATGTTTAGTCACCGTGCTTCTTGATGAATATGGTGTTTTAAAGTTTAGTATGTTATTTGGAAGAGATATTTCTCAAATGCTTCACTTGAAATAGAATATTTGTGCTTATAGAAAAGAAAAGTGGTAAAAATAGATAATACAGTAAAAGGAGATTTGGGTTGAGTTACAAATACTAGCATATATCTTACTTTTCTGTCCTGGATCAGATCTATCCAATTTATTGAGTAAATTATGGAGAGATTTGGAACAATGTTGAGTGCACCACAACCAAGTAGAGGTTTATAAAATCCTTAGGATTCTTAGATAAAGTGTTTTAGTGTTTGATAACAAACTCAAGCTGATAGTGACTGATTCACAAATGTCTTCCTACCACAGTGCGTGTTTGAAAGCACTCTGAAGTCAATAGACAGGATCGCACTGATTTAAGCAGATTCGGCACCATGCTTTTGCTAAATCATAAGATTCACTCAGAATTTACTCTGCATGCTGAAAAAGAGATGCCTTTTTTATTTTCCTGGGCACAGAGCAATAATATGATTTTATTCTCTTGTACTACTGAGAGAGTGATACACTGAAAGATGAACTCTGATCTAAAGTAGTGTTAAGCCAGAGTTTCTTTCACATTTTCATACTGCTATGTGGGGAAATACTTTTTGCTTCATATGAAATGTTAATATGATTGCACTGAAATTTAGAATGAATATAATTCCTGCTCTATCAGGGCCCTTATGAAAACAAGACTGTTTATCTTTTGGGGCTGTCCTGGAAAACCAAGGCTTAAATATGAGAAATAAATGCTCTTCAGTTTTACAAGAGTGTTGTGCCTCTGAGTTTTGCATTTTTGGTAAAACCCAGGATAGTGTAAGAACAAGTAATAGGAGGTAAGCTTCCGTAGCACTATATCAGAGAACAAATGCACACAGCTCTCTAATAAAGGGCAAGGACATTCGTTTGACTTTTTAGTTTGTTTTATTATAGGGATGCCATTCATGCTTCTATAATTAAACTTGTTTCAGCGCCTCCATTAGAAACTCTTTTTTTTCCTGCTGAAGCAAATGCTGGCATGCTCCGTCTGTTTCAGTGTCCTGAAGTGCCTTGGTTTTTTTTTTTTTTTTTTTTTTTTTTGGGGGGGTGGGGTGGGGTGGTTGATTGGGTATTTTTCTTCATTGTGGAAAGATTTAGTGTAGGAATGAAAACTGTAAATTGCTTGTTACCTCCAAAACTCTGCCTGGTCCTGAGGAATTTTAGTTGAATCTCTGGAGGTGTCACCATCATTATTCTTATTCTGTAATGGAAAGTGTGGATTTTTAATAGGATCCTGAACTTGGAATTAAAAGCCCTGGCATCTATTTTTAGTTCTGCTAGAGATTGTCTTGCTGCTCTTTGGCACTGTTGAGCTCAGCAGCTGTTTCTTCAGCAACTTCTTTCTGTGTCTTGATGCTCTGACTCATGAATTCTGGTGGTACTTACTGATGGGACTGAAGAAGTTCCTGATGCCATAGTAGAGAAAGCTGAATGGGTAGTGTGCCTACTCCACAATCACCATAGTTCCCAGTCAGTGTGATTCTCTGTAAAACAGAGGCAACAGCTGAGGAATGGGTGCTTTGCCTGGTAAGGACAGTAGGCAAGTGGGAACAATAACCTCTTTGACAGTTGCCATAAATCACCAGATCTTGTCAGGCAGTGCCCTGAATATCCCAGCCTGTAAAATACTGGTTTGCACATTTGTTCTTTTCTGCCCTCCTTCTGTAGATGTCTTTTCAATTTAAGGCAGGAACTGGAAATATGTTCACACACGTGTGAATGAGTGGCAAGGGCTTATCTTTAGCTTCCTTGTATTTCTTACTGACGTAAAAGACAACTGCCAAGCTTGGAGAGACTACTTTACCTGATCCACAAATGTTTAGCATGGAAGTCTGGCCCTAAAGCTTTTCAGGTATGTAAATCCCACTCTTAACTACATAAACAATTTTGAGCTCCTTGCATCAAGCCTGAAAATTAGTCCTTGGACCACACCAGTACATTTTCTTCATGTCACTCCCCTGAGTCTTTAAGGCTTGGATGCCTGGCATACAGATGCAGGCAGGCACTCCATGCACGTTGGGAAGGATCGATATGCAGACAGTGCCTATTCAGGCATGTAGACCCACCTGAGGTCCATGTCCAGGAGTCACATTGTATTGTTACATTGCTGTGTTCAGTGGTTTGCATTTAACAATTTTAAAATGAGAGAAGAGCAAGGAATAAGAGATTCAGAGCCTAGTGTTTTATTTGTGTGGTTCCCATAGCTTTTACCTACTCAATCAGGTTTTAAAAAAGAAGTCTCTCTACTTCAGAGACATCCTAATGTCCCATTTTGTCATAAAACCAGAATCCTTTTGAGAAATTTTTCTTGCATTCTATAGTGTGGAGCAGTGACAATATACAGTATTCCTGTGCAGACAGTGCTTAGTGGCCAACTAGTATAGATATTTTAAACAGAAAACTGATTGCAACTTCTACTGCAGAAAAAAAAATACCCCAAAAAACTAAAATGAACTTTTCATATACCAATTATCATGTTTTAGACACAATTTGTGTTATCGTGTTTTAGATATAATTAAAAATCCAGATTATTTTACTTGTACTGAGTAAGCACACTGTTTCATTGCCAGTCTAGGTTATTGTCTCTCTAACTTGTTTTTCACCATTTCATCAGATGCTATTTTTATAGATTTATTTCTTCAGTAAAAGTCTTTGTTTTCACTAATATGACATTAATTTGTGATTGATCTTTTCTGAGGTGGAGAAATAAGGTCGAAACATATATTGGCATCCTGATGGCTTGAGCTGGTCACTGCCAGCTCTTGATCAGCAGCCAACTTTTCAATTAGGAGGTGAGAGTGAATGATCTGTGCTGCTTTTGCCATTTATCTCATCTCTAAGGAGCAACACATTTTTGCCTTTCTGAAAACAGCTCCGAAGACTGCAGTTCATGTGCATTTTGATCAGTGGCTGATCTCCACCTCGCATCTGAAAAGTTCACTGGTGTTCTCAGCACCATACAAAATGCTTGGAGGTGAAGGTATGAAATACAGGAAATTATCAGAGTAGTGATGATGATAATATCAGAAAAAGATATACTGGTGAAGCAGCTAAGATATTGTAATCCAAAAAAATTTTTACGGGTAATTTTCTTCTCATAACCTGAGGACAAAAACTTTATTACTCTTTAAACTCCAATATTGCACCAATTAAATTCCAGCTTAAGAACTAAGGTTTCCAGTCCACTTTTCATTTGAAAATGTATCTCCTATTCTTGTTCCCAGACGTCCCATAAGAACAACTTTTTATTCTTCCTTTTTTCCATCTTCATATTTCCTATAATTAAAAAGCACGAAGGAATATTAAGTTACAGGAACTTTGCCAATGTGCTTTTAGTTTTGCAAAAGCACACACTTAAAATAATACTATTTTCTCATACAAGAAATAATATATATTGAAAAGAAAGGAAAGAAACTTCAAGCTCTTTTCCTTTTTCCTGCTGCATTTAACTTTTCTACCTCACAGCTCAGATTGCTTTTTTTAATCAAAGCAGTAATGGAAGAACAGTCCTTACACTCAAATGCAATCACATTTAATCATATTTAATATCCTTATTTCTCAGCTGATCAGACTTAAAAAATTTGATTGCTTTAGTTTGATTTAAAACTTAAGGTATGTCAAACCCAATAAAAAAGTGTATTTTTGTTGTTAGTGTGTTCCAGTTGTGTGGTTTCTTAAGGTACTTGAGTTTTTTGCTGTTGCATTGTGGAATGGAGCTTTCTGCCCAATTCCCAGTGGAAATGGGCAGAGATTGAAATTATTTTAGCCAAACATACTAAGATTTTTCAGATGAATAAATGAATTTATTTGATGATGCGTTAATCTTTGCCTTACAAGAGATGGTCTCTGATTCAGTATAAATATATTGTATTATTGCATTGTCCTCTTCTGTTGCTTTCCCTGACCTTGTTTCACAACAGCATTCAGTGGGATGAGATTCCGAGTTCTTTTACTCCGTAATGAAACCAAAAAAATTCCAGTCAACATTGAAGTCTCCCGTCTCTGTCTGCAGTCTTCATTTTCAGGCTGTAAACCAAGGATGGCAGCTGAAGTGGTGACTCTTATAAAGCCTTTTGACTACATTAAAGTCCATTATATTTGCTGCAATTACCCCCTAAGTTTCAGAACAGGATCTAACACAGAAAATCCTTGCTTCCTACTTGTGTTAATGTAAAGGTAAACTATGTACTCAACATGTCAGACTTTCCTTTGATGAACAGTACCTAGTTTCCTTTATTCTCAAACTGGATTATGCACTTCATATGGGAGCACACTAGTTGAAAGTTCCCATCATGACCGCCAACCGTGATGACGACACATGCTCAAAGTCTATATGCTATAAGAACAAAACTTTAAAGACCTATTTGCCCTGTAGTGAGGTCTGTGTAGATAAACACTCCCTTGAAATCTCCAAAGTGCTTATATTACTTGCAGTCTTAATTCCATGTGAATAGAATAATTGTGCTTTCATATGGACTGAGAATCATAGACAGTTTTGGTTGGAAGAGACATTCAAGATCATCAAGTCCAACCTTTGTCCTAGCTCTACTAACACCACTAAACCATGTCCCTAGGTACAACATTTACCTGTCTCTTAAAGACCTCCAGTGATGGTGACTCCACCACCTCCCTGGGCAGGCTGTTCCAATGCCTGACAACCCTTTCAGTAAAGAAATTCTTCCTAATATCCAGCCTGAACCTCCCCTGGTGCAGCTTAAGGCCAGTTCCCCTTGTTCTATCGCTTGTTACTAGGGAGGACAGACCAACCCCCGCCTCGCTACAACCTCCTTTCAGGTAGCTGTAGGAGCGATAAGGCGTCTCCTCAGCCTCCTCTCCTCCAGGCTAGACAGCCCCAGATCCCTCAGCCATTCCTCATATGAGACATGCTCCAAGTTAAAACGTGATCCTCCCAGACCAGCAACATACATAAAATTTGTTAAGCCACGGAACTGAACAAAACTAATGAAATGTTACATTCCTTGTTAATTTGATGCATGTGTTCTGGGTGGGTGAGAAGGAACAGAGCAGGAAAGGGCAGGCTTGTGCCAAAGTCCAGGGTCAAGACACTATGGAGTTTTAGTACAATCTCAGAGACCAGTCTTTGGATTTCTGGAGCTGTTAGACCATGACAGTTTGACAGGGATATGTAAATGACAGAAAAGTTCTTTCTGAGATACAGCTTAACAGCAATAAGAGGTAATCAAAAAGGTCTGCATGTTGTCTGTGTTGGCATTGTGGATCAGAGACTTATATGGAAAGACTATATAATTTCATTAACTTAGCGTGAAGGTGAATTTATAAAATGGTAGACACTGCTTGGGAATCTGGTACGCCTCAGACTTAAGCTTTGTAACTTCAAGGTCACATAACATAGTTTTATGGTTACTTTCTTCAGTGAAGACCTGTTATCTGGAGAGCAGCTATTACCTTCTGTGAAATTTATTATATGTGCAAAATCAGAAAACAACAAAAAGAGAGAGTGTAGCTCCGCTTGGCAGGGAATACTGTCCTTATAATGTATTTCTGGTTGCTGCTGGTATATCTCTACCTAGCCATGCCACAGCACCTGCGAGACAAGGCAGAAAGTATAAAATGCAGACAGAGGAAGTGCATCATGAGCCTGCAATGTGGTTTTCCTGTAGTGACTTTCATTAAGTCCCCTGATTCATAGCTTGGCCGTTTGTGGGGCATTAAAAGTAGCATTTTGTTTTTTTTAAAAAATACTAGTACATAACCTTATGTCTTGATTATGTTCCAGTTGGCTAGTAATACTCTGCCTTACTGCACTATTCATCCTGTTGTTTTACTTTGTCTTTGAGTTCATTTTAACAGCTAAAATTATTGTGAGTGGCTGCTGCATAGTTACTATATGCCACTCAAGAGGCGGATGAGTTTTGAAGGTAACGTGAAATGATTCTTTCATAGCTTGCAATGTAGTTTGGGACAGAAGGCACTGCATTGATATAAGATGATGATTTAAGGTTTGGCAGACATTGAGTAACAGTTACCATGCATTTTTCCTCCAAATTCTCCTAATTCAACTTAATACGCAAATCATGTTTTTTCTCTGCTTTCTTGATCATCCTCCATTAACCTGCAGTCTTTGATAAATATGCATTGCCTCATAATGTTGCATAAACATTTTTTAGATGGCAAATAGAGAGTAAACAAAACCTAAGTTAAAATGATATTAAATACTTTGATGGCTTATTAATCATTTATACAAAGCTTATTAATCGAATGGATATTTTAAAACGAAACGCTTTCTTACAAAATAAGAGACCAGAGGCACTGCTGGCCTTATCTCTCTTAGGAGGTGAAGGCTGTCAGGAGCCAGTTCTCCATCATCCCTAATTCACTTTTAAAAGTTTAAACTCCAGGAAGATGAGTACATCCCTGTACTAACTCACTGTCTTTGATTCAAGGGCTTTCTGTGCTCCTGGTGAAAATGTCACCATACACAAAAACCTGTCTATCCCCTCCACTACAGTTTTCTTTCCCTTTCCTTGGTCCTTCATTTACTGCTAAGTTTATCTGTCTCTCTGTTACATCTCTTCAGAGCCTGGTGAATAAATGAGGGTATTAACTTTATTTTGTATGCCCAAGAACTAACTGATTTGAAAGGCACAAAGAACCTCCCCTCTAACTTTAACTCTCCTCTGCTAGAGGTTTCACCACCCCAAGTGAGAGCATAGCAATACAAATGGCTGGTTCAGTACTCGTGACAGTTGAGTGAGTGCCAGCTGGGACATGAAAATGGGCACTGGAGGCTGAGGAGAAATCACCAATGCTGGGACTACTCATGATGAAGAAGAAGACTTCTATCCCAGCTGAATGGAAATCTTTGCAGAAAGGTGGAATTAAGAAGCCAGGAGTGTAAGGAGAGTATAAAACTAGTAAAGCTTCTGCAATTAACCTTAAATCGGCTACCGTTTGTGAAGTGATACTTGACAGGTTGGTGATTTTTTCACTTCTGAGCTTCCATAGCTAGAATCTCTGGTTCAATATTGTTGTGCAGTTAGGCCACAGCGGTAAAGGACTTGGGTCCCTAAAGATATGGAATCACAGTGTTATTCTTCTGAACTCCTGAATCAGAGCTGTAGTAAGAAGTAGGTGCTCTTACTCGAGTTGTTCTGATTAATGTATTCTTAAAGTTACAGGGGAAATTCTGGGTCATTTGAAGTCAATAGCAAATCTATGTTGACTTTGTAAAGCCCAAGATTTTACCTGTAATTTAAAAAAGGGAGAGTATCTTTTGGCATGTGCTAAACTTGTCATGTTGAAGCATAATTTCTTTGTAAGTGTTTAACTTGCCTGGCTGAACGTGAGTTAAAGGATACATAGTCTGGTCCACATTTAAACATGTTAGCCCGACCATGTTAAAATTCACCCTTTAATTCCTAGTCTAGACAAAGTCACACTCTATAAGAGGGGGAAGAAGCTGTCTACAATTTCAGTGATTAATGGGCTGAAAGCAGATGTGAGATATAAAAGAGTTTGTAAGCCTCCTCTACTACCTGGAGGTAAAGTTTGGCTGTCACAGGCAGGAGAAAAGGGATAAATTTCAAAGGAGACTGAAACTGCAGCCAAAATGCATTAAATGATTACACGGCCAGGACTTACTTTGATCATACCTCAAAAGTAAAACAAACACAAGCATGAAGAAGAAAGGGTTTTTCCCCCCCAAAATAACTCAAAAGGATGAATTCATTAAAGAAAAACAAGCACTCTAGGGCAATGGTACCAAACATGACTTGGTGTTTTAAATCCCTCATCCCCACTGTAAGGGCAAATGTGACTCCGCTCAGGGCACTGGTATAATCCTGCAGTTTTTCACTTGATCCCCAGGGAGAGAAGGGGGTTGCTGTGAACCTTCGCACATATTTAATCTATCCGGAAGCAAGTGTGGCCTAGCTAGTACACTTTGTGCAGTCTAGTATGCATGTAACCTAACACAGAAGTAATCAAATAACGGGAGATGAGTGCTAATGGAAAAAAGAACCAGTATACCAAGACAGAAAATTAAATAATAATAATTTACATGGAGAAACATCTGTGGATCACAGAACTGCAGAACTCGGTGTTATCATCACCAGTTTAAAGACTGAAAACTAGAGAAGCCAGATATGAAATGGTTTATTCCAGTCATCAAGGCTGTGAAAGGCAAAAATCCTAGATCTCTCTTTCAATCTACTGCTGTCTTATAAATATCTTCTAGGAAAGAAAGAGGGAAAGTATATTCATATACATTCTAGTTTGAACTCAAAGGAGTAAGCAGTATGATGAACAAAGTATATTTTTCTTTGTGATTTGAGTTTAGTCAAGATAATTTTGCAATTTCAGAAGGCAAAACAGCTTCCCTGTTTGTTTAGGTAGTTTATTTCCTAAGACTGGAGAATAGCTCATCCAGAAACCAGGTCAGATTTAATATCACTTCAGTTTTAAAATCTTGCTGTGTATTCTTTATTATAGGAAGCAGGCAAGCTTCCTAGGTGTATATGGTTTAGAACAGATGTTTCTGTTCAAGGTCGCATCTGATAATATTTGGCACTTTACACTTCCAAACCTTTGCAAGTGTTAAGTAATTTTATAATTGTGAGACATGCAAAAGACCACAGTCCCATTTCTCTGCTCTACTTTTCCTGGGTATGTAAGAAAAAAATCCATGTGAAGCTCAAAGAAAGGCAGCATCACTGTGTTGTCTGATAGCCTGCACACAAGAGACTAAGCACTTGAATTTGCAGTGTCCCGTATCTTGTGTAGTTTTACCCATCTGTAGATTGAAGAATATTCTGCCAAGAGAGAAAGTGGGATCTCCAGGTTGCTTTGTTCTTCTCTCTAGAGTCTCTACACTGTTTGCTGCATCACACACAGTCTCAAAGCCTCAATTTACCCATGTTCAGAAAGGTGGGGTGACGTATTTGCTCTTTCTAAAAATATCTGAGAGCTAAGGCTGCATAGTTTGTTATAAAATGCCCAGTATTGCTTAGGGCTGTTATATGATTTAAGGTAGGTATGCTCATGCGATTGTATGGGACAGAAGTCCTATAAAACCTTAGTAAGCGAAAGTATAAAAAAGTTCAGCTTATGCCAGTGATTTTCTGGAAAGCTACACTGGTTAAGATTGTTATTTATTTATTTATTTATTTGTAATATTGTTAACAAAATTCTAACAAAATAAAAATATACCAGCAAAAAAAATTCCACAGGATATTTAACTGTGCACACACTAGGAGGTTTTTCTGGCATGCTAGAACCAGGAAATGTTTTCTAGTGCAGACTAAGTCTACAGACACATTTAAAGTAATTCCAACAGCTGTAAGTGTATCTAATTTGAAAAAGGTTGCTCTGAGAATATGCTAACAAATAACCATAAATCAAACCGAACCTGGAGAAAACTCAAAGATTTCCTTTTTTTTTTTTTCTTTTTTTTTTTACTTAAAAGAAAAATTCTGATACCAAAAGTAGCAACAGAGAATGATTTCAATAAGCAATACAAGCATTACTGGCTTTTTTTTTACATTTTTGTGTTTTAAGTTTTGGTTTACACTTTTTTTTTTTAAAGGAAAAATATATAATTAGCATTACACTTTTACCAGTACCTTCTTCAACTTTGATGGCGATAAGTAATATGACAGCCTCAGTTCCTCTGTCAAGGGAAAGGGCGAAGTCTTCATTTACTTCTAGTGTAATAGATTAAACTGGAGAATCCATTTTAGTCAGGGAAGAGTGGATGTTGGTGAAGTTATGAGCTTACTGCACCTTTTAAATGAAATATTTAAACAAGTGGAACCTTACGTGGTTGATGCATTAAGCTGACACAGGATGTAAATCAAACAACACCTAAATGTCCTTTAACAAAGTCAATTATATTATATAAGCGTAACAGAGATGGAAATCCTTTATCCCGTGCATCTGCCAGTTTTTTCTGTTAAGATAAAAACATTTCCACAGATGCAGAATAGCATTTATAACTGCTTAGTATTGCTAGAAACTTAAAAGAAATTAAACAAAAATGTATTCTTTATTAATGTTATTGAAAAATGGTATTCCATAATCTAAACATCTACTGGAAACATCTACTCAGTTCCTGAAATCATCTCTATTAGATTATGTAGATACCATCTATGAAAATACTTCTAAACTTAATCTGTCAAGACTTCAAAGAGTCTATAAGCAAATACTTAGATTTGCATTAGATTTTTGACTTTGAAATCCATTATTGTAAGTTCCTGGCTGACTTTGATGTGCTGCCTTTACACCTCCTCTCTGAGAAAGTAGGTGTAAAGGCAGCACATTAGTTTATAGATGTTCACAGACTGTTTTTCGGATAAGGCCATTTAAATCTCTTTTGAAGGTCAATCCCAGCTCTTATCATTCAAGAAGTAATAATAGCAGAGAGAGACTGCCTAGAGTAAGGCCTGCTTTAAAACACAAAATAGCAGGGGTGGAATGAACTTACTTAACTCTTGACCTAGCACAGTATCAGCATTCTAGTGTTTTGCTGTGACAATGCCCTGCTAAGGCATAGTGTAAAATTTCAATACAGGTGTATGGAATTGAATGATTAAGGAGAACAAGAGATTGCAGCTGTTTACAGCTGGCTTATTTTTTCCTTTGTTTTCTTTGATCTTTGTTTTTGTTTGTTGCAATTAATAATGTATTGATGAACTGTTAAAATACTGCTTGAAACACACAGTAAGATACCCCATATTAAAACTCATGACAATAATTTCCTTTATGCGTATGCCAACATTTTCAAACCTGGCTGGCTAAAGTTAAAGTTTGAAAATAATTTGGAAGCAACCTTTTTGTTTTTCGTGGGCCTGATTTTTCTCTTCACCAGACCCCTCTAATTACTATGGAAGTAGGCCTGTTTTGGATGTTTCCGCCCTGCTGGCGTGAATGTCACTTCACTACAAGTTGTAAGATGAATTTTGAAGCATTTTGGAATATTGTTTTACTTCTTATAATTGTTTTCCCTTGATAAAGAAAAATAAGAAAGATCTATTCTTCTTCTTTTAAGAAACAGTCTGTATCCAAAGTCTGTTTCTAGTCCCTTTGTCTAGGTTCACTTTTATTTCAGTGATTATTTGTCACACGTAGCAGTCTTACATAGACAAAAGTTTTTGGAAGCTGTTGTCTCCAAATAAGTGACCTTGTTCTCAGAGTATGGAGCCTTACTTTTGAATGCAAAGTTCAGCAAGGAAAGTAGTAGAAAACACAAAAAAGAGCGAAATTATTAACTATGGCAGTGAACAAAATCTAGCAGTCTTTCTTTTTTTTTTTTTTTCTTTTGTAGGTTTTGGATGGAGTTTGGTAGTAGTCATGGTGTTACATGTTCTGCTAGTCAAGTGCTGACTCTCTCTTTCCAATAACTAGATTATTTGCATGTGATTTATGAGTAGGAAGAGTTGGTTTTGAAACTAACCTTGTCCAGCTGCAGTTTTGTGTGATTCAAGCAGCATTTTCTGTACTGCTAATAAATGAGTAGAGAAGAGCTACAAAATGTCAATGTAGTGCAGTCATTTGGTAGGAAGCCTTGTCTCTGCTATTCTAATGAGACAGAAAAGCTGTGCTCTGAACAAAACAGTGCTATCATAATGCCATCCAACAAGAATAGAAGTGACCAATATCAGAGAAATCTGCAGAGAAATGTTCAAATCTGCAGGAGTCTAAACCACACCTGTAAAAAGAACAGAGCCGGACTGATTCGAGAAGTTTTATGCTGGCGTGTTTGTCATTGTGTTTTGAGGTACTATGCATGTTTCTCTGTCAGTTTTCCTGTGGTTAGGAAAATACAACTATATATTGTGCTTCACAAGATTTTTGGAGAAAGTAACTTTAGAACGGGCTGTTTAATTTGCAAAGGGATCTTCTTGCCCAAATTATTTGCAAAATATCACAAGATTTTGTTAGAAAAGTGGACATTTTAAAGCTTATATTTAAATGATGGGTAATAGTAAGAAAAGTCAGATATGTCGTTCATCAACCCTCTTAAATGCAAGCAGCACCTAAAAGTGACGTTTCAACCTATTATATTTGTGCTACAGTCCCATACGTATTTTCTCACATAATGAGTTTCAGACCCCAGCTTTGCTTCTGTTGATTTTAGGTGCTTATCAAGTCCACAATTTGAATGGTTCTTGTGCTTCTCCATAGATCAGCAGAGTCATGGAAGATTTGTCACCCACTTTTCTGGAGATGGGAAGTGATGCACAGAGACGAAATGATTTAGTGTTTCACAGACACCTTGTCAGAACAAGTACTTGGGGTCACCATTCCTAAGGTCTAGGTAAGTTTGGATCATTGTAGTAGCCTTTCTTTCTGAGCCTAGAGCTTACTTCATGGCTTTTGCAGTAGGAGCAGAAAAATTCACATGTATGAACCACTCTTCAGTATGTAGTTGTAAGGACTGTTGAACAACTTAACACCAGTTATTGATTGTGTTGAAAGAATTTTCTTTAGAGGTAGTGCTCTGGTGATTTTTTTGTCAGTACAATAAGTGTATGGCTCTGAGTGCTCTAACTTCACAGGCAGGTTGGAGCATTTGTGCCACAATCTGTACTGTGGAAGCCTGGAGGAAAGCAACAGCTTGTGGGTAGAAAGGCTACTAAGCCCTCTGCACACCGGGAAAGAGTTTTTTACCCTGAACTTTCCAATTTGGCCTAGAAATAAAAGCAATTCTAATGTAGGTCAAGAGGAAAAGAAGTAGTTTAGGCCTCTTACCCTAAGCTTACATGCGGTAGTAGGGATCATTCGTGTCACTGATGTCAAACACTAGATTTAGATAGTTAAAACTTTAACTCCTGTAGTGATGATGAGGAATATCCAGGATCTACTTAGATCAGTGTAAGCTTATATTTCTTAAATGCAAATTAAAAGGAAGCATGCCTCAAATTCTTAAGACACTGGCTGAATCTGACTTGGGAACTTCAGTATATATATATATATTTATATAAGGATCAAAGTAAAACTTCTTTTACAAATGCTTTTCTAAAGATTCTTGATTTTAAGACTCGAGGGTTATTTCTTCAAAACCTTCATATGCGTCACATTCCTTCTCTTCTTAGTTTAAAAAATACCCCAACCAACCAACCAAACAAACAAATAAACCCCAAAACTGCCCAGCAGATCATTGCACAGGTTCTCAAATTCCACTTGCCTATGATGTAGCTCTGCTTGGGGTTCCGTTTTCCCCTTTTCTTGCTGACCTGAAAACAGCAATGTATTTCCTGTCTGCTTGAAGATCACTGGAGAAGTGCCAGTCATAATCTTCCCCTTATTGATTTTGGTCAGCAGCTATTGACAGCTTTAAAAAGATTATGTTTTAATTGGGGATCAGATAGATGGCATTTTAAGGTATTTAATTTCACTTTGTAACTCACTATAGATTATCTGAGAAGTTCCACAGCTCAAGGAGGATAAAGATGAATGTGTTGTCCTTTTCTTTAGGTGACCCTGAGTGCAAATGTAGCTCAGGCTAAAGTGACTGAAAATCTTTTTCTATCACTGGGCTGAAAAGGTTGAATGTGAATTCATTACTGTTATCTTTGTTTAAGGCAAAATATCTACACCTCACCAAGCTCACATCTTCATTGGTTACGCTTGTTCTCGTGTGATTTAAGAGAGAAATAGACTGGTGAGGTAAATGAAGAAAAATCAAAACAGTTAGAATTCACATTGTCTTGAAACTTGTATGTTAGCTTATAGCTCTTCTGTAGTTGTGCAGAAGTACCACCAAAAAAGTGGATGGATGTCCCTAATTTGATGGTGGTTTCTTCTTCTTCTTGCAAAGGAGGTTCAAGGCAGTGCTGGAAAACCAGGTTCCTAAAACTGTTTTCTGCACATTCAAAGGAATGAGGATACTCTTACAATGAAAAGCAATCCAAGAGACAAGCAATCAAAAACAAATACTGAATTCTGAGACCTGCACCCCCCCATGTAGCTCAACCTGCACAGCCAAAGTTCAATCATTCGATGTTAAGTCCACCTCAAAATTGTCTGGTGGACTGTCTGAAGGTGCCTTCAAAAAATCTAGATCCATCTCACTAGGAGATGCTTAATAATACATACTGATGAAATTCAGAACCTAGTGTCTTGTGTATGCCAGACGCACCAAGGATTATAATTTCGGTTTTACTGGGCCATACATTGGAGGACATCATCCCCAGAGATGCCTTTTCTTTCTGTCTAAGCTTGATTTGAGGACTCTGAAAAATGGATCAGATTTTCCAACATCCAGCTAAGTATTGCAGAGAAATTCATCATCTTGCGTGTGACACATCTGATGTGTCTCAAAGGTATCACCTTCACCACACGACAACACCTAGCACATTATTGATGATTTCTGTGAAGTACTCTATATATGAATACTGCAATTTTAGTTAGGATAAAAGACTGAAAGACCTTCTGTTCCTTCATTTCATCATCCAAGAACATGGTAGCTGCTGTACATAGCAAACTGGAGCCCACTGAAGAATTATAGAAAAAAGTTTGTTCTGCATAAAGGTTGTAAGACACGTTTGCATGACGGTAAACAACTATAGCATAATTCGTATTCCTGACCATTAATAGATAAAAAAAAAAGATCCAGTTTGTGTGGCAGGAAGAGGATCTTAAAGATCCCTCTTAAAGGGTGAGGTGAATGATTGGAATAGAGAGAGAGATGA
This sequence comes from Leptosomus discolor, assembly GCF_034619465.1. Classification (NCBI taxonomy): domain Eukaryota; kingdom Metazoa; phylum Chordata; class Aves; order Leptosomiformes; family Leptosomidae; genus Leptosomus; species Leptosomus discolor. The sequence continues at coordinate 16,238,780 of NC_141393.1, read as the reverse complement.
ATGAAATATTTGCTCCCTTTATATTCTTTATGTATTTTCGAAATACATCTAACAGATGACATATACTCTTTGTGCTTCCTCATCCCACTTATTCCAAGGGACAAAATACAAGTCATTAAGTCTCTTCACTGTTTTCCAGATCTTGCAAGCCAACAGATGCCCTGTGTGTGGAGAGACATAAAGTGCAATGTGGATACCCAAAAAAGACCAAATGAATTGTATGTAGAAAGTATTTAATTCCTTCCTCTGACTATAGAACCCCCCTAGTTCTAGACATCTGTAATTCTTCTTTTATCTGGGGGTGCAACACGAGGTAGGGAAGACATTTGTTTTCTCAGCAGTACTTCCACATGTCCTCCCATCTTTCTTCCTACTGATGTTGCAGAGCCTTAGTACCTCACAGTCAGGAATATATTCCTCCTTCACATAGTTCCTGTGAGATTGGGGAGCACAGCTATCCCTGTAGCACTGCTGGAGACTTGAAGCATGGACTGGTAGGCAATATGTCCAGGGTTATAGTGGAAGTCAGCAGGACAGCAGGGAGCTGGAAGCCAGGGTTGCATCCTGACAAGAAGATAATGTATTTTCCTCAGTACAAGTCAAACTAAATAGTAAATATGAGGGAAACTGGAATGAGGATGACTTCTGTGGACTTTGCAGAAGTGATGAACCTTTAAAGGAAGTGTCCTTTACTCTGGGTCCAAGATCTTCTGGTGTTGGCAGAGTATCAGGTCTTTGTTTTCCTTGTCTCAAGGAGCTGATTGAATCAGCATGACTTCAGAAAGCCTTATAGAAATATGGAGAAAATAGTTTCAGTCCTGTGGCCTCCTGAATGACTCCCTGCTCCTGTTTTATTCCATTTTTACATACAAAATTTCCTTCTTCTCGCTGGCACAGTAGTCAGTTATTCTTCAGAAAGTCTGTAAGCTCTCAGAACAGAAACAGAACATGGTATTTTGGTCAAAGATGGAAGAGATGAGCCTGGAGGAGCAGGACAAAAATATGAAGCAAGACAGTGGATCACTGGGAACTGACCTAGACATCTGATCAGAACAGTGAGCTGATGTGAGAGAGGGTGCAGGCCATCTGTTTGGCAGCAGTGCTCAGGTGGCCTACAGGAGGGTGACACAGATACTGGTAAGGGAAAGGGAGGTTGCAGTAATGAAAGGGAGAGATGACTGCACTGCAGAACTTAAACTACCCACGAAGGACAGCCTCTCAGAAATACTAAAAAATCCAATATGCAGCAGCTACTTTCATACACAGGATTTAATTGAAATAACCTGCGAGCCCGTATTGAGAAGGCAGTATTAATTGGCTCTGCCAAACTTAAATATTGAGGAGCAATTTATATTTCATGTACTAACTCTCATATGGGCCAAGAACCAAAGAAAACAGGCTTTCCTGTGGCTAGGGATGAAGATGGTGCTTTTTCTTTTTACATCAGATATTACACATCCCAGACTTACTTCCTTACATTTGAAAAGACTTTAATTGTGGCGGAGGTCAGACTGACAGACTCCAGAGAAATAGCATCAAACTGTCCCCATAAATTTTATTCTCAGAAAGTGAGTGACTCCATTCCAGGATGGCTTCGCTAGTGCTCTTATTGTTGTCAATCCTTAAGAACAATAATAAATATCATTGTCAAGTGATTGAATTTTAGTCATTGTTCACGGTTTCTGTTCACACAAAATGATTTTGAGGAGGAATAACTTTGGCTGGTCCATCCTGAACCACTCCTTTGACCTGGGTTGAATTCAGGACAGTCCTTTTCATCTCCAAGTGGAAGACAACCTCTTGGCCTTTCCCAGCCTCAGGCATAGGGTGGGTTATGTTAATTTGCTTTTAGTGGTCAACAAGCTCAACGAATATCTGTGCTCACTGCTCCCTGCTCTTTAATGGGCTGATTCAACATCAGAGAGGAAGAGGGCTCATGCATTTTCCTGAATTTTATCCTTCTTGCTTCTGATTCAATTACACTAGTGATAGAACTGTGAGACTCCACATATATAGATGCAATCCCAGCAGACACTGGTATTTGAAGCCCTGTGTTCCATAGACCTGCTTTGAGCAAGGTTAGTCAACTCAGCGCTTAAAAAGCTGGCAGCCATCTGGAGCCCAGCCTACGTCAGAGTTCAAAATTGTTTCCTTCACTGTTGGTAGCAACAATGGGGAGGGAGGTGGTGGGTTGAAAGCTTTCTGAGAAGCAGAGTTGGAGAAGAAGAGAATTCACTGCAGGCTGAAGTCACGAGGTAACCCCAGATCCTGGAGGTTCATGGACACTGTGCTCTGTAGTACAACCTCTGCTTAGAGGCATCATTAAACTCCTGATAATTAGCAAGTCATTAGGTTTTGACTACACTTAAAGGTTAAAAGGAGAATCTTTGGTGATGGATATTTTGTAATTTTCTTTCTGTTGTGTTCTTATGTATTCTCTTTGTGCTAAGTGATTCTGGTGCCCACCTCTTACCCACAAGCTGAACTCAGCTCATATTGAAACTTTTATTTGAAAACAACACAAAAGTTGTGTCAGCTTTTCATAAATTGAGGCCACATTTGAAAAGTGGTGGGGTAGGAAAAATTTAACACTGGTGACTCCTTAATTTTTGATCAGAGCCTTGGAGATGTGCATTTGATAGCAAGCTAGAGAGCTGTGCTGTAGCACTGCAACACAGCACAGAAAAACTGCAAGATGAATATCTAAGCCTTGATGAGATAGTGTGGGGCGTGTAATTTCCTGTAGTCAATATTTCCTGTAATGACTCCCCAACTATGATCTTGCTTGATTAAGTGTTGTTTAACAACCTCTATCATGTCCATCTTTCTGTCCACAGACTAGTCCAAACCGTCTGGCTGCATTTGGAACAAATCTTAAACAATCCATCTCAGGCTCAAGACAAAGTGTGTCATCCACAGTATTCCCAAGGAATTAAGCTAATATTCCTAGGACACTGCTGTAGCAGTATAACTGAAAACCTAGAAATTATTCACAACATATTTTATCCTTTGGGTGTAGTATTCTCACATAATGAGCTTTGTAAAACACATGGAGAATCTTTGGCTGCTTCGGACTTTTAAAGTGAGGAAAATATAGTAACAATTGTCCATCAGTGTTGAATGTCTTTCAGTTCATTCCATGCTTGTAGGACAAAGTGAGGATTAAAAATAAAAATTAAAAAAAAAAAGAAGAAAATACTACCATGCCATGTAGTGGAATGAGCGGTGGATTATGAGGGCTGGTCAGTATGACAGCAGGCTTTCTAATCCTGCCATGTGAACAGAGGGGCAAATCACGATTTGTCTGTAACCCTTTTGAACTGCCTTTCCTGATAGAGTCTACAGCCTCCATGGAAGCTTTAATATTTGTGGAACCAGCTCTGTGTTCGATCGGCTTAGCAGCCTGTCACAGTTCAGAGGACATCTGAGGGCTACTGAGCATCAGAAGGATACTCTTATACCCCAGGAGTTTGTTGCTTCTGCAATAGCTACAGGGTGTCAGAGTTGCCCTGAATGGCTGCACGAAAGCTTGACCCTGCTCATGGTTACTGGCAGATCTTGGTAGCAAAACATCCTAAGAGTGCTGTGCTTACAGCTTGTCGTATTAGAGAGAAAACATTCCTCTTGGTCCCATGTGAGGGATCTGTGTTTTCATTCATCCTGCCCAGACCTGTGGTTTTTACATGGAATTGTGTGAAACTGCAATTAAAAGCAGAAGCTAAATGCTTGGCTTCCTTCTCAGGTTTTTACTCAGTAATAGAATATTTTACCTGCAGATAGCAGCAAACTCCTATGCATTGCAGAATGAGATCTTAGCCATGGGGAAGTACCTACTTATTTTTTTAGTAAATTAAAAAAAGAAAAGCAGTATTTCTCCGCCTCATTGATGAATCATGGTGCATTTAGTTTGTTAGCAGGTTTTGTTAGATCATATGATATCCCATAACCTGACACAGTGGCATGCACTCACTGCAATAGCTGCTTCTACTATACTATGTACAGGTAAAAAAGAGTAGGAGGAAAGGGCACAAGTGTTGTGACTTGCACTTTACATTAATCAAGTCTGAGATAAGAGTCTACAAAAGAAGTAGTTTCCATTTCATTGAGGAGTATAAATGGATTAAAAAAAATTTGAAATGGGGGCCAGCTGCAGATTTCGTGTCTTAGGAATCAATAGAGAATAGTATCTACAATCCAAGATGCTATTGCAGCATGGGGCTATAGGGAGGGCTGAGTGAGATGACAAAAATCCTTGCCTGTTATAGCTACCCCCCCTCAAAGCACAGACATCTTTTTCTTTGCTTGCTACATTGTTGCTTTTAATCACATTTTAATTTTTTTTTACATTCTTAATTTCATTTTTCTGACAGAAATTGCATTGTTAATATTATACAAAGTGCACTTGTTCATGCATATTATGCATTTACTTTGATCTGACTTACTTGATACTGAAAGAGTTTTCTGAACCCTTGAAGAAATTTAATGTAAAATGAAGGTGACGGAACAGAGAGAAACTGTGTAGCCATGCAATACTTTGGTCCATGAGGCCTGGGCTTTCAAGTATGACACATCTAGATTTTTGCCTTTTGTGTTTTGACCTCCAACTGCTTAATAACAATTGCCTTGGACAGTCATGGCGAATAGTGTTTTATGGCACAGTACACTATTCTCATTCTTATTGGCTGCCAATACTTAGATTGCAGTCACTCCAGAAAATATATAAGCAGGTGCCACGCAAAGACATTCCTTCACTCTCTGACATGAGCTTGAATTAGGAAAAGCTGGATGATCACATAAATCCCTTTATCTTCTCTGGTGATGGTTCTTTTTAGTGTCCGTGGCACAGGGTAGAGCGGTGCATTTTCAGATGGCAGTTCACAGGCGCACACTGGAATTTGGGCACCCGGTTTTAGTCTCCATAATGAAAAGGGAATTTTCAAAGCTGAAGATGGGCAAGGGTCTGTCTCTAAAATTGTGCTGCAAGCCTTGAGTGCTCAAGGGCTCAGGCAGGGAGCAAGTCACGGAAAGCTTCAGCACAGCCACACCCTTGAATGAGGCTGGTTTTCAGTAGCTATTCTGCTCCCCTTTTTATACTACAGGTGCACCTTGTATATGAGTCAGAAATGAGAGTTCAGTTTGAAATTGAACTTCATGACTTTACATATTTCTACTATTTTCTCTTCCTGCTTTTTGGAGCTGTGCATATTAGAAAATCCTGTATGTGAGAAAAGTGACTGAAGAAAAAATTTTCATGTTTGTATTTCCAATGTCCTGCTTTTTATGAATTTAAGAGCTTGCCATTGCATTAAGAAACTATCTTGGGGCACAGATCTTCCGTTCGTAAATTGTCATAGCTTCAGTGAAGTCAGTGGGGCCGAGGACATGCCTGACTTTGCAATCAAGCAATCAAGTAAGCATTTCCTGTTGTGGATAATCTGTTCAGTGAATATGGAGGGTTTCACCTTACCAGAAATAGTTTCATCCTTTCCCTTTGAATTTTTGCACTTAATACTATATGGCTAATCAATAAATTACTTGATCAGCTGCTCACCCACACAGATATGTCCTTAATGCTTTCTCTGTTTGTAACAACCCCTTGGCACCAGATGTGGAAGTTCTGGGAATGATCTTAACTGAAAGGACTGAAAATGCTGCCTTAATGATAAATGCAGTGCTTCTAAGTGAAATGAACTTGGACCAGTGTACGTTGTCAGGTCACACTTTAAAATCTAGCATCGACAAAGGTTCCTCTTTGGCAAATTTTTCAATTTAATCATGTGTTAATATTTGAAGCCTTCTTTTCAGCGCTGCTGGTCTCGGTATCTAGTAATTCTCCTTTGAAGAGTACTTTGTTGTTGTTGTTTTTAAAGTAGATTATTACATCTGTTCCTAGTCAGCAAACAGTTTGGACTTGTAGCCAGAACATTGCTAGAAGAGATGCTCTCAACCTATATTACTTCGGTATGTTGTTGAAAGATTGTGTCCCCTGATAGGACAATTTTGGCTTTTTCTGTCTGCTTCTCTTATTTTTTACCTCAAATACCTTCTTATCTATCTTTTTAAAAAATGTTATGTTTCCTTCTGTGTCTAAAAATTAGAAGCTTACTATAAGCATCTCTCATACTCTCCACCAGTCTTTTACAAGTTTTTGGTAATCTGTTTGTCCTTCACTGTCATTTTCCTGAAGACCAGACCTTACTATGAAAAGCTGTTGCTCTCATTTATTCATTCATGAAAAATCCCAAACTACCCACAAGCAAAACCTCACAGCAAGCAACCAACGAAAAAGAAAAAAAAAGTAGTTTACAGTAGATAATGTCACAGCAGACTTCTATAAATGAATATAGCTCTGAGTTTGAGATATTTTTCTGGATAGATTTTGTCTTTTTTTGGATGTGTGGTAAAGAACTTTCCTGGCCTATTTATTTTGTTACTTCATTTATGCTTCTGCAAGCGATTTAAGCCTGGTTTCTTTCTACATTTCTTTCATTCTCAGGGCCCTGCACAGCTTCTTTCCAATCCATACCTATTCCTTTCCCTGTTTCTTACAGCCTCGCTAAGCTGTCCTGGTAGTCATTCGCACTATGAGCAAGCAAATAGTTGACACAATGTCTCCTCTTGCTGTGAGCGTCCAACAACTTCATTGTTGGATCAAGCTTATTGCCTGGTCCACCACTGAGTCTAAACTGTAAACAGCTGTGGATCTTTGTAGTCATTAACAGACTCCTCTTGAGTGGTGCATAAGCCTCAAGTCACCAGGGAAATAGACTTGGCAATGTGCCTAATGGTGATACTTGCAAGTTTTAGAATGGGGGATCTGAAAATGGGCCAGCAATCCTGTTAAGCTTAGTTTCATTATTTATTTTCTTCTTAATGCTGTGTATTTCCTGGTTCAGTGAGTGCTGCTGGAAAACCAAAGAATTCCAGGTTGCACCCACCACGAGTTACAATCTGCAATGAGACTGTAGGAGGGCTGCTAGCTGCAGTGGCTCTACCTGAGCAAGGTGCTTTCCTCCTGTTAACTCCTTGGAGGTCAATGGCTGTGGGATGGAGGGAGGTGAATCTCTTTTTACAGTGATTCTCCTGTTTCCAGGATTGAACTAAAGAATGGTAATTGTTTTGATTTTACACTGTTAGCGGAGATAAGGTGGGAGTGGATTTTGCTTCATGTGAGATGTTGAGCTATCAGTAGAATGAACTCAAGATCACTTGAAATTGTCACAGAAAAGGGGGATGTGGTTAACAGACAAGGTGGTGGGAGTAAGAGGTGACTCAGTAATCTGGAATCATCAATGTGCCTGGGATGAGGCCTTGCAGAGACAAGGACATGGATCTCTTTTATTAGTTTGCGGAGCATCCTGACTGCTGACATGTTTGTTAGTCTAGATGTTCTGGCTCTCTTTTATACCTGAAGTACCACCCTTGAACAGAGCCCACAAAATATGTCAAGGTTGATGGATAGATATTTCTTGCAACCAAAACTTTTCATCAGAAAATTCCCAACAAGCCTGAAGTCAGTGGGTGTGAATCTGAACCTGGGTTCCTTAAAGAACATAGCCGGGATTTAATTTGCTGGAAATTAGAGAGGGAATTTATCCATTACGTGACTCAATCTATAACCTTACCCTGCAGGATTAATGGTCACAGTGGATTTGTTTTTTGGCTGCCTTTGTGTTAAATTCCGTGCTGCGGGAAGTCTGCCCACTTTCACTGCTAAACATTGCCACTCTTATCAGAAAGGGGTTTACATCATTGCCCAAAATACATCATAAGCAATATAATTCAATTATTTATTTTTTTTTTAAAAAAAAGCAAAACCGACACAAACTCTGGTCTCTATTTTCTTTCATTGTTTTTTGTTCTTCCTGGTTCTGAACTTCATTATACAGTGAAAAAAACTATGAAAATATTATCAATACACTGTGGTTTTAAATTTCTGGATCTATAAACACCCTTTCATGAGGTCAAGTTATCAAAACCCAAGAGATAAATATGTGATAGCTGCAATATTGTTTAATGACATGATAGCTAATGTTACAGGGTAGCTGTTTTCTCCACTAATATATTACTCTCTCCTCCTCAGCTGTCTGCATGTTGAATTCCAGCACTCCTTGCATCTGTCTTAAATGATCATTTTTAGACGGCTAAAGAGAATTTCAACAAACTGCACTGAAACTGGAGGACCTGCCCTAGAGCTCTTACAGGTACAGTGCAAAGCTTACGTACAGTTTAGGTGATATCATTGTCCTTCTTAGGTTTTATTTTTTAAAACAAAATTGACAGTTCAGGCAAGTTTTGTGTGCTCTGTAGAAGGACTATCAAATAGTCAAGGAAAGTTAAAATTTTATCCATTATTTCCACTTTTTTCAGTTTTTAGAGATGCTCCAGGCAGACTAGTATTAAGTAATTTTTATTTTATTTTATTTTTTTATTTTTATAAGTGAAGTGACCTTTTGAGTGTGTTACTTATCAGATGAATAAATTTTAGAGGCAGTTTGGGATGATGCATTTCAGATTTGAATGAGCTTCAGTTAGACAATCTAAGGAACAAGAGATTTGTTCCTGGGTCTCTGATACGTTAAAACTGTAGCTGTATTCTAAGTCAGGAGGATCTGCTTTGAGTCGTCCTTTACCAAGGAAGTATCTATCTTTGCCCATTCTTCCCTTCTGTTCTTTCTGAAAGTCCTTTATTTTTCAGGTTTTGAATCTTTGGTTTCCCACAGCGAGAAATCTCAGAGGCCTATGCTCATGAGTTTCCAAAGCAGATGTCTGTCGAGCAAGAAATTGCAGCGGGGGATGCCTCTTTGCTTCCCTCAGCTACTGAAGAAGAGGCAAGGGTCCTCAAGAGCACTTTTAGTTTTGTGTGTTGGGCAGTGACCTGTCCTGTAGGGTGTGGAGCCCAAACATAATGCATGGGAGGAGATCCTGGAGATTGTTAGCAAGACAATAGACTTTTTCTTCCTCAAACTGGGCAACTGCAGTCTGATTTTTTCCAGCTGTGGCAAAAGCACCCAGTGGTTTCAATGGTATAACCATCAATCCTTTGAGATGGTTATTTCAAATACCATGCTTGTGGCATAGTATTAGTATTGGAGGTTTTTTGTTGTGATAGTATCTGAAGCTCTGTGTAAGGAACACAGAGGCATTGTCTGAACTTCAGCAGTCTGAGACACTGGCCTTTCCTTTTCTTGCTCAGGGAAACTTTTGAAGGTGGATTTCTGGCTTGCTTTCTACAGCATAAAGCACCTCTGTATTTCTCCAAAGTAAAATGGGGACAGAGCTGCTTGCACAGGGAAATAAAATAGTTTTCTCTGCACTTTTTTCTTGGGAGTATGCAAAAATCCCATGTGCATTTTTTTATGAATTGGACCCTTCTTTTTTATAGCTGGTAGTATTCATGCTTATTACAATGCCGTATTATGGCCTTAGACACTTTTTATGTCCCTATAACATAGCACCCTAGAGAAAGATGCTTCACTAAGCAAGAACCAGTAAACTTGCTACAGAATCAGCGGAATACTTTTCACAAAAGTGCATAAACTTCTGTTCTTAAACATTGTCATCCTTCACCTTAACAAGCACAGAGAAAGGTTCCACTGGTTTCTATGCCTTGTTAGGTCTATCATCTTTTTAATTAATAGTGTTTTTACGAAGCCGTCTGAACTGTGTCATTTCCATTATCAGAAAACCATTGCCATTAATGAATAATTTTCATTTCTGATCCTTGATATCATGCTAGTTGATCTCCTGTTTCCATGCCGCCGAATGATAGCATCGTTTTCTGCCCACGATCAAATTTAATTTGGACTCTGATTATATTATGCTGTTGCGACTGAAGTGTCAATTTTTGTCAGGCAATTAGGAGCTATAACCTGTGAAGTTAAGTTTGATAGGCATTGTAATTGGATTGTTACAGTAATAGCTTGGAACATTCCCTTTTTTTCTTGCGTCTTTGATTCTTGATGCATACTTTAGTTGTGAGAACAAAGGCATTTTGTTATTATGCAACCATAGGATGTTCAAGACAACAAGATGGAGTTCAGGTTTTTCCACTTTCTCCAGATGGACTTAATTTGTATCAAGTTTTGACCACAAATTATGCCAGGTTTTTAAAAGAATTTGGCGGGGGGGGGGAGGGGAGGGCAGGGCAGGGCAGAGTGTGTGTCAAGAAGACCTTGAAAAAGAGAGCTATGGAATCAGAGCTGCTGGGGTTATTATATGGAGGTAATCTTTACATTGAAAGTTTAAAAAGAAAAAAAAAATACAAACACTTCAGGCTGGAAATGTGTCAGATTACCCAGGCTACTCTCACTCCTTTTAGTGCCCTGTGTGATTAATGTACTTTGCAAGTATTTAGCACTATAATTTAAGGTCATACTACGGCCCAAGTTTTCTATTAGTGTAAATCAGGGCAGATGTATTCAGATGAATCAGTAGAGAAGTTGGCCCCCTGTAAAACAATCAGGACACAATAGCCAACTCCTAATGGAGAACAGCTTTTTTTTTTTTTTTGGATCCTTGCTGTCAGACTGGAAGTGATCTGCTTTTATGTTTCAGGGGTTTTTTTCCTCTGCAGACACAGTAGTTCACAGCCTGGCTATTTGTCAAAAGAGTTTTGTTCTGAATGTCTTTAGGGTGTGCTCAGCCCCTCCCTTAGCTTCATCTCCTGACCATCTGTAATGAAAGGCACAATGAAGAGACCTTTCAAAAAGGACAGTGGAGAGAAGATAGTTTTTCCAGTGCTCATTTGATTGGACACTTTTCCTAAGTGCTGCTATGTGACAAGCAAAAGGTGAGGGAAAACAAAGAAACTACAGCTGCTATGGAATGTAAGGGAAAAGCTCACCTGCAACAGGGTTTATCTGGAGAAAACTGAAATTGGTACCAGAGCTATTAGGTAAATGGTAAAGAGAAATTAAACCTTTAAAATCGACTATAGGAGGTTTTAAGAAGTTTTGTATGCTGGGTATGGGATAGTTGTATCCTTCAATTTAGCAAGTATTGACCAGGATTCCACCCTCCTCATCCAGCAGGCATGATACCCACCCACTTCCTACCATGCAGGGTCAGCCCTGCCTGGCTCATTACATACTTAGAGACATACTTTGTTCTGATAAATTTGTGATGCCCAGTCATTTCACGATGTGGCCTGCTCCTTCCTAATTCAGGCATATGTTCATTTTTCTTTCTGGCACCCTCAGCATGTGGTCAGTGCTTGGTCGAGGAGTACTCTGGTGAGCTTGCAGCATCCTTCACTAATAACCATTTGTGCCTAGCGGATCTGTCCCCTGGTCTCCTCCCAACAGCACTCCTCCTCCTTCTGCCTTTTCCCAAACCTACACTAGAGATTTTCTGTCAAGGCTAATGGATTGGATATTCACATCCCATTGCTTCAGTTGTGTGCTCCTTCAGCAGCTCTGTTCCATCTTGTAATTCCACTTCTCTGCCATGTAAACCAAGTTCATTTAGTGTTCATACTTCTGTAGTACTCTGCAAAATTTCACCCTTCCGTTTTCTTAGGTTCTTCAGGGCTGAGGTGGACCATGTGTTCTTGTGGCTGTCCTGTCCTCTTAGCCCAGGGACACCAGAATATGGAGGCAGCAGGAAACTCTGGAAAGTAGCATTTCCAGGCTGTATCATCCAGTGGGGTCTTACTAGTGGGACCATTTAATTTTGTTCATACTTTGTACTAATGCTAACATTCGCATAGATGCTAAAATCTGGACTGATCTATTTTTTTTCCAAATCACTCTTCTTCTTTTATGTTTCAGCTTTGTTTTTTTTTTGTGTTTTTTTTTTTTTTTCTTTGTCTTGTTCTATGAAAGCTATTTTGAATTAATATTTCCACTTATAGCATATTTTCTTGCCAGTGTTATATATTTGAATATATGGAGTCCAAATATGAAGGCTAATCTTCTTGACTTTGCCCTCCTTTATTCTCATGGTATTGAAAACTAATACTGAGAACCTGAAAGGATGGATCAGGGCTGTTTCTGAGGGAGTGGATTGCTGATGTGATAGAAACAGCTGCATACGAAAAGGTGATATATGGAATGGAAAGTAACTTAGATGAATTTGAAGGTATATGTAATCTATTCTTTAGCTGCATCAGAAGAGATGTCCTGAAATATGACAGAAGATAGTGGAAAGAGGTTGAAGGGTGAATGAAAGCTTTTGTTTCAAAAGGTAATAATAATAATAACTTATCTCCCTGCTTTTCTATTGTCGTACTTTCCTTTTTCCTTTGTTTTACTTCCTCTCTGGGAGATAAGGATGGGCTGCAGGTATACCTGAAAAAGGAGTGAAAATCATGTAAATTTTTCTGTACATATGTTCTGTTTGCAAAAAGACAGACTTAGAATCTGATGAAAAAAAGCAATAGGAAGACAAATGGGCACGTAAAACCCCATTCCAGACAGTAGATGTATGCAAGTTTCTGAAATATAATGGTGACAAGAGTGTGTATTAAATTTCTACTTTTCAGTTGATCTGATACAGGTGTAGCAATTACCACAGACCGATGTCATTAATTGTAATGTTCTGTAGGAGTAATCAATGAACTCTGTTTCCTGAAAACAGTTTCACCTTCGTGTTATTAGTACTATAATGAACAGGACGCAGTATATACTTACATAAAGAACTTAGAATCTATTAGCACCTGTGCTGAACAGTAAAGCTGCTGATACTTTGCATGCAAATTGTAGTCATCATCTGAGAAGAAGCAGAGTTCATAGGTTCAATATTCTCTCACTTTTAGTCTCCTATGTCAGCTATGTCTTAACCAGCTGGGGGCAGAATTACATTCTGGAAATTAGTGAGAAAAAAGGTTAAAATTGAAAATCTACTGTTTCTGCATCTAGCCTCACCATTTATATATTATAAGACAACATGAAAAATCCTAGCAAGTATAAATGATGTCTAATTTCACATTATACTTTTAAAGTGTCAATGCTCAAGTAGGTTTACATTTGACAGGTGATTTAAGTACTTCAGTGCATTTCTATAGCCATAACAAAAAAATTTTATCAGGATAAAAACTTGACAAAACTATTCATTTTCGTACTAATGCAAGAAACATTACTTCTCTTTTTTGACATGCAGATATATGAGGTGCTATATTCATCATAATTTTTCTAAATATTTCATTGTTTGAGAATATTGCAGTGACTGTTCATTTATGTTGTTTTTACTATATTTATCTTCTGTACGGATTCTTGAATGTTATGCTCTGAGTACGTAACTGATTAAGATTGGTACAGTCTTACCAGAATGCTGAGATAGACATATATGTATTTCTGTAATTCTTCTAATGAGTTTACCTTTGATAAAAAGCATGGTGGTATTTTTTTCCTCATACCAAAGTAATGCTTTTAGTGCCTGTAGCAAATATATGGCTTAAGCCATCTCACAAGCTCCGCCACCTTTCACCTCACTTCTATCTCGAAAGAAGCAGTTGTGAAGGTCTCTATGCTCAGTTTTTGAACACTGTGAAATTGTTCTCTGTGTATTCTCATATGAGATAGTATTAAGATGGGTCTGTTGTGAACACTGTGACACAGAAAGGAGGTGTAGAAAAATTACAACTGTAGACCAGTAGAATGAAACTGTATACTAAGTTAATGAAACTAATTAAGAGAAGAACACAGAAGAAAAAAAATTAACACTCCTATAGGTAACAAAAATTTTGCATCCCTGGCTCATTTTGGCAGTAGGTCCACGACAGTTTGCCTGTGGGATGATGCCATGAGTGTTTCACATGTTAGGTAAGTTTCATCCCTAGCTGCGGACACTAACCAGGTTAAAAAGATTTGAGTAATTTCACCCTCAGGAGTATGATGACACAAAACCATACTGAAATAAGACAGTCAGTACAATAATGAAATAAGATTAAAATTCTGAATAGATTAAGATGCAGCTTCTTCTAGGTTCTTTGTTTATAAGCATGGACTACGATATTTAAATCTTCATGTGATGAAGATGAGAATCCTGGCTTTTGCTTTAGACCAGCGAAGATAAGAATGAGCCAAAGAATTTGGATTATCTTCAAACTTTCTCAAAATCCAACAATTTAAAAAAATTTCTGAAAATTCAGGAATTTTGCTTTGGGATTATGTTTAGTTAAAAGTGTGTCTCTTATACATCCATGAGAAACATAAAATGGAGAATACTGCTTCACAGATACAACAATCAGTTGTCTCAAACGGTTTTCTCTGAGATTTTCAGATCAAAGACAGACAGCAACACTATGACTGAACCACAGGATTTCTTTACATCAGAGTAGATTTGCTTTACCATATGAGGAAGGTTGTGCTGTCAAGGTGTCATTCTAGGGAATAAACAAAAGATTATCACTCTGGGATTGGATTTTCAAAATTGCTCTCAACATTGATCTGACTCTGCCTCAGCTTGTGTTGAAGTAGATGATCGTGAGCACTTCTGGGTGGTTCGTTATCCACCAGCTGTTATCACCGCATTCAGCTAAAAGAAAAGTCAGAACAATATAGGGTGTATTAGTAACCAAATAAATGGAAAATAACATAAGTCATTAATCTTTATAATAGTTGTGGTTCTGTGCTTCCAAAAGGCCTATGTTTTGAGCCTGGAGTTTGAGCCAGAGTTTACCCGCTCTGACCCAGGAGAAGATGATGATCTGAAGCAGGCCACTGTTAGGCCAGCAAATTGTCCATTTATTTCTCTGTGCAAGGAAACTGAGTACATGAGATCTAAAGCAGCCAACCTGTTCTCCAGGTCAGGCGTTACAAATAGTAATCTCACACCAAGTTTTCACTTCTTCTATAACTTTCTCTGTTTTTCTTTAGCGGAAACTAGGGCAGTGATTTAGGTCTTTCTCTCTTATCTCATCAGCTGTCTTCATGAAACCAGTAGGAATATCATTTTGGAGATTTTTAGCCCTCAAGTTCAAATTGGCTAATGGTTCAGTCTTTTGTTGAAGGGAAAGTAAAGGGGAGAGAAAAAAAACGATGGAGAAACAGACAAAACTGTTACATAAAGCTTATTTCCATAGGAAGCCAAGTTAAACTGCCTTTATCTGTAGGAATTATAAGGCCTAGTTATGTAACTTTTCAGCTTATTTGAAGAGGTGATTAACTGTTCCTAATTAAGCATTCAGTTACAGTCCCCATTATAAGACCTTTTTCCCCTCTGCAGCAGCTCAATAATAAATAAAAAGTTTAAAATGTTAAAATCCCCACCAACAAACCCACAAAAATTCCTGTGTATTCGCATTTTTAGGGTTAAGTCTTACTGACAACTACAGTACTTTATGAAAATTGTGATTAAATTGAGTAAGTACTTTTTAAGATTAAAAGACTTGACACAGCTTATTTTTAAAATATTTGCTATGTCTATTGTTCCTTTGTATCCATCTCTCTGTCCAACAAAATCACATAATACCAGAGAGTTTGAAACATAAGTAGATTTCAATACTGACTGTGCAAGAGTCAGCTTTAGGGGCAGGAATAACAAAATGTTTAAGAAATATCTCTATTTGAAAAAATCGACTGATTTCTCTACGTGTGAAGATGGCAAGGAAGGAAAAAAAGCCCCTGAAAATAAAATATTTTCAGCATCGAGCTTTGAATTGCACCAGGGTGTTTCTGAAGTGTCTTTTTAAAGCTCCCACTTCTCTTTAAAATCCCCAGCAGAAAGCCATTTTCCAGGCAGAAACCAGAGGAATTAGAGGGCAGCAATTTCCTGACGAGGTGGCAGAGCAGGGGAGGGAACCCAGATCTGTGTGTCCTTCTCACTTGGCTGCTTTTGTTGGCAGCAGCTAAGGAAGCTGAACTACCCGTGTGATTCTCTGCAGACTGCATGCACTGCGATAGCCAAAACTCATGAATGTTCTTACTTTGCAGTGTTTCGTTGTGCCTTGTAAAAGCTGTGGTGTGTGGGTACCTCATTAATACTGAGGGATTCTGGGTTTTGTTTTGCAGCAGTCATCAGCTGTGACTTCCATCTAGGTAAGATGCTGATTTCCATGTTGTGCTCTGCTGCTGTGATCTATTAGCTTTCACTCAGTCTTGCCTTAGCCATGGGAAAATTAAGCCCTTATGTGTTCTCACATGATATTTTCTTCTGTTCATATCATGCCTTTTGCACTATCTCAATTTAATTTGCCTTGACTTATATTAAGGTTTTCTTCCAAAAGCCCTTTCCTATAGACCAAAGCAATGAATTCAGTGTGAAGAAGCCTAGACATCATCTTTTCACTCAGAAAAACAGATCACAGAAAAGGAAGCCTTTAAAATGTTACTATCCATCTCTTTACCTGATTGGTATATAAAGAACATAGTACAAGAGTAAGGGCTGAAGAGTTAATCTCTTACATAAATCTTTCCCATTACATGATATCAGGTAATCTCTTCCTCAAATGACTGTACAATGCAGTACTACTGGTAAAATAAATTTCATATCAGGATTTTACAAGTATTGTGGCCCTTGAATAATTTTCTTAAACTCCATGACAAAATTGCATCCCAAATGCTTTACAGACATCTGCTCCGAAACTTCCTCAAACTGGTGGGATTAACGGCTCTCTTTACAGCCAAAACGTTCGATAAAAAGATTCCTTAGTTTTCCCTCCTCATGCACAATTATGAGTTTCGACTTCAAATACTTATATTCATAAATACAGTATTCTGAAAATACGTCCTAAATATATATATTTCCCAGCTTGACTGTGACTTCAAGTAAATGCTCTTGTTTGAGGTGCTTGGTAAAGTAAAACTGAATTAGTGAGAGTACAATAAAGCAAGTTACGGTGTTTAGATACAATAACCAAAAATAAGTCAATTTAATCTTCCAAAGTAGGACAGCTTTTCAGAGTATTTGTCACTATGGAGATTTAACAGTTGATTCCAACTTGCATTTTAATAGCAAACTTACATAATTGTGAGTCCTGGTGTGGTACTGCTGGGTGTATTCAAGCTGGAATTACTAGTTAGACAGATGCTGCTTAGCCTTGTAGTTAAAACGTGCTAATAGTTTACACATGTGCATGACAGTTGTTAATAACCATCTTTATAATCACCTTTGGATTTCTCTTTTCTTCCTCATTCAACACTATCTAAAAGAGAAAATTAGTATTAGTGGTCAAGGCTAGGGATTAAAAATCAAGATTCTTGGGTTTTATTTTTTTGTTATTTGGCTAGTTTTGCCAATGAAGACCAGCAGATATTTCTGCAACGTGTATTTTAAATAGACATTTTTTGTGGATTTGTTTGCCTGCTTACTTGTTAGTAGACAATATATTTTCCTGGGTGTGTTTAAAGATGGTCATGAGGAAAAAAATTCTCAGAAGTATTTAAGAGATTGTTGAGTGCTCAGAGCTGGGAAAGTGTGTATGACATGTTTTGTTTTGACTGAAAAATTATTTGGTTTTGGCAGTATTTTTTTGTATATGCCCCCTTCATTCCTATGTGCTTGGTTTGTAATCAATTCTAGTCATTATGTAACTTGAGGCAAATGGTTTGCTTGAAATTGTCTGTGCCTTAGTTTCTTCAGTTGAGGCATGGTTGAGAAAAATCATCTACTTCCCAGGGTGTTGGGAGACTTAATTAAGTGTTTATAAAGTACTTTATGACTTTTGCACAAAATGCATTACGGACGTGTAATGTAATATTATTATTAATGTATATTGCAAATAATTTTTTATCTCTGGCAATTTTCCATTGCTTTAGAAAATTAGTCTAATCTAAAATATTGGCCAAATAGACAGAATTGCTGCAATTCCTTTAGTAAAAGTTCAATGATGGAGTCATGTTGACTTTTATCTTCAACAATCTTCCCTTAGAGTCTCCCAGAGACACAGAACTTGAGCTGTGCTTCTAATTGTTGGCTTCAGGCTAAAACTTTTGATCACTTTATTTCTGCTACTTTCTGTTAAACTCACTGCATGAAAAGGCTTGATAACATTTTATACTGTCTAATTCTTTATTTTGGGGAATATGAAAGATGAATTTGACCTTCTGAATTTTTAGTCTAAACTTTGGTAACAGGGAGCATCCTCATTCTTGTTTTCATTCATATTAATACCGCATCTATCTCTTTTGCCCTGTAAAAAGCTATTAATATTGTTCTATTAACCTCTTTCTAAGTAATAATGACCTTTCCCCTGAAAATGCAATTATTGGACTTTTTTCCCATAATAAATCTCATTTATTAGAAAGTTTGGCCTCGTGCACTTTGTTCTCTGCCATTTGCTTTAAAAAAAATCTTACTTTATTTCCAAATAAGTACATTATTTTTATTCAGAAAAATATTTTATAATACATGCACTTGGTCACAATTTGAGAGGGGGTGATGACTACTTGGTTCAACTATGCCTCTGCCTTTAGAAAGAAAAAGGCTGTAGTGACAGTGCTCTACGTTCCTCCATTGCTTGACTGTGGTCTGGCTGTTTGTAGCTGTAGTATCCTCTATTTTGCAAAGAATTGCCAAACAAGTCAGTCCAAATTGTCTCTGCTTGGTTAGCCAGAGCTCCTATTCTCTTTCTGCAGTGAGTGGTGATTTTTGAGCTGTTGCCCAACAAGCTTTCTCTATTTTGCCATTATCTCCTGAGAGGAGGAAGGAGGAGAAATGCTAGACACGTCCCGTTGTGTGTGGCAAAGCAAACTTCTGGGGAGACAGAAGGGGAGGTAGGGGAAAAGCTCTTATTGCATTCTTGCTCTTCGAGCTGCTAGTTTTGTCAAGATGATGAAGAAACTCCCCTGTATTCTAAGGAATACAACAGTAATGAAAGCATCTGTAACCTCTCTCCATCCTTGATGAAGCAGTGGCTTGTAGCAAAGGGATTTTTCATTCCAGTAAAACAAGGCTAAAAAGATGTGTAGAAAAGCAACATTATTTTCCTGGTTCTCTTCCACTCCCCACCCTCCTCTTGATGGAGGAGTTTCCAGTTGCTTGAGGACAGAGAGAGAAGGAAGGTTGTGGCAACTCCCTTTCACTGGCCATTTTCTTCCCTAATTATAATGAAACCTTGAAGAAGAAATGTGAAAATCCATATAAGTTTCCCTTCCTATGTAGACAGGAAAAACATCTATAACCACACGTAGGGGAAGAACAGTTTTGTGGTTATAGCTCTAGGCTGGAAAAGGGAACAAGTGGATTCAGAGTCTTGCTGTGTCTGATATTTTTTTGGTCAGCACAGGCAAAAAAAATATTTTTTTCTTTTTTCTGGACCCCTCTTATTAGAATACAAGTTTCTTAAAATATGCATTGAAATAAAGGCAGCAATTACAGAGCGTACATCAGAAATTAGGAAGTGAGGTTCAGCTTTTTGAGGATTCCCTAAGAATGACAGAAAATGGGGGTCAAACTTGGAACACGGACAGAGAGAATATCCTTCCATGTATTCTCCCCACCCATCTCCCAAATTATTCTGACATGCTGCCAGGATTGTTAACACTAATGATTTCAAGCAACAGAAAAAGGACTTTGTACCATGTAGGTAGGTAGACATGAGCTATACCATATGCACTATTTTAAGATGAAGAATTATTTTTCTAAACTTTGTTTTTCTAACATTTGTTTCAACTGCACTGTACAGAAAGCTTCATCTTCTTTACATTTCCTGGCTCTGTGACTCATCAAAATGAGCTGTGTTAGTCACATCAAATGATGTGTTTCATAGAATAAGACAGGAAAAGCAGCACGTTGAGTCATCGTCACAGGGAGGATGGCTGCCAAGCCACTATCAGACAACATAGGGAAAAGCAAGCATGTTAAATGACTGGGGTCACAGAAATGCAGTGACAGGAAATCATTCACAATCAGGCGAACGTGAGCCTCCTCATCTTTTTAGTCTGATTTTTAAGGAAGTGAGACATGTGCTATCATGATGTTTACCCGTCTGTGAGCTTCTGTCCCCCAGTAACTTTGTAAGCTATTGACCACTCTCAATCAAATATGTCGAAGTGATAGAGGTCTCAGAAATATGAAGTTCTTAATACATTTCCTAAAAGTTGCTGCTTTTACCAAGCAGGGACATGGCTTTTGGCATGTCCCTCCTGAGAGAAGGCCTGTAATGCTGGCTGAGTCGTCACCTGCTCCGTGCACTCTTCTGAGTTGGCCATCATCACACCTGCACTGGCTGGTCTGGCAGTGCTTGTGTGGCTCTCAGCTCAGTACAATGTATGCTGCTCCTTGCTCTGCAGTCACAGAAGGATCTGGGGGTGTCATATAGCTGGGTTATCCTTATGGATTTGGGAGAGGAAGCGGAAGAATGAGGTGGTAGTGGAGGCTTTACGTGGTGTGACATAAGACCTGGCAATGATGCACACGGGTAGTAAGAGGTGTAGAAATAGGGAATTGCAGTATAAAGCCACTGCAGACCAGGATTCACTTCATGGAGTAACTTGTTTGTAAAACAAGACTCTGTGCTAGGTATTTTTTGAAAGCTTTTTTCTAGTGAAAATCTTTCGGTTCTGTCTAGGTTCAACAAATTACTGTAGTTTAACTCATAACCTAATTCTGAGTGCTTAGATTATGCTCCTTGCTAGAGAGACTTCAATTCCTGCTTCAGGTCCCTTAGGAATGAAGGTTGATGCAACTGTACTGTCTATCTATCTGCCATGCCTAAAGTCAATTGAAAACAAGGCCTAATTTTGACAAACTTGATTGAGGAGTGGAAGTCCCTATTTAAATTCCCGTAAGTTTAATGAAAATGAGTAAGTGGCTAGAAAAAATACTTTATGCTAATTATCACTCAGCAAGACATTTGGTAGAAATGCATTGGCTAGCCAAACAGCCTGCTTGTGATTCCAGACTAACTATAGCAAGAATTATCTTTTGCTTGCTAGTGGGTTAGACAGAGTGGGGAGAGAAGAGGGCTGATAGATGAACTGGGGTTTTTCTGACGAGAAATGAAGGGTATAAGATATATTTTTGTAAGACATTGGGATTTCATTTGTCTTGCTTCTAGTGAAATAACCTGATTGTTTTTTCAAAGCTTTGACAATATTTTTCATGAACACTTTAAAATCCGTAAAGGGGAGAAATTATGACAAAAATTATCTTTCCTTTTTTTCTTTTTTTCCCCCACTGATTCATCTCTAACATTTGTTAACTGGCAATAATGTCTGGATTATTGTTTAGGCTGGTGATTACTCTGTTTCTTATTAGGAAAGCCACAAATATTCTTCACCTGCTTCTCCTTAATTATTTTTATTTTTTAGCAAACTCATGAACAACAAGCTAAAATCTGGCAATTCCATTATTTAGTTAAGATGGATTTGATTTTCTTCTCATTACTGTAAATTTGCACATCTCTTCAATTGAGTTGAGGAGAAACAAAGGCACGTAAGTAGCATGTAAACACCATAACAATCTGGACTCAAAAAATATAGAAATATGAGTTGTCGTGCTGAAGAATCACTGTTGGCATATGAGTCAGTTACCAAATCAAACTGATATTTCTCATTTTTTTCCTGGTAATTAATTCTTATTTCTAATTTATTTGGTAGGGAAATTTCTATGCTTTGTTTTGCTTTTTATACTGTTGCTGAGACAGACTAGAGTTATCATCTGTAGAGTGTGCCACGTCAACTCACATTGGCGTACTGTGGTTTTTTGCATAATGCCATCTATTATTATAATCTGTCGTAATATAACATCCCATTCATCACACAGCTCATATTTCGAAATATTATGTGTGAGAAAGATTTGCCAAATTGTTTCCTTAATATAGGAATTTAGGGGGGTACTTTTACTGGGGTTTTGCTACTGGACTTCTGTATTCATGGAGAAATAATGGCATTTCATATTTTTGAGGTTAATACTTATAAATATGAGCACATTTATCTTTCATTTTAATAGCACAGAGGACAGGAGGAGTAAGTGTGGCATTCAAAAGGTCTGTAGGAGATGGGAAAAGTTTTGTTGCACCTGCAGATTCAGTTTGCTTGGACTGCTCTTTAACTGGCTTCTATTCTAGTATATGCAGAACAGGAACCAGCAGCAGCTTCTACCTTCCTACACAGAGGTCTGATATTTAGAGCTACTAGTAGAGGAGGTCTGCAACTGATCTACTTTCTTTGTGGGCTGGCTTATCTTACCCGAAAGGTGAAGCCTACCCTGGAAACCTTGATGAGAAATGATAGGTCTCACCTCCTCTGATGAATGTAAGAGGAAATATTGAGTACAAATGCCTTAAAAATTCTAAAGAAGCATATGAGGAGAGGGAAAAGTAACGAGCACTGAGTCCCTGAAAGATGGACCTCCCACGTTGCTTTTGTTAGTGAGCTCAAAGAAGGATTACAAGGGCTCTGGCTATCCAAGTGTGAAGGTGGTGAGAAGACAGCACTGGCGTCCATGATATACTTCACTGTGAGTAGAGTTTGAAGGTATTTTTCCACTAACCTAACCGGGGGCTGTCAGATACCCTGAAGTCATGGGGGAGGAAACATGAACATCCTTTATCTTATACCAGTTTGCTTCTATCATAATTCACTTATTTTAAAAATTAAAAAAAAATATTTCAACTTTAAAACACACAGAACAGGAAATACGGAACTGCTGTGACTTTCAGCCAGTCTTATTATTTTTATGTGTTTTTAACTTACGGCAAAGAAGAAGAGACTATTAATTCATACTTTTTGAATGTTTGGCATCAACAATACTATGATTGGGTTCTCTTCTTACTTTTTCTACAGATACTGTTATGTGTTGTTGGGATTAGCAATGCAGTGTTGGGAACAGTGGTTTTCTCTGAAACTCTGTCCCTTGGTACAGCTGGCTGCTTTTTTCTCGTGCACCTAAATTCGTTTGAGCTTTTCGTTGTATTTGGTTTTGGAAAGTCAGCCTGAGACTTTAGGAAGGATCTGCTTTTCAGTAACTTTCAAGAGAGCAGGGTTAATCAACTGTGATATTGACCCGTTCTGACACACACATATGTGCACACACATCTTCATCATTGATCTCAAAATGCTTCCCAAATTGCTCATTGTGTCTGCAGACCCTACTCATAGTGTCCTCTCTGGATTTTGGTATCAAATTCATAGAAAAAGAAGTTACAATGATGCCAAGTGTTTCCCTGACAACTTTTGTTATGAGTGTATGTGCAGTTGCTGCAGTAACATCATTCGATAACTGCTTTGGATGGTAACTCCTCCTCCTATCCCCAAATTTCTGACTGTAATTTAATATTGAGCAAGTCCACACAAAACTGTCTGGGACCTTAAATGTATTTATTTTATTTCTGTCAGGACAGTTCTAGACTCCTTCTTTCATATGGTATATCCTGGCACACTTCCTGCCCTTAGAAAGGATTATTTCAATACCTGTCACTATGTGCAGTAGGATAGAAGTCATTAGACTTGTTCCTGACCGTATCGAAAATTGTGCTCAGAATATTTCTCAGGGAACCTCAAATGTGGAGACTTAGCACAGTGAACAGAGAATGTCTTCCCACTCCTGAAAGAAAAAAGCAGTTGACTGAGGCAGAGCCATTGTCATAGACTGAGAATCAGCTCTACATTGCTTAGAAGTGAAAGAGAGAAATGAAACCAAAACCTCTTCCAGTATGCTGGTCCTAACTCTCTTCTCCCTTTTCAGTACCAAACTGTATTGTCTTAATCTGGGAATGTGATTTATTTGTGAAATATCTAGTGGGTGACAGAGGTGGGGAGCAAAGCCACACAAAGCTCCCCAGAGCTGCTGACCGAGGTAAATAGTGTGTCATAACACATTTATCAAATAATAATGGAAACTGTATAAAACACACAGAGAGGGAGGGGGAAAACCCATTCCCCTCTGGGAAGTTACTGAATATTTCAGTCAGTTTATAAAAGTATGTGTACATGTGTTTGGAAGGGGGGAGGTTTTCCTAGCTTCACCTCTGCGAATAAATCATTGGCCTGGGATGTCTGAGCAGACAAGTGAAATGGATGAGCATATTACGGATCAAGGAGGTGGTATTCCTGCCTTGGTTAGTTTGAGAGAGACCACCCAAGCACTGTGGGACTAAGATGATTCTGTAAGTTGTGTCTGTAGAGTTCTGAAAGGCTCAGGCTCCAGCCTCTGACACGGTAGGAAGGTGGGGAATAAAATAAAATTGACAATATTTCTCAAAAAGCAGGCATGACTAGTCATTCATCTGAACTGGCTTTGTTGCTAACTTTTTTTTTTGCTTTGACTATATTGCCAGCATAGTTGAAATGAAAAAAAAAAAAAAAAGTAAAGAAAAAAACGGCAAAGGTGTAACAGTTATGCCTATTTTGGAAATAAATTGACATTTAGCTGCAACTAAAAAAAAAAAAGATACTAATCACGTATTATGTACATTTTTCAATGTTTGCCACTAGTGACTTTGAGAACATAGAAGCCAAAGTCTGATGCTCTCATTGACATTGAGAAGAATCTTGCATCATAACTGGTCTATTGAAGTCAGTGGGAATTACTTACAGAAAGAGGTACACTTTCCACATGAGTAAGGCTTGCGGAACTTGAATGAGTGTTACCAAAAAATGTCAAGTTAAAAGCAGCCTGGCACAGAGAGTATCCTTATAAATATATGTATAGTTACAACTTTAGAATTCCTGCAAGGGAGAAGGAGACCTGAGTTTTGGAACTATCATCTTTCACAGGAAAATCTCTTAAAGTGCAGCTGATCACCTTCTTATGTTTACACATGGCAATAGTGATTGACGGCTTACCAGTTGTAATAGTAATTCATAGTAATGAATTAGATGAGTTCTGGGCTGTAAGGAAAACCAGTAGGAATTGAAAGACAAAATATGAAAGGTGTCTCTACAGAAAAATATCTTCCTTTTTTTTTTTAATAAGAAAAATAAAAACAGTCTTGACATTTTTCTATCATATTCTAAGATTTTTATAATTTTTAAAAATTTTAATTGAAGGAATGTAGGAACTTTGTATTTACCAAAATTTGCTTTCTCTTATAGTAGACAATCTTAATTGTTTTAAAATGATTTAAAAACTGTTCCTGGAAAAATGCATGTTTTCAAAAGAACCCCTGTGTTTTCCACCCATTGAATGATTTTCCTATTTGCTTGATCACCTCTAATAACAACCCAACAGCATTTGCAGACAAATGTGGACCGTGCTAGGTCAGCCATTGATTTAGGTGAGGGATTGGGCCAGAAGTTGTAATGTGAAGCCTCGGGCAAGTCACCTTTGACACCAGTCAGGGGACCCTGTGGCCACAGAGGGGTGATGCTGGGGTTTGCAGGCACTCTGCCTCCTGTAACCAATGTCCCAGAAGGGTGTCAGCTACGTTCCTGGCAATGGGAGCTTCAGGGTGACGTAGGAGGCTGTGATGCTGAGCACATGCCATCACTAACCGTTCCTGTATCGCATTTCTCAGGAATGGATATGCTAACCCACGATGTTCAGGCCAGATTCCAGCTTCAGTGTTCATATTGTGTCTACCTAAATCTCCCCTGAAGTTTTGATTTGACACAGTATCATTCATTTGGTGCCTTAAATGGTACAGTGCAACGTTACTGCCCACACTGTTGAACATCTGCTTTGCTTCAAAAGATGCTGGGTTTTGCCTGCGAGAGAAGAGATTATTTTCTTGTTTTTAGTTTTAAGGGGAACTAACTCAACTGGAGCTCCAGCTCTCCCTGGGAAGGAGCTGAACAACTGGTGTTTGTGCTGGAGAACAAGGCTGCAAGAGACTGGAAAGAATCTGTCTCTGCCCAAGGGCTTAAGGCACCTGAGCAACAGATATACAGCTTATACTATAAACTGTGGGCTATAGTCACAGCTGTGATCTCTGTGTGAGATTTGCAGCCCATGGATCTATCCCTGCTGCGTTCCCAGCCTGCTTAAAGCAGCTCGCTACGTTCCCAGCCTGTCCCTGCAGAAAGTGTTGCATATCAGGCTGGGGACTACCTGGAGGCTGATCCACAGCCTTATCAGTTCATGTAGACTACCCACTGCCTGGTCACTGTTGGAAAGGCTCTTTCTTGTCTCAGGCCCATTCTTGGAGGTAAAAATTGTGTTATATAGGATTCTAGGTGCTCAGCTACTGTAGTGCTCAGTGCTCTGGCTATTAATAAAGAGCTAAATAAATACCAGATATTGCTGAAGTACAAGGAAAATTTGTTGTGTATAAGAAAAACAATACAGGGGTTTATTACTACTGGAACTGTACGAATGTTACTGTAATATTTCTGCTG
The DNA here is from genome assembly GCF_034619465.1 of Leptosomus discolor. Classification (NCBI taxonomy): domain Eukaryota; kingdom Metazoa; phylum Chordata; class Aves; order Leptosomiformes; family Leptosomidae; genus Leptosomus; species Leptosomus discolor. Next base: position 16,212,618 of record NC_141393.1, on the reverse strand, counting down.
CTGATATCTGTGCACTGGGGCTAATTATATCCATCCCTTTAGAAGTTTAGCAGTGTAGCAACTGTACAATGGGAAAGAGGACAGCAAAGAGAGCTGTCCTGAATGGCAGCCTGCAAAGCAGCTGGGTGGAGAGGGGGTGGGGAGGAGTGCAGAGCTGAGGAGTATATGCGATTCTGTGAACCCTTTTAACCTCTCTGTTCCCTCATGTAGAGGTTTTTCCAGCAAGGGGTCCTTCATAGAGTAACCTTCTTGCTATATCTGCTGGTGCACTTTCTTTACACTTCCTCATCTCTCTATATTGTAAAGCAACCTCAGTGCATGAAACGCATGCCTGATAATTCTGCAGTTAAATTAATATGTAAAAAATGTAGTATTAATAAAGGGCCAGAAAAGACTGATTTGTTGTTGAAAGCATTGTCTAATGCATATTGTTAAAAAGATTCTTATACGCAGAGGAGACGACAGGTTTCCTTAACATAAAGAACAGGCCTCAATCCCTTAATTATTTTGGCAGGTGCTTAATTCCCAGAATATGAGGTATCCTATGAAATTCAATGCACATAGTGAAATAAAGGAGTGGGAAGGGAGAAGGAAGGGATTACAGATGTTGAGAGAAAGGCAAGAGGGACTCTCTGAACAAATGGGACAGAAAGAAGGATTGAAGAAGGAGAGGAAGGACGATTTGTGGATGAGAATAGGAAAGCAATTCAGATTTGAAGTTGAATCAGCATTTGCTGACATGAACGTGACACTAATGGAAAGGATCTGGGAAAAGAATAGTTATGAGCTAATAGATTTGTTCCCTTCAAATATTCTGTATGCAGGCGATATCATGTAGGCTTTGTTTATAATAACCTGAAGTGGCACCTTTTGGTTTCAAAGAGAATTCATGGTCAGGAATTGGGAATGCCACATTCACCTGTTTTTCTTCCTCTTTTCTTCCTTCTTGAAATTTATTTCTGGAAGTCATTAAAATTCAGATCCTATCATTTGTAACAAATGATGTGAAGTGTTACGTACAGTACTTGGAGTGTATGTTTGTTAAAATGAAGGAAGAGACTCTTCCAACACTTTGGGATTTTATGAATGATTTACATCTGGTGCTAAAGTTCATAAATGAAACGTAGGAGAACCAGATGCTTCATTTCTTGACTGCATCGTGTCTGCACATACTGATGGTGAATTGAAAACAGGAATGTCTCATAAATCAAGAAAATCTATTTTTGTACTCTTGATTTCTATTCTGAACATCCATATAACACCCAAACAAATGTGGTAAAATTAGTTCCCTGTGAAACCCTTTATGTTTAGTAACAGTGTGGACATGTTAATAGAAAAAAAAAAAAAAAGGAACCAATCTTCAGAGTAAAAAATCCTCAGAATGAGCAACTATTCTTGGAGATCAGCATTGAAGGCACTTTGTTTAACAAGTGAAAGACTGAATGGAACTGCTAGGCAAATTCTGGCAGTTGTACGAAGAGCTGAGGTGTGTAATAACGTGATGTTTTACAACTTTTGGGGTTGGAAAAAATTGAGAGCCAAATTCTTCCTTCACTTACTGACATGGTAACTGAAGGCAGAGTCTGGCCCACTGTTGGAATAGGGAGATTGAGGCTCAGAAATATACATTTGCAGAGAGCTAAGTGAAATTCAGGTTTTGTTTCATTTTTCATCAATACTTTGGAATGATTGCTTTGACAACTGTCCTGTCTTGCTGATATCTCCAATTGACCTGAGAACTGTAAGTGATTATTGTCTTTATGTTCAGGTGTCACTAAAACTTATGTAAACAGCTTTTTAAAATATCATTTATTGAATTATAATGAAAGAATAAGCACAAGTCTATCTGTCTATAGGCTTGGTTTTTTTTTAAAATTGAACTAATAGATTCAGATTATCCTCACTTACCTTTCCCGCTTCTTGATTTCAGAATATGAGTTTATCCATGCATTTTAAATGATTATATTGCAATTCCAAAACTACCTGTGACAAAAGGAGGGTAGCAGTAATAAGTTTGGGTGAACAAGTTGTACACAAGAGTCACCAAGTACCAGCTGATGCTTGGTAGCTGCCCTTGTGTGTCCTCTTAGCCTCCAACAAATGCATGGTAGTTGGAGCGGGCTTAGCCCACTGTGTAGGTGTGTGAGGCAAACAACTCATCTTGCATTTGCTGTGGCGGAATAGTGTGCATCCAGGCAGTTCTTGCAGCTCAGCAGAAACTTATTACATTGTGGTATCTCATTTCTGTGTCTAAGCCCCGGATGTGCGTGCCTTGCTAGTTCTGTTAACAATTGAAAACAAAGGTTTATTTGAATTTATTTACGCATCCTACACACAGATTGAGTGTAGGTGTGCTGGCAGAAGAGAGACCTAAGGAGGGATTTCATAAAGGTGAAGGAGCAACATGAGACTGTGGGGGCATTCGTAATGGTAGCAAGGTAGGCACTGCTGGCAGAGCAGGTAGTGTTTGTGAGGCAGGGGACCTGACCTCACTTTCAAAGGGAGGTAGGCAGATTGTCTAAACACACCATTAACTTATGTATCTGCTACTCCGATGTTTCTCTCATGGAAGCCAGTGGAAGTTTTGCCTTTTATTTCAGTGAGAACAAGGTCAAGTTTTTCTAGGGGGAACATTCTGGGCACTGCACCCACTTTCAGACTGAGGTGAAGTTACTATGAGTGACCGAAGTGCTCTGTACTCCTCTTAGTTACCTTACTGCTCAAAATATGTTCCTAATCAATACAGTTTGCTATATGTCATAAAACACAAAAGAAAACACTTTTCAGACCAAATATCAGAAAAACGCTCTCTTTTCTCAACTGCAGAAGTAACAGAAATGATGTGTTCATTTTAAATTCTACTCATGTAGGCCCTAATAAAAGCTATTATAAAATACAATTGTGTGGAGACAAAAAGAGAGATAATATCACTATAGCTCAATATAAAATTTAAGTAATTAAGACATGAAAACTATTATACAATTTACTATGAATGCAATGTGAATAATAAAATGTTTAACCAATTCACTTCTGGTTGTCTTTATTTTTTTAAAAACAGTGCCTTTGAAAATTGAAATATTGCTAAAGATCTGAATTGTGTATTACTTCAAAAGATGAGCAGGACTGAAAATTAAGCCTGCTTGGTTTTCCAACTAAGTCTTGTATATATTTTTAGATGTTGATGTAAATATGGCACTCTGCCACATAATGGATTCTACATGAAAAATGTCAGTTTCAGGTGATTTTGATGGTGGTTGTAAATAAAACAGAACATACTGAGTGAGCTGTGGAAGTATTTCAGCAGTGCAAGATAAGCAGCTGCATAATAGTTATGAAATTGTGTGGACAGACTGATAGATCCCAAGATTAAAACAAAAGCATCCATAAAGGTACTGGAAAGAAGTATTTTCAAACAGGAGTTGCTTAAACTTTGCATTTTTCTTTCACAAGATTCAGTAACATGTCCTTTTCTCTGGTGGGCTTCAGCAACCCTACCAGTAAATGGTTGAGAGAAAAGCTCAGTCTAGTCTTTCTCTAGTCAAGAGAATACCATAATTCAGTGTCTTTAATAGACACATTATTTTCTTGTGCACTGACATATACATGACAGTCATAGGCATGTACTAGTACTGCCTAGTAACACTTAGCAACATCTGCTCGATGATCCAGACCTATCTTTTTACTTCATTCCGATGTGATTTTGTATGGTTTTTTTCTATCTCAAATTCGCGGCAAACGATTTTCTTCAGACCGTGTCCAGGCGCTCCATGGAACAGCATTCTCCTGAGCTGCAGGAACTGACAGCTCGTGTTGGTGGTTCAGTAGGTGGCACTCTTCCCCTTAGATCAGTCCGAGCCAGTGTCCCAGGTGTCACACGGTACATGAAGCAGTAGTTCCGCAGGAAGCCAGATGACAGACCCACAGATTGCACTACTGGGGTGTCAGGGACTAGCTTTTGCCGATGGCCAGGTTGGAGGACATCCTCCACTGGATGCAGTCTGTGTGGTTTGGGGAGCATTCTTGGCTTGTCTGCCATATCGGCATTCTCCTTACCCGCCCCGTGCAGAGGACTGAAGCAGGGCCTATGGTGCGAACCATCTCGCATCTGGACAACATTTACCCTCAGGATCCAGTTCTGCCCAAAAAACCTACACAGGGACTGGAAACCAAGCTTAGAGTTCAGTAAGACACGACTGATGTCCAGTATTGGACAGCCATGTTTAGGCTTACTAAGTTGCAAAAAAAGCTTACTACCCTTGCAAACTTGAGGTGAGCTTGTTTGCTAGGCCTGCAGATGCCGATGATCTGCAGTTCCATTTATAGTAATTTTATAGTTCTCAGACCTTCATCAGCCTGGCCTGAGATGCCTCAAATTGGGCTCCTTTGTTTATAAAGTCTTAGTCTCCACTGTGCCTTAATTTCTTGGCTGTAAAATGGAACTGCTGAGACTTACATATTGTGGCTTACAGGCATGTGGTAAGACATGAAAATGTTTGTGATGTGCTTGGCAAAAGATGGAATTGAGCATTACGCTTATATTTGTGGTTATGAGAAGAATCTCTTTATGAAGTTCATCTCCCAGACCTTTGGGTCTGTCTTTTTCTGTTGTCATGGTTTATTTCAAACTGGGATGAATCCTCCCTGAAGCCCCAGACAACTATAGATAGTAAGGAGAAAATACAGGTATGAACACATATGTATATGTATGTGTGTGTGTGTGTGCGTATATATATATACACACACACAATTATATAAAAATATATTGTATTTATACACTATATTGTGATTATTTTAAAAATATATTGTATATATACACTATATTGTGGTTATTAAAAGAAAAAAAAAAAAAGAAAAGCTGTAAGTAGGCCAAAACGGAGAGGTAAAATCATCACAGTCTTAAGTGAAGCAGTGATAAATGGCAGGCTCCAATTTTGGCCTACAAGATTTTTCTTTTCTTTGTATTTAGTTTTGTACATCACCATTTCTTCTTAAAATTGCTAAATACTTTTCTTTAATAACGTTTCATAAATCACTCAGCTATTTACATGCTTTAAGATCAATCATTAAAACAAGAAGTAGATGTTACACGTCAAAGCTCAGCACAGACTTTATAGAGAGTAAAAGTTGCAGATTTATGGCTCCTTACTCTTCCCAGTAACTTTAATATTTAAAATATAAATTATTCATGAATAGCTTTTAGCAATCAGTGAATTAGCCACTTGCAATTAAAAAAAATTGACCTCCTCTTCTTGCATTTAATCTGACTAAAGTCAGTGTCATTGCTGTGTGATTGGTCTCATCTATTTTTGTTTCCTGTAGTATTTGTTTTGATCCAAAATTGACAAAACTACCCTAGAAACCTGAAAAAAACAGAAAAGGTAAGTCATATGTGTATGTATATGTATATGTATATGTATATGTATATGTATATGTATATGTATATGTATATGTATGTGTTAAGACCAGGACTCAGCCCACCCACTGTGTGAACCACTTATTTGCACATTGCCTACTATAGTTAAGAAGAAAACCTGACCCTTCATTCATGGCAAACTTTTCAGAAAAATCCACACAGAAAGAATGCAAGCCATCCAAAAGCAGAGCAACCCTTTTGCAAAGCCACCAGGAATCTCTAGAAAGCCAGATCATACTAACCAAATATTCTGATACCTCTTTTTGGAAAGCCAATGTCATTTTACAGTAGTTTATTCTTCTGTTTCTTTACCAAATAGGCCCTGAAAGAAAAGGTTTACTTTTAGCTTTTGACTTGAAAAGATATTAAAAACACCCTTTGAAGACATTTATAAGACATTAACAATGGATCCTGCCAGTATCTTGTTCTCCATTTTGCCAAGACTGCTTTGCTTTGCTGCCTCATGTTTTTTTTTTCATCAGGCCCAAACTGCTGACAGAATGTCAGTCTAATAGGAAAAGACATTATTTGGAACAGTTATTAATATTAAAAAAGAAAAACACGTTAGAAAAGTGTTAGCCATCTAGACAGCCAAGTTCAACAAGACACAATTAGGGCTGCATTATCTCCCTCCCTGGAGTGCACATATGTGAATTTATGAAGCTTAGAAGGGGGATAATTTAGCCTTATCTGTACTTTTTTTAAATTTGGTCATTCAAATAGTTAGCACTTTTTTCTTTTTCTTTTTCTCTTTTTCTTTTCTTTTTTTTTTTTTTTTTTTTTTTTTTTAAGTAGCTATAGCATCTTACCTACCATAGCTTTGATTTCTTCCTGTCTTCCTAGCCACTACACAGTAAATACTTCTTTATTCATATATATTACATTGTGGAAAAGGTGTTAGTTAAAAAAGGCTGTATGTTACCTTTTATATTAGAAAGGGATGGGAGGTCACCCCAGACAGTAGTGGATAGAGATGAAGAGTGTGCACTGAGTGAGACATTGAAGGCGTTGTTTAGAAGGATAAAAGAACAGAAAGAGAATTTGGAGTAACAAAAACTGATGAACACAAGATTTCATAGTGAAAGGATGGCTGGTTATGTGAAAAGCTGTTGATATGTCCCAGGGAGACATAAGAAGATTCAGACCCTGAAATTTGACTAGGAGAAGAATAGAGAGATTTCTGTGAGGTTTCAGTGGAGTACAGACCGAAAATCTGTTTGAATAGGTTCAAGAAGTAGGCTACAAGAAGCTAATTCAGCAGGAAATTGTAGATGATGTAGACAGATAGAAATTCAATAGGCTTGGCAAGAGAAGGAAAAGCAGGCTGGATCCTAATGGCAGAGGTATATAGGAAGAAGCATACACATACTAGAGTCAAAAGAGATTTCTGGACATATATTTCATCACAATTACCACAAAACAGTGCAAGAGATTCTAGTAAGAGCTGATTATGCTCCTCTCAAAAGTTCTTATCTTGGGATTCATTTATGCTCTGGCCTCTCTCTTAAAATTTCTTTTCTGGAAATTCTGTAATTTACCTTCGTTTTCTATTAAGTTTATTAAATAAGACAATTAAAAATTTTGATCTTATTGCTGGATAAAATAAAATTTTAGTTTCCCTCTATAGTAATGAATTCTTAAAATGAAGGGAAAATATTTTGTAAATTTCTATTATTTTTTTGCTAAGCCTGTAAAGGCAAAACTTTTTCCCCTATTCATAATTTTTAAATTATAAGTAACTTCAAATTTAATATATTTAGAAGATAAAATGAAATTCAAATAAACAACATCATAAAACATTCATCTTGCTATTCTCAAGCATACATATCTCAGTTTCTAAAAGAAGATCATTTCTATTAAAATTCTTGTAACCATGCTTTGCTTACCCTTGCCCTGTTGTGCTGGAATGGCAATAAACATGATGGTTATCACTGGATGGTTTTGAGAATCTTACTGGGGAGTTAAAACACACTTTTGGCCAGCAACACTCTAGCTAGGTCCACCTGGACAGCTTGCCCACTTCCATTCCTGACAAAGTGCCATATTATGTTTTCTGTGTCCAGCTAGCTTAAAATTTGAATCTGGAAGCCTTATAGTATAGTGGGACAGGATTCAAGATAAGAATTCACAGCATGCATTCCACAATGCACTGTGTCAGTACTAAGAGTCCTGAGCTGGTGCATTCTCTAATTACCTTGAGTTCGTGCAAAATTCAGTCACAGAAGTGAAACTTGTGCAGACAGCCCCCTCCTCACTTACTTTGCTCAATCTTATAGATGACACTAACGATCAGCTTTGCTTCCAGAGGTTTTCCAGACCTCTGCTGTTTCTTTTTGGTCTGCCTGTCTTTGTCTGTTACTTTTCTCTAAGTCGACATATTCAAAGCAGAGAAGAAGAATGCACAGATTATCCACTTCCAAAATCTTTTCTCCATGGACAGATCCATATAGCATCTGCTGATGAATGACAGCTTATTGTTCATTCTCATTACAGTAACGTGTAAACCTACTGACTGTGACTAGGGAAACTGGGAGCTTGTTTGCCCTTTAAACTTTCTCAAGTTCCTGCTGGAGGCACGGTGTTTCCGCAATCACCATACTTCACTAGCAATCTCTGAAAATGCAAAACAAACAAATGATCCTAATGCATGTAGCACCTAACAGGCAGGCAGGATATGTTTTAATGTAAATTGAGTTAAAAGTTCTCAGGTTGAATTGCCTGAAGTGGTTAGGAGTTAGCTGATGGTATATAATAGCTGCTCAGTCTTTTTCTTGCTTCTTAGTGCAGACAGCATTGATTGGCTGGGCTGATTATAGCCCTGCACGTCAAAAAGGTGCAAGTTGTTCTTAACACTAGAAAATCGGCTCTTGCATGAACAGGCTCAATGCATGATAAGCTATATGGTGTAGGCATACATTTTGTGTGCTTGAAATTGAAGTGAACTTTGGTTGTATGACACATCCATGTAGATACGGCCAATAGCTTTTAGAGTCTGTTGCAGACCATATTTATTGCTTGTAGTTAAAGTAAAAAACAGTGTCATGCAATTTTATCCAATTCAGGGAAAAAAACCCTAGTTGTTCTTCTGCCAAAGTTTAAGCGCTATAGTTTTTCATTAGAATGTAACAAATGTTCATCTTAAAATAGACTGACAATGGGTCAAACTGTTCCATTTTATCTGTTATGAACTTAAAATTTATCAGAGCTAGCATTCACTCTTCTCAGAGCAATTTGTATTTTCACTCCTGGATTTAACTATTAAATTCTCATTTGAAATAGTTCAAGAGCCGCAACATCCTAAAATACTTGAAAAAGATCACTACAACATTCTTCCACTTTCACCTGCTGCACATCAACGTTATGTAGATGCTTTGGAGCATTATTATTGTTTATAAATCTTTAACGCAGGAGAAGTGTAATCTTTTCAGGGAATATTCTTGAAGAAGATAGCTGCTACCTTGTTCGAGATCTGATATCCCTCTTTATCTTGGCCAGAAATGAACATTCCATGAATTGTGTGGCTCAAAGTCAATTTGGAGTGTAAGCTAAATCTTTCTTCTCCCTTTAGATTTGTATTCCACTTCAGTACTTGCAGGCCCTTGTCCTGAATAGTGACTCTTCTTACTGTCGTAATATAACTAATCATAATGCTTGGGGAGGTAGGTGCGATTTGGTATGAGAAAGGGTATCTTAATCTTGCCCTCTTGTGGTAAAGTATATTAAATCCAGGATTTAAAAAGTAGACTAAGCATTGATGGGATTAAACATATTACATATCTTTAAGGAAGGCACATTTATTCTTTAGTGTTTAGTGCTAAGTCCCATGTTGAACTAAATCCAAAAATGAGATGTAGATTTTGGCATATCTAAAAATGTCGAACTGGATCTCTTGGTTCTTACTTTGATGTGAGAATATTCTTTTAGCGCCTGAACAACATGTTGAGTAGAGGTGAAAATGTAACACAAAGCCTTTTAATTTCATTGTGTTATTTATAACAACTATCTAAGTCAAATTAGAAGTAAATGGCTACCAATCTTTTTGTGTATATGTATGTGTGCCCAACAATTCTTAAATGCCATGAGGAAATTAGAGTAATTTTGATATTAAAATGATTACTACCACTTTTGTAATAAACTGATGCGACTTTAGAAGTCTGTCCCTGATATCTTTCATGATTTAGACATCACACAAGCTATAATTGTGCTATTAAAGGAAAGAGAGCTAATCTTTTTGCATTTGAAGTAAGCCCTCATCGTCAGACCCGACAAAGCCAGACAGATCAAAAAAGAGTAAAAAAGAGCATTTAAGGAAATTAGTACAAGTGTCAGTTAAAAGGTAAAAATTAATGCACTTATTATTGAAATACAGTTGAAACCTACGTTCTTTTCATTTCTTTGATATTGCTAAAGCATAAAACATTCAATTAACTTTCCATTGTGTTTGGGGGGTAGTGAGGAAAGGCAAAGCATTGTCAGTGAAGTGTTAGGTGTGTAGGTGGTGTGTGCAAGGCAAAAATGATTAGATATGAGCAGAGGCTACAGTAAAGGCTTTTACTTTACAGCTGACAAAGCCAGTCAACTAGTTTAGTGTGTTCCAGGACAATATTCTTGCATGTATACTGCTTTTCCTAAAGATGCAGTACTGAGCCTCTAAGAAGGTAACATGCATTCCTTTCATCTTCACCAGGGAGTACTTATTTTCCTGATTATTATTATCTACATCACTGAAACCTGTATGGTTGCACACCTCTTTCCTAATAAAGAGTGAATACAGATAAATTGATAATATTTTGGTCCATTGAATAATAGTACTTAGCAACGTAAGTGAAATAGATACGTTTAATTTGTACTTACCCTCAGTCATAAATATGAATTCCCATAGCTGTATTCTTTTATTCTTTGAAAACCATTGCTAAGAGTGCTGATTTGTAAAAACTGATTCAGGATATTTCAAAATATATCCTTGATTTACAGCTGTTATATGTTGTTAACACCGAAGCTGCAAATAACTTGTAGTAGTAATGCAGTAGTTTTTCCCATCCTTTGTGCTGTTTAAAGGGAAAGCAGTTTCTTTTTTTTTCCTTCTTTCTGTTTTTAATGAGAGCACTGTAATGTAAAATGTATAGAAGGAAAATGTTAAAAATCGTACAAAACAGGAATCCCTCTGAACTCATTCAGCTAGCTTGTTAACAAAATCTTTCTAATATATTGATGAAGATGTTTTCTCTCTAATTCCACCATCCCTACATTTTATTTGAATTTCAGTAATATTAAGATGATGCTGTAATGTTCAACATGCTTTAATTAAAAGAAGTATTTGCTAATTGGCATAAAATATCTGTGTGATTATTTTTCCATATATTTACAATTTTGCAATAAGAGAACAGCTGCTAAATATTTTCTTACATGCTGATTCCACTTAATCAACATTCTTCTTAATGGAAGCAACAAAAGTTAGAAATTGTGTTTTACAAATGTGTTCCATGAAAACATCAGCATGATGACAAAGTCATGCCCTTTGGGGTACAAATGAGCAGGTTTACCATAAAACACTTATATACAGATAGGAGATAAATCTTAGTTTAAAAATCTTTTGCAATATTAAGCACCCTCCAAGCCAAATGTGTACTTGCACTTAAAGAAAATATTACTAGTTTTAACACCCAAACTCACTTGATGTTTTGATTATTATTCCTATTAATATGCACATGATAGAAGTTAATGCCATACTGACAGATTTAATGCTTTGTAAATGTGCTGAATTAAACTAGAAAGGTAAAAGCAGCCATTACCCTAAGACCTAAAAGAGAGACGCTAATCAGCTGGCTTTTCTCCTCCCATCGTTTTTACAGATGGCTAGGAATACAGGTTTTATTTAAAATGCAAGGCTGGAAAAAGCTTAGCCACAGGAAAAAGAAAAGGTCTTGACCCTTAAACATTGATTCCATTCTATTGATTACAAGAGATGGGGGTGGAGAGACTTTTTAAAAATGTAATCCTAAAAAAAGCACAAAGCAGATTTAGGTAAAAATCAGACTGAGCTGTGTTATTTATAGGACTAAAGAGTTACAGAATAAAAGGCAAAGTGGAGGGAGATCAGGGCACACATGGCCTACAGAGCTGATGTTCACGCCTCATAGACTCCGAAGCCAAAAAACCCTCACCTCTCCTGGCAGGAGAGTTCTGCCAGTAGACTATGCTGTCCGCAGAAGCTGGGATATACAACAAGGTCAGGATCTACATTTGCTGGTAAACTGGTCCCTTTCTCTTCAGCCATGCTGAACAGTAGAGCAAGAAGAAAAAAAAGCCGCCCCTCCACCCCCCCCCCACACCCCCCCCCCACACCCCCCCGTCACTGACAAGTCAGGAGAAAAGGTAACAAGGTTATAAACTTGCATCTTGAAATGAACTTTAGGAGTGAAATGGAAAACTGGAAGTTTCAGGGACAAACAGAAAGACTATTTCGCATGATATTATCCAAGAGAGATTTTATTGAAGGCCCTCCAAATCCTAGGGCAAGCGAGCCTATGTAGTACAACTTCTCCAAGAAGCATTAAATCTACATGAATCCTGAAGTGCCTGATTTACTTGAGTAAAAGGCTGTGTAATTCTTATTGTCAAAGAACTGAAGCAATTCTCTAGATTAGTGGGAGGAAGAACTATGCCTTTGCAATGTGCCAAAGCCACAAAGGATTTGCTATAGATACGTTGACAAACGGAAACATAAAATAAACACAGAAAAACGTGTAATCCAAGGCAGTAATATATATTTTAACCTAAACCACTGCTATACTTCTCAACGTGTCTACTTAACTTTTCCACACTGCATAGTCCCTGCTGACAGGACTTTCACAATTCTCTTGCCAAGAAAGCAGAAAATGTGCTAGGTTTTTTCTTTGCATAAGTTTCTTATAGACTTGTGGAATTCTGCAGACAGATTCTCTTAAAGACAACTAAACTATACAATATTTGTTGAAGGATTTCTAAGCAACAAATTCTGATTTGCAAAATGGACAGATGTTCTAGAACCCAGTCTGGAGACCTGTTGTTTTCTTCTGATGCATATACTATTCCCATTATTTTTCATGATGTTTCTTTGCAGGTATGTTCTCTTCACTGCACAAGCACGCCTTCTGTTCACTCACATTGCTGCTACTTTTCTATTCGATCTCTTCAGAGAGGAGGCTACAAGGTGTGTAGAGTCAGAAAAGCAAGGGTCAAATACTCTATTCAGGTGAGATAGAGCTAAAATTTATGCATATAAAGTATATTCCAGTTTTAGCTATCTGTAGTAACTTTTAGAAGCAATCATGAATCTGGACAGTGAATATAACAAGGATATGACCCACAGGAGCTAGGCATGAGTGATCTGGGACAGCATGGTCTTAGTATGGGGTGATTAAGTCCTGCTTAAAAAATAGGGTAAATTAGTCTCCATACAGTAACATGGTGTGACATAATTGTATTATTGCCAGTGACCAACTGTCTTAGGTACCTCTACATGGCATTTCAATGTGCCATATACAAAAATACCCTAAACCATCATGATAAGTAGTCTGTTCTCATGGTGTGCCTTCACCATTGCTCTAATTTAATTTTTGCTTCTAAAGACAACTCTGGGTAACATGTTCTCAAATAAGTATTTGGTTAACAATTGTCCTTGGATTTTAAAAGTCACATTTCTTTCCAAATTATTTTTATCTAGAGTTTTTATTAGTTGCACTATCATCAGCTAATTCTGTAATCAGTGATCCGCTTCCAGTGCAGCTTTAGTGCTAACAAACATGAAAAAAATATTCGTGATATTGAATCAGAGCAAGTCAAATTATGTGGAGATTTTTTTTTTTTTTACCACTGTTTATGTTTGCCTGGTTTCTCCCCCATCAAAAGAAATATATGAAGTTTTAAAAGACTGATAATTTCCATTATATAACAATTCAGAAATAGGGCCCTTTTTGTGTGTGTCTACTAAATTAGAACACCCAAGACAGTTGATTTCACCAATAATAAACTCCCTTTGCAGCAGTTAGTGACAAAAAAAAAATGTTTCTTAAGAGAAGTAAATATTTACTTACATATTTATAAACTTTCTCAGTGCTTTTTATGAAACTCCTCAGCAGCTCATGCAAAATAAAGTGTTGTATTAGAAAATGACTACATAATAATGGATATTAATATTTTTCTCTGGTTTACCTGTCTTTTAAAGAACTAAGATGAGAAAAGTGTGAAAGTCATAATGCGAATTGGGGAGCTCCTGAACTTTTTTGCACTTTACTTGTTTGTTGAGTTGTAGCTGTCATTGTCTCATCCATGTGCAGTCCAGTCTCTGCAGCGTACCTGGATATCACATTTGCTTCAGGTGCAAAACACCCCAGTCCGAAGCTGGGAAGAAATTCTCCTGCCCTGAGGTCAGACTGGTTGGGCTGAGGGACTGGGTATACCAATGCAGGCTGTGAAGGGGCAGCTCGGTTGAGGGGCTGCCTGGGGATGAGAGACCTGGGCTCTGCTGCCCCTCCGTCCTGCAGCTCCCACCTGGCTGGAACGAGATGGCTTCCTCACTTCAGAAGGGCATCACAAACATAAAACACATGAAAGATAGCAAGGTACTTAGACATTGCAGCTTTGGAGGGAGCACATGAGATCATTTAAGCACCTTAGGAAGATAAGTTCATTAATACAGACACAGCTTTGCTTTCTTTGAAGTAAATGTGAAAGGGGAAAAATGCCCTATCCTTCAAAGAGGAAGGAGTAGAAGGCAAGAAAATGAAAGGCTGCTACGATGGTGGCAAAGGCTAGCACGGTACTGTTGTAACACCAATGATTAGGAGTTAGAGGAGGCCCTACAGTCTAGTTGTAAATTACAAACAAGAGTGGAGTTTTTAATGAAACCTTTTAAACTTCAGAGACAATTTATAGGCTTCCTGCTGCTGGGTGCTCAGCCACCATGTCCCCACAATCTCTGCTGAAGCCTGGCCCTGGCCATGGCCATCTCCTCGCAGCTGCATGGTACCAGGTGTGGGTGGCAGCGCCGGGGCTCAGATGCGATGGCGGTGGGCCCCTCTGCCCCTGCCAGCACTGCAGATCTCCCCGTGTCTTCCTGCTGCCCTGGGGCTGGCTCCTGTGCAGGAGGGAAGTCAGGGTACGGTGGAGGTGGCATGGCCCTTTTGCCCACAAAGCACCTGGAAACCCCACAGAGCTCAACTGGCATTTCAGGGCGACCCCCATTTCCTCCCAAAGAGTAAACCTTTTTCCTCAGTAGCTTGTTGATGTTCAGAGGGAGAGATGGGCCTCAGCAAGGGCGGACCACCCTCTCCTGTCTGCTGGGAGCAGTCTGGCTGTTCCCAGCTGACATGTTGTGGTGAAGGCAGCTGGCCAGGCCTGCACCGCTGCCTGCAGGTTTTGCCTGCTGCTGCCCAGTCCTATGTCACCTGCTCCCTCCTTTTTTTTTTTTTTCTTTTTTTTTTTTTTCTATTTTGATTGGTTTTTAATCACTTGAGGTTGAGGTAGCTTCCTGTGCTCTGGGTATATGTAAAAAATCAGTAGGGTAAACTGATGTCTGCAAAAGTGCTGTATAAACCTATACCAAATAATAACAATAGAAAGCTATAAATTTAGCAATCTAGCCTCCCTTACTGCTTTGCCACCAGTATGTTAAAAATGATGACTGGATTGGCAAGAAAAATGTAGCCATTTTTCCTACTGAAATGCACTAAAGGAGTCAATGCTTCAGTAGGAATAGAAAGAAAGATGGTGAATTTTTCTTGGAAAAAAACGGGCAGGAAGAGAAGCTGGTATTTACTGTATAAAAATACTGTTCTGGTGAGTTTCATTATTTTCTGTTTCAGCAAGCAGGGAAAGTTCTGTTTGGAGGGAAGACCAGAAAACTAGATATGTTTTTCACCTGCAAAAAGGGTGGGACAACTGCTTTAATGTCAACTCAGATTGTCACAATTTGGTTAAAAAAAAAAAAAAAAAAAGACCTAACAACGGAATATGTACTCAATACAAATTTAATACTAAAGTAATTATTTATTTATTTATTTATTTATTTTGAGGTAGAAATGAAGGCAGAGAAAGAAAGGATAAGCTGAAGGGGATCTCATATTTGGAAAATTGTTTCACAGGAAAGGCAAAACAACGTGCATGGAGGGTAAGTTCTGCAAAGGGACCAAGTTTTTCTTAGCTCCGCTCCTTTCCGAGTGCATTCAGTGCTGTGCACCGAAAGAAGTGCAAAAAGAAGAAGTATGTAACACATTATTTTTTTATTAGACAGTTCTCTGATTAAAAAAAAAAAAAAAAAAAAAGTACCAGTAACACCTGTCTTGCAATGGCAACAAGATGCCTTTTGTTCGCATTTTTGCTGTTTGAGCATACTGGCCTAAGATTTCATAAAGTAGCCTTGGGCACGTCATGCCACTTACCTGAGAGGACTAGAAGTTCAGGTTCCAGAAATCCATGTCTTTACAGGCATGCAGCTAGATCTGCGTAAGGCAGACACCTGCATGCATCATATATCCTGAAATCATTGCGCTCTGTGCACGTACAAGAGTTGTGTTTTCGTGTGTCTTGTTACGATTTCAGGATTACAGAATGTATATTTCGAAGTGTCACCCAGAGGCTGCTCTATGTTTTCTGCTTACCCATCCTGCCCAGCCTTGCAGACACACTAATTTATGTCCTGATCCATGCTCTGGGAATTAGTGTCATGGCACTGAATAAGACTGTAAAGGAGTATAATATCTTTTTTTTTTTTTTTTTAACCTCTGTATGTTGAAGGTACTTATCTTGTTGCATGAATATGGATGACAGTTTCTTATGAATATGGAAAAGACTGGGGAGGGATGGGTCAGTGTTTAACTGCTCTTAACCTTTCCACCAAGTTGACCTTACCACAATACGATGCATAGCAGGGGTCAGGCTTAGCTGATTTTCTGTAGAATGCCGTTAGTAATTTTTTGCCATATATGTTTGCCCTAAAGCCTTGTTTGCCACCTATATAATTATTAGAAGACTCTTATAATTGTATTTGAAATTCTAAGTTGACACTTATGTCACAGTACCATGGCACAGTATTATGTTTAATTTCTCTTTTGTTCATCTCATTTAATGTACTGAAGAATTATACTCAAAAGAAGATCCCACACACTTCTTTTCTTTACTGTTATCAGCTATGTGTTCCTCCCCTACCTGCTAGAAACATCAATTTAATTAAAAAAAAAAAGAAAAGAAGGAAAAAAGCATGTATATGTTTGCATGCTCAAAATATAAAGTGGGTAAACACCTAATTTCATATGTTGTTTTCTGAAGCTGAAGTAATAGGATGTTTATATTTCCCTGATAGGAAGAACTAATGACCCAGTGGTATTCCAGGATGATGGTGCTAAACTAATTGTGAATTTGACACATTGCATGATCTGAGCTGTTTGGCCTAAATTACATTCACTTGATCCTTATACAGAGCAAACACTTTCAATAGGCTTCCTCCTGCACCCTAGCAGACTTGTCTAGGTGTTTCTTGCAGTGCTCCCTTTCATCCCCGAACCCATGGGTGAGGCTGTTTAGCATGAAGACTCATGAGAAGGAGTTAAATAGCAGATGACAGCTGGGCTACATGTTCATTCTCATTGTGCCTCCTTTGGAGTGGAAACTGGTGCAGCCACAAAGTGGTCATCTGTGAATGGTTATAATAGGGTCACACTGTGTGGAAATGGGATAGAACGATCGTTTGGGCTTCTCAGGTGATGTTAAATCTCTGTATGGAAGAAATCTCTGTGGAATCTTGGAAATTCATAGCAGTGTTCAGTGCCAATTGGGAGGGTGATCTGTTTTGATTTCAGATAAGGCTGTAGAGTGGAAAATGTCCTTGGATTTAATGCAGGATGAATGTTGCAGTAGTTTTTCAGTTTTGTGTTGGTTTCTTTTTATTTTATTATTTATTTTCAAATTTTCTAGTGGGTTTTGGAAGCAGAGAATGTACTATGAAGTCACAAAGAGTGAACAATATTCAGCCTTTATAAAAGGGGTAGAAATGAACCTTTTCTTATTAGTCACTTTCTACTTAACTACCTCTTTTGGAACGGCTGAAAACTTTCACCCACCTACTGCAGATTATTATCCGGATTAACTATTCAAGTTTGAAGCAGCTTTTCTGTGGCAGCAACCCTGGTTTACCACTGTTCTTCATCTGTCTTTCTCTAAATATTTAAGTTTTGCAACAAATTTGTTAACCAGTAGATATCATACACTCTTTCTAGTGATTGAAAACTGATGTACCAATAATGTAAGCTAGTTTTCCAGAGAAGATGATTAAGCACAGAAAAGTCTGATTGGTTTATTGGGCTCATGTGGTTAAGGTGTGCCAATTTCTGTAGCCAAGAGCAATGCAAAAGAGTGGTTAGCAACAGATGTGTCTCTCTTCTTTCTAGCCTAATAGATGAAGTTTCCAATTTTACTAAAGTAGCAGAATTTTACAGAATTCTGGGTTGGAACTGAGATTTACAAATTGAGATCCACAGTAGGATTTTTCTTGCCTGTGAGCAACCATAAATACAGTGGACATAACTGGATACTTTTATGTAGTCATGTCTTTGAAGTCAAGCCTATGTGTTTAACCGTTTGCTTTTTGCAGGTTAAGTATAACTCCAGTTATATTATATTTTTATTACTTAGTATCATAATAGTAACACGGTACTTATTGTTATTTTTGTTTATGCTATGCACTTCCAAGACAATTCAATTAAGATTATTTTGTCCTTGTGTTAATTACTGTGGACACATATTGCATAATACAGAATACTTTCTGAGTAAGCTAGCTTCATGTTGCTGTGACTATCCTCTCCTATTTCCGTTAGAGGTTATCAGTTACTACATGGTATGCAGAGTAGACACATCCGCAGATGCTATCCTGCAGAGTTTCCAGTTTAAACATGCAAAACAGCTGAAGAGTTGGAAAAGAGACAGTTTCCCATGATCTAAAATCAGTCAGGGATGGTGTGCACAGCCTGCAGGACCTAGTCACTACTCTATCCATATTGCTGTCCCTTTGGAACGGCAGTCTAGCATAGATTAAGATACTTAGTCACACTTGCACAAAAGGAGTTTTGGGTTTTTTTGTTATTATTATTGTAAAGTAAATGTCAGCTACTCCATCTGCCCCTCAGCATAATCATCATTAATTAGCTGATTTCTTTTAGCCATTGCAACAGAAATGGATTTTTAAGGATAGATTTAAGAGAAGCGAGGACAATTGCCTGACAGCTCAGTTCAGGGAGGGCATTCCATGTGTGAGGGGCAGGGAGGAGCTGTGTGTGAGAGAAGCTGACAAACAGCAGAGAAGATTGTTATTGTTGGTGGATTAGAAGAAAGCGTGTGCATGTTTGTATATTTGTGTGTGAAAGAGAGAAAGAGAAATGTAATTAGAGACAAGAACAGACAAATAAAGAAGGGTGGAGTTTTAGGGAGCCTTGAAGCTGAGGACAAGAAGCATGAACTTGCTGTTGTGAAACCAGGAGGGATTGAAAGGGGGATGAGTGATGTGGTCAGAGCAGACAGGGGATATAACCCTCAAGTGGAAAAAAAAAAAAATGATGCGCGATCTTGATAATCTCAGAAAGCACAAATTGGTAGAACAACCTCTGCTTCCAAAACCTTTTAGAAACTGAACAATTTTTGAGGAAGAAAAGGAAAGAGAGATGGCATCCAAAATAGCACATAAAAAAAAAAAAAATCTGAGCAAGGGCATTTGCAGTGCTGAAGCAGAATGTTAATTGAAATCCTACTGTGCCAACAGGAACATTGGAAAGAGACCAGTCAGGATTAGACTAATTAAGATGTCTTTAAAAGAAAGCAAAAAAAAAAAAAAAAAAACCTACTGAAAAACTGAACAGGTTGAATTGTCTTAAAGAGGAATTTACCAAATACACAGAGAATTCTTGAAGAATATAAGTGTGTCCATCTTGCAAAACATGAACTGAAGTAGACTGGAATCTTGACACAAAAAAAGTTGCCTTCTAAGAATCTTTGGAAGCTGATGTTAGGGGAATGTGCTGAATAGTAGCTCTTTGTCCCCTATGTCTTTATTTTGAGGAGAGATGCTAATGGCTGCTTTAAGGAATTTGGTGGCTTCTGTATAACCCATTGTAATGTGTTTCCCTGACATAAAATACTTAAGACTTGGCACCCCCCTTCCTTGTTTCACTTGCTCCCATTTGGTTTTGTGTACCTGGCTGTGGAAATGAGCAAAAGGAGGTTCATTCTTGAGCTGGTGAATGGAATTTCATCTTTTATTGAGGTAAGGATATTGTCTAAGGTGACCTTGTCACAACTGTGATAGAGAGAAGCTACCCTTCTTTCAGAACTTTTACAACACAGTGCTCTCGTGCAGCACAAAAGTGCTTATGTGACATTAGAACATGAACAGTGAAGATGGAGACAGAATTTCAACTAGCCTTTGCTAGGACTACTGTGATGTGGGACACACAGATATGAGTCTGAGATCATTGGTAGAAGAAGTATTTGCCAAGCAGTTTCCACCCACAGCTGTGGAGCTGATGACCCACATCCAAGTTTCCTACAGCCCTTGGGAAGATAACCATTGCTCCTGACGTTACAGAGAGATAATGGCATTTGACAGAAGAAACCATGAATATTTTAATCCTTTAAAAGGAGTAAGAAGTACGTCTAGTGTTGAGTCAAGCTGTTTGAATTATTCAGTGCGAATAAGTGAGCCAATTTATTGGACCTTTTCCTTGTTCACAGATCACTCACAACCTCATTCTTCTTTCCATGACCAGAGTTGCTTTTCTCAAGTGTTCTGCAAATAGTTTATACTAATGTCAGCCAGTGGAACTTGTGATCTTTTTCCTTCAACCATTATTAGATGTTAGCCGTGCATAATTTTCCGAATTATTGCTTTTCTGTGATTGGATGGCAGGACTTTTAAAGTGCGAAAAAATGAAAAAGTGAATCTTGAATAAATGTACTTCTGTGCAAATACTGTTTCGTCCAAAATTTCAAAGATGTCTACTTGTGCAAAAAGCAGCGTTATCTATATAATGGTGAGAACAAATAAACTCTTGGCTGACAGGTGGATTTTAATGGGACTTGAATTGTGTAATAGCCCAACAGGAGCCTTCTCAGGAGTGAGGGTCTCGTGTTGGCCCAATCCACTTGTGCTTAGCCCTGAAAATATCTCTGCTATTCAGAAAAGCATGACATCTAATGTACGTTTACTACCTTCAGCAATAGTTTTAAAACCTGGCTGTGTATTTTATTGGAGCTGAATAATTGCAAATTTGATGAAAAGTGAATATGAAAGATATTAGTATGGTTAAATCAAAAAGAACACTAAGGAATCCGTCAGAGCCTTGATTTTATACTACTCAACATACCTTGAATTTTGCAATGGTGTTTGTATTTACCAAAGCCATGGTCTTTCTACAAAAGTAGTCTCTGTAATGACATTCTTGGGAGGTCTGCAGCTTGTCTCGTGTTTGTGCATTTATGAAGTCAACCCAAACAAGTAAGCCTGTCCGCGTAAAATCTACATATTGATATAGTACCTTTCTTAACATCTGATATGAAACTACACACAATAGATAAGCCAGAATCTTTCTAGAAAATAGCACAGACAGTAAATCCTGTTCTAAGCCATTTATCTAAGCAAAATGGAGTGTACAAGGTACTAAACTAGCCTGACAACCTGTATTTAGTGTAATGATTTATTTGCTCTTTGGCAAGCTCTAACCATTTACTATTAACTATTGCAGAGGAAAGGTAAGGTTATTATTACCTCATAAAGTAAATAGTGATACTTAACAAAACAGAACATCTGCCCCCCTTATGAAAATATTTTGACAGATTTAACCTGGTTAACATTTAGTCTCATTTGTTAATTATGGGAAGAAATAGTATGTGTTCTGAAGGCACAAAAATAAACATTTTTGTGATTAGGAAACTTGTTACACTCCAACAATAATTTTTTTCTCAGGGTTTTTTCTTAATCTGAAAATAATGTAGACATTACTTTGGCATTCTTGTAAATACTGAGGATACTTGGAACTAAGCCTACTAGTTTTAGATGGCTCAAAACCCCAACACTTATATATCTTACTGGCATATAAAAAAGGGAAATGCAAAACCAATTTTCCGTGCTTAGCAAAACAGGTTGATATATGGGAATCTAAGTGTATAGACCACAGTGTTTTATTGTTTTGAGAATATAGTCTAAGTGCTTCACCACTGGATGTTTAAAAACTTTTTTGTTGTGTTTTTTTTTTTTTTTTTTTTTTTAAAAAAGGGCCTGAAAATGTCCTATTTGTATGTTTTAAGGGCTGAGAACAGAATTTGTAAACTAGCCCAGTAAAAGAAAATTATTAGTTTTCAGCCAGATCTGCTATTTGGTCCAGTCCACTACACAGCCACATGACCACAAGCGCGTTGCCTGAAGAGAGGAGACAGGAGCAGGCAGACAAGAATAGCCAGATCTTCCTGGTCTGTGACTCTGTGGATTCAGTCGATTGAAATGATTCTGTAACTGTGGCTTGAGTTGGGGATTCAAGAAACTTGAGCTAGGCTGTGCTTTTGTAACTTAAGATGCTCTGTCTCTTTGGCAAGTAACTCACTGCTGTACACTTTTTCCACCTTTCTTCTCCCACTCTAAATGTTTTTCTTGTCTATGTAGAAAAGTTTGTAGCAGTAGGGCATTTTGTCTTACTGTGTTTGCACAGTATCCAGAGTAGTGAGGACTGTTTCTCAGCTGAAGGCTATCAATTGGGACACAGACTCAAAAAATTTGTATGTGACTTTGTGTAAGTGGAACTAGTCTTCTTTGCACCAGCTTCATCATTACATGCGGTAGAATGTCCGAAATCTCTATGCTCATCAACTTTGTTTTATATAGCACTTTTTCTACAATGTGTCAAAAGCATTTTAAAGAACAATAGCTACTAAGTTGAATAATCAATTATAGATAATAATACAGTACAGTACAGATAGCATGAAGTGTATAATTATAGTATTTGATTTGGTTCTGTTAGAAGTCAGTGGCAATTTAATGTTCACATCATCAGTGGAAGCAGGAAGCCCACTGTAGATAAATACTCAGCATAGAGTTAGTTGTGAACTCTGTATCAGCTGTTCACCAGTGTCCCATAAAATTTCAGCTTAAGTTGGCTCTTTCTGTGTTGAGACCTCCTCAAAGATGATCTAGATCAATTTCAGGTAATATTTGTTTATCTTGTTTCAATTTAAGTATTGACTTTCTGGCCTCTCTGTGGGCTGTATCTATATTTAAAATGTCATCTAAGATCTGTCATTACAGTCTGGAGTATAATCTATCCGGTGGACTTCATTTCGATTTATAAAATATTCACAAGAAAATTGAAATTTTCTGAACATTTATTTCATTCTTAGAAATTCTCAAAAGCAGCTTGTCCTGAGCAGTCTTCCTCACCTTTTTCTTCTAACTGGAAATTTAAAACTAATCCCTAATACACAGAAATGTAAAATACATAGCTTAGTTATGACTGGTGATGTGATTTTCATGGCCTTGTTTTTACTTCAGCTGGATAAGTGCAAGCCTTTTAATCTGCTTTCTTCTGCAAGGATTTTTGGAAAGTGTGGGTTTTAAATTTTTAAATTGTAGAACACAGAAGCCAAAGATTCACTGTCCCTGAACGTTTGAGCTAATAAATCTTGATTGCATGACAACTGTGAGAAGAGGTATGGAGAGTGTTTATATCTAGATTTAAATTAGTATTCATATGATTTTACTCATTATTCTCTTCACACAATTAATTAGTTTTCAGAGTATAATCTGAGAGTCTTTACTTTGTGTTCTTTGAGCTGTTCTGGTTTTTTATGCCTTTTTTTGTATTCCGTGTATATTTTTTTTTCATAGTCTATTTTGATTCTGCTCACACATGCAACCTCTCTCTGTGGCCTTTCTGACAAGATCTTGTGACTAAAAGCAGTGTGACCAATAATCATGGACGGGATTGGACCCATAAAGCGTACATATTCCATCCAACTTGTCTCAGTCTCCAGATTAGTCCTCCAAGTCATGATCTCAGCTTTTCCTGAATGAAGCAAATGAGTATTTCCTTCTTTGTTTTAGCCTGAAGCAGTTGTGACACTCAGGGCCCCAGGAGATGGTTTTCTAAAATATAAGACCTGATCCTTTTAATTATTTCCATTTGTTCCACAAACAGTGGAGGGTTTTTTTGGTGTGGGTTTGGTTTTTTTTTTAATCTAGGCCTGGGGTAATGTTAGAAGTATAAATATTCTGTGAACTTGTTTTCTTAGTTGCTTTCATTTTGTGGTTTCTTCACTCCTATGTAAGTTTAAGATGCTTTCTCTGCACATAGATTTTTGAAACTGCTTTAAATATCTGTCAGAGACATATCTCCTTTGCATAAAGTGTATAGGTGAGCTCTTATAATCAAGTTTTAAGAAAGAGGTAGGTTGAGAATTTAGGCTCTGTCAGCCATGTGGGAAGTGGTGGAGAACAGAAGCTGGCCAGTTAATACAGCACATAAAATGTGTAGCAGTTACTATCTGCAATGTAAGCTTCAAATCTAGCTTTACAGATAATAAATAGTTCAAAATATTAACCCTTCCAATGCTCTTAGGCTGTTACTCAATCTTTTCTTCCATTTTATTTTATTTTTTAAAAATTTTTCCTCCCACACTTAGTTTTTTACAAAAAAAATAGACATTCCCATCCTAAGTAATTACCACCCTTCTTTTACAGCCTTACAGCTCCATAAGATGAGCTATTGTACGATATAATTAGCACATGCCATTCAGAATATTATAAGAATTATATGCAACATCAAGCAGGAACTATACACTGACACATGACCATATTTTCCATGAAGCTGCACTAAACAGAAATCAGGTATTAGCAACAAGTGCATTTAAAACAAGTTATTAATTGTTAAAGGGAAAAAAAAGAAAGAGAACAGTGTCATATTCAACCATTAACACAGTAAAGCATTTTGAAGTTTGCAGTGATTTGAACCACGACCTCTTTGAACATATCCTTTGTTCATTTGCATACACAAACATTAATCCTGTGCTTGAATGCAAAAATGCATTTACATAAAAACTACATCGTGATTTATAATTTATTAAGTAATTGTGGCTGAAATGTTATTTGAAACAAAGAAAACAACTGTATTTAAATGCCAGGCTCTAAGGGAATATAACATACAGCAACTTTTAATAAGGAAGAGGAAATCTTTTCCTTCTAGCATGTCACTAATTAACACAGATTTTCTTTTCAATGTGTTTATTTTTTCATGGAATTTTGTGCTCTGAGATGAGCTATATTACAATATACTGGAGAACCTGGAGATTATATTCTCTGCCTAAATAGTGAGTAAAAGATTATCACAAAATGTATCATTATGTTGCCCAGCTAACGTGCTAGGTCAAGCCTATTAAAAGATTGCAGGGTGTACCTTACTTGTGGATCCCAGTTGAAGATGGGAACTAAGCCATGCAGGCTGGAGTAATTTCAGCATTTGAAAACTGAGAACTCGGTGCACTGAAGGGAGCTAAGGTGATCGGAAAGATCTCTGGTGAATTCAGGCAGCAGATGAGCAGGGAGGTGTTACATTTCAGTTTTGGTATGAGATGCCTAAAGCACCAGTTTGATGGCATTGGAAATAGTAGTAGAGGTTTTTTAATGAAATTAAGCCCTTTGTGTGTGTCCAGATCCTCTAGTCATTCCTGCCTGTACAGAGCATAAGACTTGGCTAAGGTAGTTTCAGCTGCGTACTGGGATCTCCAAAACATCCTTGTAGCAGAAATCCATCTCCTATTTTCCCTTGGCATTCCAAGCACAAGTTATTACTGGGAGGTGAGGAATGGCTTCAAAACGTCTCAGGGAAAGACCTCAGGCTTTATTTACTTTGAACTTATTCCTTGTGTTCTTCTCCCTCCTTAGCAGCCTCCAGTCTCAATTTTTATCTAATGCTGGATTATTTCTCTCTTGCTTTTCCAGTAGATTTAGTGTTTGTTCAATCTGTATTTGAGTTGACTGTATTTGTATTGTCCTGCAGGCTGCAAGGCACATCGTCCATTGAGAACATAGGAGGGAGAGACCTGGAGTCAACTTTGTATTCAGAGCCACTTCAAAGCTTTTCAATTCTCTAGGAAAAAATTAAAGGGATAGAGAACTATAGTCCCAGCTGGGCTTTTTCTTTTGTCAAAAGGAGTTACAATAAGAGGCAGAGCTAGGAGGAGAACTTGGGACAGTTCTGCTTGCTGCTTCTGGAGGGGAGAGCACTGTAGGGGAGGGCCAATCTCAGCAGCAGTCTTTTCTCATCCCCTGCACTAGTGGTC
The DNA here is from genome assembly GCF_034619465.1 of Leptosomus discolor. Classification (NCBI taxonomy): domain Eukaryota; kingdom Metazoa; phylum Chordata; class Aves; order Leptosomiformes; family Leptosomidae; genus Leptosomus; species Leptosomus discolor. Next base: position 16,186,856 of record NC_141393.1, on the reverse strand, counting down.
CTGGCCTTGGACAAATTTTGAGCCAGTCCTCAGTGGCAACTGGCCTGGATTCCAGGGATCTGACTAAAGAAATAAAAAGCGGACACAGGTCTGCATCAGTGTCCTTTGTGCTCATAACTGTTTCTTGCAGCCACTTGCAAAGAGAAGCTTGATTCCAGAGTGGAAATGGTGTTTAGAGGTTCTGTGATCAAAATATTTAAGGAGCTGCTGAACTCTGGAGAGGTCTGTGTTGAGCATATACAAAATGTAGTTGTATTAAAAGCTTAGTAAGTGCCCAAAATGTAGATGAATTTCCACACTGGTAACATAAGATGCAGCACTGACCGAAGAAACCCCCTCTGCCCTGAATAATTCACTATGTGAAACAGATGGCAAAAAAAAAGAATATTTCAACCCAAATGACTAAAATTTGGCAAGATTTTATAACTAGTTTTGTATTATGTCTTACCTTAAATCACCAGCTTCACCTCTAATTGTGGCTATAGGTGGTCCTTGAACTTGGCACTTTATGCATGTCACAGACTGTGGATTGAGGCAGGAAACTGCAGGCATGTAAACTGCAGGCATCCTCAGCAGCAAACTGCAGGCACGTAAACTCTGTGGTGATCAAACATACTATTCTTTAAATTATCCTGCTGAACTATTAAGCTAGAAATGAGATTTAAATAGTTCTAGGTGTTTGGTGAAGTGAATATTACTTTATCATTTTCTTTTGATAACACCTTTCTAGGCCTTCCACAAAGCTGAAATTTGTTTGATTATTAAAAGTTCATTTTGCATATATATTCTGTTCAGATTTCTTTTCAGGCTGCCAGGAAACTGTGTAGAAGGCAAATGAAACTAAATTATAATCTGTGGTCTGCTGCTTTTGCAACATCTCTGGCCCATGAAGTTTCAGATGGATTTATTGATACATTGAAAAATATGTAAAAATAAATAATCAGCTGTCATTGTCCATATATGTGTTCTGTTTTCTTTAACATTCTTATGTCAGACTCTATAAACTCCAGAAAACGTCTCTGTATTCTACGTACAGCTTGGCAGCTTTAATGACACACAATAAGACTTTTGGTAAATAATGTTTTGAAAGCCCCTATATAAAAAATCCTTTAGATTTTTTGGAATATGGTGATTCAAGGTGGTACATTCCATGGAAAACATGTTTTCCAGAGAGCTGGGCAAACAGCTGCAGGCCAGCCTTCTTCTGCCCTGTATAAATCTCTGTGGTGAAAACATCTTTCAGTAGTAAGGAAGTTAATACAACAAATCAATTTACCCTGTCTACATATAGAACTATAGTCTTTCACAGCAGTATTTTTTAAATGAATTTTTAGTATGGAATTACTATTTTCTTGTTTTATTTTCCTTCACCTCTCCTTGTCTTTACACTCCAAAAGGACAATGTTTATAACAGAAAACTGGGATTCTGACCATTTTTATGCTTGTGTGAAATTCCATAAATGACAGAAAAACTTTTGCTGGACCATTGGTCGTATGCTTGAAATCAGACCTGGGCTTGTTAGTCATACAATAATAACGATGTTTGGAAGCCAGAAATATTGAAAAAAATCCGATATATAGATAACTCTCGGCTACGCTCGTTCTTGCTACCAGGTGCTGTGTGGATCTGTGCTGAAGTACAATAGTTTGAAAATTTGGGTGAAAATTTTGCTTGTGGTTTACATTTATAAGATCAGTTTTGCTGGTATGCATGTTTACAAATTCCTTTTTAAATCTCAACAGACAATCCCATTGTGAATTCTATCTTTAATGTTGAATTAGTATAACTATACTTAGTTTCTGGAAAAAAAAAATTGAGTGGACATACCTTCTAGAACAATTTTTGCATTGTTTGTAACAGCTGAAAGCATAAAAATAGTTTTAAAGACATTAGTCTGTAACTGCAACAGTAGCTCCTGATGCTGTAATATAACATTAATAATTAAAAGTAAAAATAACCACATAAAATTTTTTAATTGATGTGCCAAGTTATGAAAAAATTGTTCAGTAAGAGGTTGTCTATAACATAGCTACCTGGCCTGATATTCAAATCATTATTTTTATTCTCCCAGTATTCGTTGTCTTAAATGTAGTTGTTGGCCTTCAACATCTTATTCTGAACACAGCTGAGCTGGCTGAAGAGATGACCACCTCTGCCTTTCCTCTGTCTGTTTGCCATAGCTCCGACAACAGAAGTTACCACTACTTCAGTTCATTGCATAATTTTTTTGGTGTATTCCTCCCTAACCTACATTAGTCAAAATCAGCTGTGTTTGAAAAGCCCTCTTGCCTATTTTTTTAACAGGAAAAGAGTTAAGAGAGCAGCTACATGTGCAGTTACTCTGGCAAATCTGAGGGAGTGCTAACCTCTCCTTAACTCAGCTGTGCTGTGATGCAGCCATAACTGTAAAATTGCTAGGCTAGATAGCATTGCTGAGTCCAAGCACTGGCAAAAATCAGGAATTTGACTCAAAATTCATAAGACTTAAAAAGCAATATATTTAAAAATCTTTTTATTTGCCTTCTGCTTTTGGGAAAAGGCAAAGTTCACATTTCTAAATTTCTGTAGTGATTTTAAGGGCTAGGAATTAGTTTTGTTTTTAAATAAGCTGAGGTGCGGTAGTTAATGATTCAATTCCAGCCACTGTGGGTCAAACAAAACCACCACCACACTCTGAGAGCTGACATTAAATCATTCAGGTGTCAGCATAGAGGGACAAAGCACTCAAGGTAAAATTCTGAGGTTGCTCTGTCCTGCTAAAACATCTAGAATGATCTTATGAGCTCTTAAAATTGTCATTTCTTTTGGAAGAAGGTCTTTCCACAGGAGTCATTATAGAATGAGGACTTCTGAGGACATCTTTGCAAGCCAGATGGTACTGAGGACAGAAAGAGCCCAGTGAGGGAAATGTTGGAGTATGCAGTGCGATGACAGTTTAGCAGATCATAGTACAGCCTCAAGCTGCTAAAATGGTGCCTCTAAGGTGATCTAGATTAGACTATGGTACAGAAGAAACATACTTCAAGTTGTCCAGATTCCTTCTGGGCTCTGATTTCCTCAATCTCTCTGCTGGCTCAGCAGAGGTTTTGTGTACTACTTTAGCAGCATGAAAAAAAAATTAGAAGAGATGATACAGAAAAGCAGCTGTGCTGAAATGCTCTTAAGTTCTGAGGTTGTTCAGCTCTGTTATTTTTAAGGCCAGCATCTCTTTATGTATGCATATGTAGTTATGTTCTGAGAGATATGTATAACATAGGCTACCCTGAGGGAGGCATTTTCCTCTTAGGAAATTTCTATCCTTCAGAGCAATAAAAGAAAGAATAGACAGAGGCAGGGAACAGGTAGTTAAAGGCAAGAGCAAAACACATTGTGCTAAAACTGTGATTCTTCTCAGAGCTCCAGCAAAACCTGTTCTCAAATCATGTTCTGCAGCCAAACTGCATCCCATACAAATATGTTTGTCTTTGTTTGTAAACTGTCCTGCTCTGATGCACTAAGAGAGCTCTTAGTTGGGGCTGCCAATCAAAACTTAAGGAAGTCTTCCTTACCAGAAACTGCTTAACATCTCTTCTCAAAGGTCAGACTAGCTTTTCTGGAACCATGCTGTTTGAGGAATGAGAATCAATTTAAGTTCGATACATTTGGAAAGAACATGTGCGTCTGCAGGTTGGTGAAGATACACTGCAGACCACCTACTTGGATCCTTTGCTAGTAACTTGCAGCTGCATAGCCCACTTTTGGCCTAGTATGAAGGGAGAAGTTAAACAAAGACAGGCCACGTATTAGAAGAACAGTAATAACTAAATACATTTACAGTGCAGGCAGGTAAAAGTGAACAGTTTAGTCAAGAGTCAATGCCTGCTGTTCTGCTAAGACTTATGTAGTTATCATTAAGCTTGTAGTGACCATATAAGTTGTAACATTTAAACATAGTGCTTTTGATCAGCAACCTCTTTTAAAGAGCTGTTTAGGAAAAGGAACAATTCTGTGTAACTTAAGCTGCATTAGTTAGGTTGTTAAATACAGATTTTTGTTTGCGTCACACAGCTCCCATGAGAATCCTCATAGACACTGGTCTACGAGTGCTGAGGTGGTGTCTGAAGTGTCAAGATACATATGGATATAGCCATCTCATTTTACCTGAAAATTAAAGGAAAGAATGTGTGATATACTATGAACATCATTAAGAATTAATGAAAATTTTGGTTCCATGTTTAAGTAATATGTGTTGGATAGCTGAAAGTAGATCTTTGTAGAACAACATTTCACCTCAAGTTGAAACTTTGCAGTGAAAGAGGCAAATTTTACACTGTAATTATAAACCTCTTAAAGCAGGGTTTGTAAGGGAAATGCTGACAGACTCTACTACTGTGTCACAAACAGAAGCTATAATATATGGATAGTTAATAAATATTGCCCTTTTTTCAAGAGATTCTGAGAGTCATACACACACTGAAGTGACTTTGAACAAGAAAGGATGTAGAGGATGAATAGAGTTTTTACTATCCACTAAAAACATAGAGAAAGAAGAGAGAAGGCTATTAACAATTCTGTTTGCGTATGTGATATATAAACATGATAAGCAGAATGAATGCAATAACAGATATATATTTTCTGCTAAACATTCTTTCCTCTGAACTGTGAGTCAATATGTAACGAGAGGGTTTGTGCATTTTGTAATAAATTAATGGCTAAAGTTAATTGTGTTGTATTTATAGCCCATAGAGGTGGTTCTCATTTCAGATCATGGCTTTCCTTGGTAATGTACTAATAACCACAGGTTCCAAGAGGCTAAACTGAGACAAATACAGAAGAATTCAAAACAAAACATGCAGGGGTTCTACATAAAAGTCACTGAATGGAACAGACAAACTCCTTAAGATAGAAGAGAGGAACACACGTGTAGTGGGAGAGGTAGTACTTCAGATATTTTTACTTTGCTTTAACATTTTTCACTTTGGAATAGTGCATTCTGGGCATTCTGAATTTGCATTAATGTATGTATTATATATTATTAGATCCCAATCCACAGTCCATTTGAACTTCAGGTAAGACAGAGAAATTGTAAAAGAACATATTTTCTCTTTGCCAAGAAGAAACATGTTTCAGTGTTGGAACTAGCTGGTAACTGGAAGTTAGATGACGTGTCGTGAACTTGGGGTTTATCTGTTCTCTACAACTTGTTTTAAATTTAATGCCTTCCCCAAATATATTAAAATAGAACTTAGAAAGACTTACGCCCTTGCTTGCAGAACTGACTCTGCCCTGGGCTTCTGCGTTGATTGCCTCTCACAATGTGCTTCTTGCTCCATTCTGAAGATATGCAATGGATATTGCCCGACTGGCAGAATTCCAGTAGCTGCATATGTGCTGGGCAGCCTTCTTCTGTCATCCAGAGTACAGTTTTGCTTGTGGTCTGCGGGGAAATATTGCAATAAACTGATACAGTCTCATGGCTGAATTCCTATCGTGTTACTCATTTTATTCAGGCAAAATGCCAGTTTACTTGAGTGGGAATTATGCCTGAGTGGGAACTGAGTATAAGGACTGTAAGGTTTTGTGTTTGGAGAGTAGAACAAGGCATTAAGCCATAGAGATATACTTTGCTGTTCATTAAAGGAAGCTTTTTTATTTTATTTTTTTCAGTGAAATTCCTCCACTATTCAAAAGGGAATGTAAGTAAATGAGTAATCTTTTTCATTGTTAATGATAATTTGCATGAATTACAATGGAAAGGAAGATCTCTCAAAGAATGACAAAAGAAAACCTGAATTGGAGAAAATCCCACTAACAATGTTGATATTGTCTTGAAAAAAGTTTTCTTTCCTTGAGCAATCCCTGTTTTAAATTTATCCCTGTGAGGAAACCCACGTATCTAAGTTACCCTCTGTTTAATTCTGTTTTATGCAAGCATAATATGCTTTAGACTTTTTAATTTAAATATTTCAAAGAACCAATTTATGGCAGAGGTGTTACTTTCCTTCTTAAGTACATATTATGCATTTTTTATTACAATTTTGCTACAGCCAAATGTCTTAAAAGCCTGATTCACAAACCACTTCTCTGCTCTTCAAGAATGAAAAACAGAGAGTATACACTCGGAACGTGACTTACCTTTTGAAATATTGTAAAGCCTTAGAAATTAGAGTAATTTAGACCTGGCTCTTATTTTTAGGTTTCAAAGTATTTTGGCATTTAGTTTATTTGGTTTGATGATTATCATTTGATGTTGCTGTGGTTATTTAAAAATGCTGTCTCCATGACAGTCTTGTAAATGAACCTTTTGACTCACACACGCTCTCTTTCTTTTAAAAATAAATTTTATTCACAGAAAAAGCTTGCAAGTGAAAACATGTACAATTTCTTTTACTGTGGGAATACCATGTGTCTTAACCCATGGTTGCCGTTGAGTAAAAGTGATTCTGACACTGCGTATTTCCATATGATTCAGGGACAAAACTGATCCAGTAAGTGATGGCTCCCAAAACTGATGCACCTTAGGAAATACAAATGTTTTTGTAGAAGAACTGTGAAGGTTCAGAGGAACGTCCCAAACTTGGCTGGTAACAGAAAGAGGGTGATTTCCGATTTGTGACTGAGTACTCACAGTTAGTTCTCTTGGAAAAAATCAGTCATGCTGGATGGGACTGGCTCAAATCCTGAACTTCAGCTAAGCAGCTCTCTTGCAGATTTGTTACCCAGGATACCAGGCTGAGTATATCTAAATCTCTCTGGTCCAATATCCTATATCTAACTGGCAGCAGCTGCATCAATGGAGGTTGTAAGAAACTCCAGGACAGCAGTGTAATCCAAAATTTATTAGGCCTTGTGTAGGCAGCAATATAAATTTTGTGTTTAGAGAACGTGAAACCTAAGTTGAACTTTGCCTTCAGGACATGCTAAACTAGTCATGTGCTTGTCTCTGCCAACATGTATAATTTGCTAATTGGCTCACTTTAACTGAGGCATACTAGCACTATGCTTTAGACAAGGCCTTCCAGTTGATTCATATCCAGCAGTCTGATGAAGTATACTGATTTTTTTAATTGGATACTGAATATTTTATCTGATATTAAGTATATTTCTATCCATGTACATTTATAATTAACTTATTTTAATCCTGCCAAACTCCTGTTTTCAGGGGAAAGATTTGGGTTGTTTTTTTTTTTTGCATGGAGTTGTAATTATTAGTTTAAAATTTGTTATTGTTTAATTCCATTGATCTTCCTTTTGCTTGAAATTGTACAGTTAAAATGGAAGGAAGAGACTTCCCATTCTCCCATATAGTTGGCTGTGTAGTGGTTAACCCCTATGTTTAAGACAAAATTATTTGCATTTTTTTACTAGATGCAGTACATGTTCAGAGTAATTGTGATTTAGTTGGACTGTTTTTAAATCTTTACACTGTGTAATATAAATGGTGAACATTTAATATTAACGAAACATTATTAATTGAAATATCATCTCATTAGGCCTAAAAGTGAATCAAAAATACGTACAATAAAACTGTTGGACTCTCTCACATTATCAGGTTGCCCACTATGAATCAGATCAGAGGGTTTGTAATGAGTATCAATAAACATCTCTATCTGCAGTGTAATTGTAGGTAAAGACCTTAACCAAAATTAAGTCTCATCATGCTAGATATGATTAGGTATATAAGGTGAAGTCATTCTGTGCTTCAAGAATTTAAAATCTTAGTTGACTGGACCAACAAACTCAGCTGGAAACAGCTCAGAGATGTTAAGAGATATTCCCAAGGTCATGTTCCGGGACATTAGTAAAAGAGAGAGGAACTTACAGAAAAAAACTCGTATATGTTTCATGATAATTTTTTGCCACAGCAGAGGCAAAGTTTTAATCACAAAAGAAGATTTTATTTTGAGTATAACTGTGGAGTTTTCTTATGATTAAGTATGCTGACAGAAACATTAAGAACATGTAAAGGAAAGTGAAACAGACTTTTCTTATTTCAGTAGACCACTGACCTGTAACTTTAGCTACCAGAGAACTTAAATAATTAGCTGCAAACAGTTTCTTGTACATATGAAAAGGAACACAAATAACATTATAAAGAAAAATCTGAACGGCAGGTCAATAGTGAACAACAGTGATTGAGATGGCTCTGACAGAAACCATAAATAAGGAGAAAGCTCAGAAACCATCTGGAGTTCCAAAATTGACACTCAATAGTCTGGTAGTCAAAAATCACAAAACTTGTATCCATTTTAGTGTCTTATCTCAAACTCTTCATTGTTTAAATTCTGTGGATTAATGTTTTCTGAATTTAAAATTTCTATTCTCACTGGTTATAAAAGATCATAATACAACTATGTTTCATCAGTGTTTCACATCTAAAGTAGAATAACTATTAGAAATGTAGAAGAAAATGTCTAGGAGGAAGCATTGGCAGAAGGGCAAATGGGGAAATGTAAAGTGGAAAGGAGAAGAAGCTTCTGAACCATTCAGATGAGCAGATTCTAGAATAGCCTTCAAATGGAAAAAAAAAAAAAGAGGAGGGAAAAAAACCCCAAAGAAATCTAATTTCTAAGAGAAGAATATTTATAGGGGATGTATGGGGAAACTTGCACTTTGGGCAACTCAGGTTTACCTTTTTAGTTAACATGATCTGTTCACCTTTCTCTTAGAATGTGTACATTATCATCCTTGATAGCTCTTCACATAACTTTCAAGACAGTGCTTTGCCTAGTTAACTTGGTTCATTTTTTTTAAGTCATACATAGCAAGATTTTTAGTATCTAACAAACCATTTTTCCCCTGCAAATTAACAGGTTGCTTTTGTCCTCAGTAGGCACACAGCAGTCTTACTTACTATCTTTATAATAATTTTTATATGTACGGGAAGGTTTTTGTCATGCTCCTTCTTAATTTTTCTCAATTCTAAACATATTCAGTCCCTTCAGATTTTCTTTACATCAGATGTTTTCTAAACTTCTTGCTGGTTTTGACACTTCTGCAGATTAGGTCTGCATCTTGGTTAAACAGAGTGCCCCAAATGGACACAATCTATGCTGAGGACACTCCGTTCCTAGATGAGGAGAAAATTCTCTTCCTGTTGAAATACTCCTGTTAATAATTCCAGGATGACACTGACATTTCTTGCAGTAATAGTATTGGTTCGTACTCATTCTGAGATCTACTATAATCTCCTAAAAACTGTTTGCAGTACTAGCATAGCCAATTATTGCTCACTGTAGATTTCTGTGTGTTATTTTTTTTATCCCTGTATGAAGCAGTTCACACGCTTTCTGTTTTCAGACCATTCTTCTAATTTACTGAGGTTGTTTTGAATTCTGAGCTCCTTGCCATTCCTCCCAGATTTTATAAATTTAGTCTTATTGTATCATCCAAGCTGTTAGTGAAAATTTTGAATATTGCCTGATTTGGAAAAAGCTCTTTAGGGACAGTATCCCAAGTATTGAAGTAATAGTCTTTTAGTCAGTTGTTTCCTTTTCTGTAGTAATTTACTTAGATCATATTTTCATTGGATTTTAGCCACTAATTCTCCAAGTTTTCTGGATTCTTCTTCTGTATATCCCATTCTTCTACTAATACTTTCTGGTTTTTCTTTGTTTTTCAAATGTCAGTCTTTTCACTGTAACTTTCAAATTACTTTGCACATTCAGATTTTCAATCAGACTGAACTAATCAGAATTAAATCTGAAATAGTTTTCTCCTTCATTAACATCTCCATCTAAATACAGAGTCTTTGGTGCTGTATTCCAAAGAAATGTTGGACAGCTCGTGTCCTGCAGCATTGTTAATCTAATAAATTATACCTTTGTTGCCATTTGGTCCTGGGCTCTCCTGTTTCTTTACTGACTCTTTGAAGTTAGTCTTTACTAACTGTTTGAAAAACTATTTCTCTTTACTAAGTGTACTATCTCATCTATTCCAATTAATCACTTTCCTGCATTATCAGTCTATTAACTCTCACCAAGCCTAAATTATGGTTGTCACCTCTCCCACTACATGTCTAAATGATTGGCTTGGTTGCCCATGTTGTACATAAGAAGCCAATGAGATGACGGCCAGAGCATTTTTTTACACACCATCCTTCCCATATGAGGGAAAATCTCACCTATATTGTATTGCTACGTTTTCCATTTACTCTTATAAAAGTAAAGACAGGTGGGAAGAACCCTGGGGAAGAATCTTGAGAAACACAAGTATTTGCTTCTGAAAGGCAGGTGTAGGCGAGCATCTGTCTGGTATAAAATAAGAATGAGGTTTCACAAATACTTAGTAAATAGATGGTGTGGCCTGAGATCTGCAAGACACTGGACAATTTTCTTGCTGTTGAGGCACTGTCCTTCTTTAGGACGGTATAGCTGACAGCCTCCACAATGAAGTCTTAAAAAGCATAATTAAAGAAATGATATTGGAAAGAGCGAAGATTATGCAAATTGAGCCCTGGTTTTCGGTGATATTAAAGACACATTTTCAAATCAACGTACAATCATATTGCAGTAGTAAGATGAAAAGAATATTGAAAAGATTGTACTGACTAAAATTGCTGAATCTGGGCTTCAATAAGATATATTTCCCTCAAGGTAATCCAACATTAGACACTTGGGAGCAAAAAAAAAAACCCAGTCCAAATCCCAAAACACAACCTCACCGTCAGAACTATCCAATCTATTTCCTTTGAAGGGTTTGCAAGCAAGCAGGCATTATTTTTGTACATGAACAAACGCAAGTGAAGTGAGTTATAAACGTTCTCTGAACAAAAGTGGACTTGGAAAATTTATTTTCATTACCCATACAAAAAAAAAGGCCAGAGAAAGAAGGTAATATTTATTTTAACCTGACTGAATCCCTTTTGCTTTTCTGTACCTTGCTGTATCTTTTTAAAATTTTTAAATTCATGGTTATCTAAGTAGTTCTGTAAAAGTTTAATATTTTACTGTAACTGTTGTAATAGAAAACTTGACTATTTACTTAATATTAAGAAACTGTTGCTTAAATGGCTTTAGTATTAAAAATAAATGTATATTTTCAGTAATCTAGATACCAATTTTCTTTACAGAATAAGTGTATCTTCTTGCACCCATCACCATTGTTGTTTGGTAACAATGTTACTTTGAATCAAACTGGAAAAAAGAATTCCCTAAACTTCTTCCTATTAAAGAATAATGTTAATTGGTTAGTGTATATAGAAGAAGGTTATATGGCCCATTGACTTTATATAGATTGAAATGCTAAGCAGGGCTAAGTAGAAGCATCAGTTGGGAATAGAGGGTAAGCGCTCATCAGTTTTATGTTCTCTTTCCTATTTACTGCTTACCCCTTACAGTGTTTTACAACTAGATAAGCAAAGTTTTGTTGGGTACTTCATAAATAAAAATGTATTTTTGCTTTTGTTGACTAGTCTGCCAGGTCAGTTGTGAGAGAAATAATGCCTACAAATAGGGTGAATAAAGGCAAACAAAGGAAAGGTATTTGCTAAGAAGAATGACCTGAGAGCATCCAGGCTAAGAAAGAGTGTCACTATTCAAGACCTTTTTTGAGTGTAAGAGACAGCCATTTCAATGGCAAAAGGACTGTAGACATTTGTAATGGAGACAGTATCTCAGGATGTTTGCTAAATATGACGGTTCCACCATGGGAAAATGTGGCAAAAACTGAGGGTGAGAGCAAGTGACAACAGCCATCTCTTGCCTGATTTACTGAAGTGTACAAACTGAAAATGGAGGGGATGGTGGTGTAACTGTGTTTAAAGGAGTTAAGGAGTTACTGAAGTTAATGATTTATTGATTGCCCACAGAGTAGCAAATATAAAAATAAATAAATAATAAAAAACCCAAACAACTTTTCTTTTGCAGTTGGGATAGTTTGGAGTACACATGTGGTGGGTTACCAGAACTCAGCTGGTGAACGGTAATATTTGGAACCGTGGTAACTCAGCCTGTATGCTTTTGCACAAGTTTCCACTAAAGTTAGTTCTTCTTTACTTGAGCACAAAATTCTTACCTGTACTTGAAAGCAACTAATCAGTCTAGGGACTGAGTCTTGTTCAGGTTAAGGTTTTCTCCCACCTTCAGAAGGATAATAAAGCTTTCACCTGAATATAAATATAATTCATCCAGTGTGGAGTGTGGTTATCTGAGTGCAAGTCTTAGTCTGTTGGCTGTATCCTACTGAATACATTTGCAAGACATTCTCAGGCTTCCTAACAATATTCTACTGAGACCGTCTATGCGATGTGTGGGGTCTGAAATTGGAATTTTTCCTATTATTGTCCGCACCTAAAAAAATAATGTAATTAAAAAATCTCAACCTTTAGGAAATGCCTTTATATGATGCCTAAAAACAAGGCCCAATCTTGGTCTCACTGAAATTCAATGGTGAAATTATAAAGGTAAATGAAAATGGATTCTAATTTTTTTTGTCCTGTTAAAGTAGAAAGACATCCTTTGAAATCCCTCTTATCTTGATACCAGAAAAACACCTCCTAATGTTGATTTGTGAGAGCTGTGGAGGATACAGTAATTCTAGCTACCCTGGATTCATAGACAGTTTTTCTCATTCTGCAGTCAGTCCCCCAAGAAGATGGGTTTCATTCAAACCTAACACGAGGAAGCTTTCTCACAAAGAGGTGGCATTGGAAGTTGTGAAGGACCTGACACATTATAGCCATTTGCTGTCTCTAAAATGAAAGATACAACTGAGTACAAGCAATACTTGCCTTTTTCCCTGCAATCACTAGAGAGCGATTGTGTGGTATACACACAGCTGGTACTAATGGCAGATTCCTTTCTCAGTGCTCTGCTGGGAATCCAGCATAGGTGAATCTCCTAGAACTATGTGATTTGCTGGTACAGCATTTTCCTTGCATCTAAGGAAACATTTCCTGAATGTGTGAGCACAGATCGAGGGGTGCTGAAAGTTAAAAGAAGTCACGATCCAAGAGAAAGCATTGGCAAATGGAAGTAACTTTCCTAAAATTAGTATTCTTATTTTAATCTGTTTATTTATTTATTTTTTTTCTGTCTCTGTCACTGCAGAAGGACTTCCATCCTTCTTGGAACTCTCCAGTGCCAAGTTCAGAAATCACTCGTTGCCTTCTCTAATATTTCTCAGGAAATATTTTTCTTCTGTTCCGAACTTAAGAGGCTGGTGGTATGTTTTGGGGCCATAACTCCTGCTGGAATATTAAGGTATACAAAGATAAAGAATCAAGACAAGAGGTAATTGATGCTCTTAATAAACTCCTATTCTCCTTACCATTAATGAGTAATTATTTTTTTATTATTATTATACTGTATGTCAAATATATAACATGTCATACCTTGGTGTATAATTGTTGTTTAATTAGTGTTTTATTCCTTCCATTGAAAATGATGTTAGGAATAAAATGTCAATATTCCTCTTGTAATTGACAGCTCATTTCTGTCATGTGTTAAGGAGCATTAAAACATCAATTTAATGACGATAGTATGACATTTTAGATATTTGACCCAAGCTTCAAATGATAAAACAACTTGTGGGCGGAGGAACTCTATTCCTCTTACAGAACTGATGTTAATTAGTTGTAATATTTATATGAGAAGAGGAATAAATAGAGAAGGGGAATTTGCTCTGTCAAAATATTTGCTATTTAATATCAATGTTTGGTGATTGATTATTAAAAAGAAAGGCACAGACACAGAAAAGCTTGCAATAGGGGGAATATATAGGTGATCTGTGTAGCATTTGGTACCTGGAAATTCTTGGAATCCTTTGTTTGTTGAATATTCTGTTCTTTCAAGTGACAAAGTTCACAGCTTTTAGCCCCTGCATTCTTCTCAGATGAAGGAGGTTACGATAGGCAAGACAAAACACTGCATCCTCTCGTGTCTGCACTAGGGATTTCATTATCTACTTCCATGCAAAGCACTCATGGAGGTGGAGTGAATCGTCATCTGAATAGTTGAACCTTCCTGTCAAGGAAGCTAAACATCTATAAATCATATTCTGTATCAGTTTATTTTTCAAAATATTTGGCTAGGATTTTTTGGCTTTAAAATGGCTGATGACAACGAGTGGGCATTTCTTGATTAGTTTCAGTGCTTGACCAGTGTGAAGGTAGATTACATGAAGCATGGATGACAGAGAAAAGGTCATAGTAGACTTCTCATAGAAGATAAAGTAGATCTGGTGCATCTGTCCAGCTGTCTGAGAATCACAGCTAAAATATAGCTGCTGCTCTCCAAGCAAATGCTGGACATGACAGAAAGCTGGAGCTGATGTACTGGTTTCCATTGGCTGTATTTGGAAAACCTGGTAAACCATCAAAGGACTGAAATTTCTGCCCTGTGTTGTAAAGAATTCTCAGTTCCCTTTTGTCACTTAAACTATCTGAATTCCAAATATTTTGCAAACGCTTGCTAGTGGTATTCAGGTGCCCTCTGTACTGTTAATGTTTTATCTGCCTCTACATGTGAACTCTTCCTCACTGCCCGGATCTTGTTTTGTCCCCTTTCCTTTACCATATCTTCTACTGAAGTTTCATAATCATCTTCATGCCTTTTCCCAGATGGCCTCCTCTATGTGATACGATCGCACTAGGTTCATCCTTGCACATTAAAACCTCCTAAAGATATGGGTTTTGTGCTGCATACACTGGCCTAGGTATCAATTGCCTATTGTTCCATCTCTTCAGCTTCTGTGGTTACTATTTTTGAATGAGGAGCAGCCTGGAAAAAGGAACACCACTGTCAGGGTATTGGAAAAGTAACTGTCCTCTCACAGGTACCACTATAAATCAGTAGTCGATAACTAATGATGATGGAAAGAAGAATTATCTATTACATGCCTGATCTTTCAAATATACAGTAAGGTAAACTGTCCTGGCTCATGCAAACAACTGTACAGATTTAAACAAAAAAGAGTCTATGTGTACAACCCCGTTTTCCCGTAACATGTGATATGCCAACAGCCTGATCCGGAGCTTACTTGAAAACATTAGGAATCTTTGTGTTGACATTAATTCTGCTTTAGACATAAATAAAGAAAACGTAAAGGACATTCAAACTTCTTACTTGGTAATTATTATTGATGCAACCAATCTGCCTATCAGGACCTGAGTTGTAAACAAATGCAAACCATAAGTGTGTATTTTTTAGAATCACAGAATGGTTTGGGTGGGAAAGGACCTTAAAGATCATCCAGTTCCAAACCCCCTGCCGTGAGCAGGGACACCTTCCACTAGAATCAGCCTCAAATGTTCCGATTACTTGTAACTTGAATCCTCAGTTGCAAGCCAGCACTCCACTGAATTATGTGTGCTTCAAGAACCTGTTCCAAAGAGTTTACTGTCACAGCAAGCAGTTTTTACTGTTACCTAAAACCTTGGTTGAAGTTTAAACAAGCAGGCACAGAAGTCTCGTGATTGCATAGGATCACCATTCGCAGTGGTCAGACTAGCTCATTTCAGAGATCTTGCTAGTCCCTATACTCTTAAGAATCATTCTCTGCTGTATTGCAAATGACATCTTTGTGAAAGAGTTCTAATTTTTTTCCCTCATAGAACTTATATTCTGAAGAAGGCTTGTCAAAACACAATTGTAATTATGTAGCACATTATTTTGTAGATTTGAAGATGTTTTAAAACTTATTATATTTCTGAAGCTTTTAGATTTAAACTACAGAAATGAGTAACTACATTGCTTTTGTCTTTTCTGTTCTCAAGGCAATTGTTTAACCTGTTTAGTTTCACACCAACATTTATCCTCTGATTCTCCTCACAGTGCTGCTTCTCAATGAAGTCTCATATTTTAGTTAAGTGTTGTCAGTATAGATATAACCTTGTGAACTCCACTAATAATGCATAGACTAAATCTTCCCAGAGTTTAAGAAATGATACTGTTGCATATCTTGTCTTTTCTGTATGTGTACGGAAAAACAACAGTGACTAGATGACAGGAGGCAAAAATAACTAAAAAGAAGAGAGATGTATCTCTAGTCTAAACAAAACAAAGTGTATTTTTAATTGAAATAACATTCAGTAGAACTGAACATCAAAACATTTAACTTTTTCAAAGTTTTCAGCATTAAAGAATTAAGATGAAACACAATTAGGAAACAGAAAACTGCAACATTGTAGAGGATGGTCACTTTTTGTATGTCATGTGGCTTTAAAAACAAGTCAGATAAATGATGATGCCATTAAAACTGAACTAATTAAAGAAAGCTTCTTTTAAGAACTCATTAACTGCAACCTCATTTGCATAATGATGCATATTAATTAAGTTTTAATGAATCTGAATTTGCACCAAGCCTATTCATGTTGGCTTTGAAACAAATTGAACAAATTAGTTAAAAGCTTTTTGGAATCTACTTTTCACACCAAACAGGATATGAATGCAATCATCTCCACAAAAAAGAAATATTTTTCTTTTAATTTAATTCAAAGGTATGCAGACCCATCTATTAATTATTTTTAAATGCAATAATTTCCACCTTTTCTTTGCAAAATCAACAGTATTACTCATTCTTGAGTGGCATATATTATAAATGTATGTTGTGGGATAAAATCATTACAGCCAATTTATTGAAAATAAGGTGGAAACATTTGACTTCAGGGTGCATTTAGTTTACTTAATACACGGATTTCAATTTTGTTGGTAACCTTTAGGCATTTTGGCTGTCTGCAGAACAACCACTAAAACTGTATGTTTTATGTTGCTATCAATTTTTCAAGATATATGTAAAATGCTAAATTGCTCTTATAATACCCATTTCCTAATGTAAGATTTCACAGCGTCATAAGTCTTATACATATTATACGGGGAAAATAATTTCTAAGCTTTTAAAAGCTGCATGTTCTTGCTTTGGTGTTGTTGGATCTTAATTTTTTTTTTCCATACACACAGGCGTACACACACAAGAAACAGAATCCAATTTTAACAAGTTTGCTTTCAGCTCATAATAAAAACAAGAATTACAGCAGAAACACTATTGATTTCCTTATACTCCATTGTGTCTTCATCAAGAATGAAGAGATTTATGTAATTACTGCTCCATCTTTTGTTGTTAGAAAGCACTTTTTTGTAAGTCAGCAGATACAAAGCCTGGAATGCTTTTATTGTTGAGATTAAAAGATCATTTTTTTCCTTCTGTTAAACTGTTTCTCTGTGATAGGTTCTTCAGGGAGGCTGACAATTAGGAAGATACTATACATTGAAACCCTACAGTTTTTATCATCATTTTTCCAGCATTTTATCTTGTCACCTTCTTATTAAAAAAAACCAACTAAAATACGTCGAAAGCCCCCCAAACCAAACTCTTCTCTTTAATTCTCTTTTATTTCGTTGTCCATGGTGGCATCCACTGACACTAAGCTTATACCAATGTAATTTCCTGCAGCAAAGTATTATGAATCCTTTTATACTTACTGGTACAAAAAAGCAAAATGTTGTGTTATTGCCTGCTAATGATTTTACTTTTTGGTTTTCCTTCCCCTGCCATCAACAATTTATCTTTCCCATTCATTAATAAAGTTCAACTCGAACATATAATATCTGACAGATTTGAGGACTATGTTCTAGAATTGTGTTTTCAGCAGTGCAAATCTCTCCTGCGTGTCCATTCCCCTAGTGGAAACTAGCTGTACTGTAAAAGACAACGAACCTACTGCCAACATTTTAAGGAATTGCATTACTTGGTTATTGAGGCAAAGAAATGCGCCTGGTTATACTGTGGTTATTTGCCTCACAGTTTATGAATTAACTGTACAGAAAACTTTAGCGTGGAAAAAGAAATAAATCATGATTGTGAAAATGGAAGAGGCTCAGCTTGATTTTCTTCACATTTATTATCAGAATTTCTACATTATAACCCCCCTTTTCCCATAGATTTCAACTTGAGAAACACGTCTTAATTTGTGTTTCATTGTCCAGGATAAGAATGTCGTCAAGGCTAAGGGAAAGTAGACTTCTCTGCGATTTTGAGGGCAATGGTTATATTCTACAATGACTTTAAAACAAGGCATTTCCCCATTTTCAACCTTTTTTTATTCTTATACTTTTATAGCATACTGTAACTTGAAAACAAAATGAAGCTATTAAATATTTTAAGTACCATCTGATTTCCAAATAGGAATAAATTTTTATGAGATCACAACCTGAAATAAAGAAAAAGAATTGCTGTAAGTTATAGAGTTATAATTCTTTTGAATTTTAGGATCCTGGATTAACCAGTGAACATTAACACCGTTACAATAACCTATAATTAAAAAAATAATAAAGGCTGTTGGGACCTTCCATTATGGTCTCTATTTAAGTAGACAGATATCATTACAGATAATAGTTCTATATTTGCCAGATATGCAGTCACCCTAACCTATAAGCTGTTACTGTAACCTATCAGGTAACCCATTGCTTTGTGTGTTACACTTGAATATTAATGTTTCTGGGCTTAAAAATATTAAGCTTCTTGGCGACATAAAGCACAATTTGCAAAGGATGTTTGCTTTTGTTCAAAATTACTTCTAATCTTATTTATCTGATTGCAGGAGTCTTTTCCTTTGGGAAGTGTTTTGCCTTTTTTTTTTTTTTAAAAAAAAAACAAATTTATTGTGCAAAGCTGGTTTCTTTTGGGGGAATTTTGACAGAAAGTGTCTTCCATGGGGGAGGTCAAGAGTCATTGGTATTAAACTAGACAAGCTGGTAGTGCAGTGTTAATGGAAATGGAAAGCAGATGTTTGGTAATTAGGGGAGATGTGAATGACAAGGCTTGAGAGGTACGGTACATGAGCTAGCTGGCACAAAGCAGCTGTTGTTACCGATTTCACTGTCAGAAATGTACACAAGTCAGACCATCCCCTGTGAGTTTGCCATAGCAGTGACAATTAGAAAAAATTGTATTTGATTAAAATAAGTAATATATCATACAAAGTAATTTTTGTAACATTTAGAAATGGCCTGGGTTAAATCCCACGAAAATAAACTAGACGTAAGTGAAGCTTGCTGAATTGACAGTCCTTAAAAGTACTGAAAGTCAAGCTGAGTATTGATAATTGATTCTAAGGCTTTCTAGCTTGACAGAGGGAAAAGGAAATTATTTGATCTTCTGCAGGGTAAAAAAGAATATATTCAATATTTGAAAATGTAAAAATAAATTAATGTTTCTAACAGTTCTATTTTTAGCAGAGAATATTCTTATTTTAATTTACTGGTGCTAATACATTTTTTTAACAGAATTTTCATCCATCTTTCATTCATTTTCTATTAACAGAACTTTCATTCATCTTGTCATTGTGAATTATTTACTATAAATTCTTATGGAACAAATTTTTTATTGTTTTACTGTCAGAAAGCAATTCAGTTGAGATGAACCAGCATAAACTCTGATAATAACATGTAGTTGTTATGGCTGATCCTAGGTATCCGTTCCCCATTAATTTAAATGAGAATTATACTTCTGGTTTGCGTTAAATATCTTCAAAAACTTCTGTGGTAGGTGCTGTGCAAACACAAAAAATGCCTATTTTTGCTCATCTCTTATACTGGTTGAGAGCATGAGAAATAAAACCTAAGGAAGAGGTTAGCGCTGTTGTTTCAGTGATGCCTGTAAATGCATCAAAATGAGTTGGAAAAACGTTCAGTTTGTATGGGGTGAAACATGTTTATGCCTGGATGGATGGGGTTGTCACATCAGTCATCAGAAAAGACTGGGCTTATCTCTGGTTTAATAGAGTTTTCATTCTTACCCTTTTTGAAGTCCACGGTGTCGCAAGCTGTATTAAAGAATTAAAAAGGTTCCAGCCTTTCAGGTATTAAGCTATGCTCCATTCAGGACACCAGTGGTGGCTGCCTTAAATAAAGGAAGGTTCCTTCTTGTTCATTAGTGTTGAGAGTGAAAGTTGAAACTTCTTTCCTCTTGGCAGTGTTTTCCCTTTGCCACTAAAACAAACTATAATTTTCAAAGCTAAATTATGGCAATATTCACTTCCAATGTCCACATATGCCTAAGATATTGGTTTCTAAAACACTTTGGGGAACACTGGATGTGAAAGATGGTGCAATAAAATGTACATCTCTTTATGAAAAAATGCTATCTCAAGATTTCATTTGATAATTTCTTTTGTGTTAAAGGAAAGTAATGGACCAAAAATATCAGAGATGATTTCTTGATGCATTGTTTTTAACTTGGTAGTTGCATAAGGGACATCTGAAATAGATGTCTTTGTATATGTGCAATTAAATTTAATTATGTCTGAGTATGTGCCTTAATTCATCTATCCATTTGTGAATGAAAATTTCTTCCCATCCATAGTAAAGGCTATTAAAAGTATTAGCTTTCATAAATGTGATTTAAAGATATTAGAGCACTTTTTTTTGCTTGAGAAAATAATTCCCTCTCCCTGACGTATACACACGTGCACCCACATGCACACATATTTTCCATGTAGTAGTTTTACCATTTTATTTCAGAGATCTCCTGGGAAATAACAAACAAAAAGAATAATTTCAATATAAAGAAACAATATATTTTCTTTGAGGAAAGGCTCATTTCTGGAGTTTGTTATTGCATAAAATTTAAGTGACACTAAAATATGTTCCGCGAGTGGAAAATGATCAGGTTTTTTTGGACGTGTTAAAGAGCATAATATATTTGCAATTGTAGAGAATCAAATTCTGATAGAATTTTCAACCTCTACTTTTAAATTATTTAATTCCTTATTTTAGTTTTTTACCCTCTTCTGCTTTATAATTTTGTGTTATTATGTAGGTTCAAATTCTGCTTTTAGCTGTGCGCCTGTAGCTTCCACTAACTTGAACGGTATTCTGTGTCCTAAATTAAAGTCAAACTTTGGCCAATACTATGTAACCTTTTTCATCTTACATATTCACTAAAATGCAATGTTAATTAAAAGGAAAAAAAAAAAGCGGTTGCATTGCAACTGAATGAAGAACATATATATTTAGGCTTCTGTGTCATAAGTAAAAGATCAAATGGTTGGTGACTACTTTATGACTGTTCCTTGTTCAGTCAATGGCAATTTTGCCTGAGAAAGCCTTCTCTGTTGGACTTTATATGACTGGCTTCAGTGCGGTTATACTTTGTTAAACCAATTGAACACAGAATCATAGAAATTACATCTAGAAGGGATGTTAGATCATCTAATCTTCAGTGTGTCCTATAATCCCTTTTCAAACATATCTACAGATGGTGTTTTAACACCTTTTCTTAGTGGTGGTTTAGCTGTTGGATTGTTCTTACTGCTGACTGGGCTTATTTCCTTTTAATTTTGAGCTGTTTACTTAAAGAATTATTGGTCAAATTGAAATTAATCTTAAATAAGAATGAAACTAAAGTTAGAATATGGTAAATTGGAGGCAAATCCTCCCTCTCTAGTCATGAGAGCAGAAAGCCTGGGATCAGATCTTCATGTAGTATAAGTTGCAATAAGTTGCACTGCATATGATGAAGCTGTTGTGTGATAACTGAACTGGAGAAATTGATTCCACAAAAGCAGGATAGCTGCTGACATCTGAGTTCACAAAGACAGAGCTTGGAGAACCTGTTTATGTTCTCACTGTCTCCTGCAGGACAAAAGACAGGGATTAGAGAGCATTGGGAAGGTGGATCCATGATTATGCTTGTCCTGCCTAGAGTGCTATGGATGCAGCTTACAGGTGCTACTTTAGGCAGAAGGTTTTAGAGGCCAGTATCAGCTGGCCTCATCCTCTGTAACTTGGTTTAGGAAGAAGGCAACTCACTTCTTTAATTCCCTAGGAAAATTCTTCGTGATCAAGGCTAATTACTGTTGTGCAGATGCACGGGATATTTTCTTTCGGCAGCAGTGTATAATGTAGTTTTTAGTTGTTTAGACTATTCTGGTTACTGTGAAAATATGCCATGACACAGGTATTAAAACTGGTATTTCTTCACTGACATTCGTAATTCTTAATAATCTCTCGAATTAAAGAAATGTTCAGACTGAGCAGTCAGCTTCTGTATATGGCATTATTTCATTACATCTGTTTAATACAAAAACAATTGGATTTTACTCAGAAATGTAATTGACATGATTTCTAGAGAAGGGGTAAAACCAGGGTAATTGATAACTTCTGGTTTTAGGTCAGTACTACTGTTCTGTAACTAAATGTTCAGTTGGTGCAAAATGAGTGTTGAAGTCACTGGCTGACAATCCATTTCTTTATTTCTTACCTTTCTATTATGAGGATCAAGCCAGACTCTGGGTTTACCTGTGAACACTGGAGACATGGATTAGGACCTTAGTGCTGTGGAGAGAAGCAAGTGATGAAAATGATTCACAGCGAGACATGTACCAGGACTCCTTCCATCACACATCAAATGGATCGACGAAAAATCCTGAAATTAATTATAGGATGTTTTGTTTGAAGGGTTTGGGTGGGAAGGGGTAAGAGAAGAGGGCTAACTAGGGTATATGGAGTGAGAGGTGCCTCACTTTTGAGAGCTGGGCTCTAACCCTGCTCGTATTTGGTGGGTTGGAAAAGAGCCAAAATTAATATAATGAATTTTGAAAACAATCACTCTGGTCAACTATAATAACTGAGAGATTACTTTCAATACATTATCTGCATAGCAATGTTCTTTTTAATTGTTGCTTTGAATTAATTCTAGCTACTTCTAACAGTATGTTGATTCAGATTTTATTGGAATCAAACATATGTACAGTTCTTGTATTTTGGCTTAGCGTTTTTCTACCCAGTGGGAACAGGAAAAAAATTAATATATTTTAAATGTGATATGTAGAAAGGAAAACATAAAGAAATGATTCTGAGTTGGCTCCTATTGCCATATAAATATACTATAGTTACTTGAATTCTGTAAGAATTATACTCAGATCTTTTAAAGGACATGCAAATTCTTCCAGAATATATATGAAAAAGTCACTATAACTGCAGAGGCACTTCTGCTCCCTTGATAAATGGGACTTCTAGGCCACACTTTATTGAGTTTCTGATTTTTAATAATTTCAATCCTGCAAGATTTAATTCTGCATAATTCTGGCTGAAATCAGCTTTTGATTGAGTTGTAATGGCTGTGTTATTGTAAATATCTCTGCATGCTAATGTTGCGCTGGAATTCAATAATATTTAGATGAAATTTCTAGCCTCAAGCAGTGTGGAAGCTGGATTTAGAAAGCCTGAAAGTTTGTGTCAAAAAGTCATTTATTTTGGGAACCCATAACACGCAGGGTAATAAATGGTCATCCCAAGGTCCAATTTAAATATATACAGTAGAATAGAAAACAGTTGATACAATGTATTTTTAGACCCTTGAGCTGCTGGACTGAATAGTATTGATTTAGCAGGGTTTTGTAGCCTTAAATGATTTTGTACTGTAATCACCCACAGTGAGGATAGAGTCAGTGACACCAGATGAGCAGGAATAAATCATGCTATCAGAATAGGCAGCCCATAGCATACTGTGCCGTACTCTGATGCTGTAGCAAAAATAACCTGTCTCCAAAAAACTTACTCCACATGTGTGCAGCTTTTCAGACACAATTTTTTCTTCTCAGGCTGGAAAACACTGAATACATGCAGGGTAAATTTTTGTAGTCCTTTTCCAGTTTGTATTAATGTGTGTAATGATGGAAAGCCTTAGCATTTGGTGAGGGGAAAAAAAATACAAATTAGATTAAAAGAACAAGTTTGTTTGGTTTTTTTTTTAAAAAATCCAAACCAAAAGGAATGAATATTTAAAAAAAAAAAAAAAATGTAAGGAGGAGAAGAAAGAATTCTGGGAAATTGGTTGAAAAAGAGAAAAAAGAATGGAGATATAACATGAAATTCAAGAAAATCAGGATATTTCACTCTTATCCATTTATAAGCAGATTAATTAGCACACATATCTGCTTTCAGGCTTTGTGTCCCATTATGAACCATGGAGCTCCAGAGGGCCACAGCTCCCTGACTGAAAGACAATAGATCATAGTCCTACAGGTCTGCACGCATCTCTAACTCTTCTTGTTTATTGCCCTCAACTGTGCGCATTTGCATGGAGGCATTCAGTTTGGGCCCCTGATGAAGCTGACTTACCAGCTGGAGTGACTGGAATTCCTTTGCGTCGTTCTTCGGGTGCTCTTCTGTTGACCTGTGATCTCTCTCCAAGTTCTGGGCATCTATTGCTGGCACTGGCATCAAACTGGTAGGAATGGGATGAATGGAGGTTGCCCTGCCCTGGCAACTTTAGTTTAAAGCCCCCTTCACCAGCTTGGCAAGCCTATGACCAAAGATGCTCTTCCCCTTCTCTGACAGATGGACCCCATCAGTCCCCAGTAGACCAGGTTTCTCAAAGCAAGCCCCATGGTCTAAGTAGACAAACTCCTGGCTGTGGCACCAGTCCCGTAACCAATTGTTGACCTGCCAGATTTGACTAATCCTTTCAAACCCCTTCCCTTTGACCAGGAGGACTGATGAAAACACTACCTGCACTCCAGAGTCCTTTACCACCACTCCCAGGGTTCTGTAACCCTTCTTGGTACTCCTCAGACTGCTCCTGGCTGTATCACTGGTGCCCACAGGAAGCAACACCAGAGGATAATAGTCAGTGGACTGTACAAGATTTGGTAGTCTTTTGGTAACATCCCTAACACGAGCCCCTGATAGACCAGCACACCTGTCTAGAGAGTCTGTCAGGTCGCACAATGGTCCCTTTCTCTGTGAACTGACCGTGAGGAATAACAATTTTCTACCACAGCCCAAAGTTTTGAGAATAATAACCATGATGCATGATGTATATATGAACATTGTGAAAAGTCACCATTAGTACAAGTAGTGAACTTGTTTAGACTTACAAAAAATAATAACTATAAGATATGTAGGAGCAAAGTGAAATCCTATTCTATTGACAACAGTGGCAAAGCTCCCACTGATTTTCCTAGAGTCAAATTTTTGTCCCCAATGTTCCTCTGCTTAGCATTCTTTAAAGAATAAAATATTCCAATTTAAATGGTTGTGTATCTTAGGTTTTTAACAAAAATGTACAGATGCCCTGACACATTTTTGTTGAGTGCTATAGTTCATCATTTCAATTAGGACCATATTTTTTCATCATCATCAATCCTTTCAGAATATATATTGCATATGTCTCTGCACGTTCTTGTCTAAGAAGGATTTTGTGGTTTTAACACCTCTCAGCTTGTGTTGGTTAGTTCAGATTTTAGGCTCAATGTCAAATACAATGCATATATATATGTCACTACTTGGCTTGTTACCCATCAGATCAGTTCACATCTGCTATAAAAAAAGAAGTCATTATCTAAACATACATTCAGGTTCAGACACACAACCTGATTCAGCAGCAATATTCGTACCATCAAGGGTGGGCAAAACTTGGACATTTGAGGATATGCCTACCCTGAAATCACTGCTCTGACATACTCACACATCTTCAAGTTAGCTGCTTTAGCTACTGCTAGCTGTAAAGCTGCAGCAGTGTGCAACTTGGCATGTTCTTTTTAAATCTGCCTTGCAGACCTCCAGGGTATTAGCAGTATTGAGGCTTGGCTAAGTAAAGTAGATCCATATGAAAGACTGTCAGAACAAGGACTGCAGTCCAGATCTACCCTTCAAATAACAGCTAGCTTCAGTCCAGGCCTCTTTACTGGATGAAGGACGTGTTCCATGTACAGCTACTTAAAAGGGGAGCTCTTATAAACTTTCAAGTCAGTTGATACTGTTGCCCTAACGTTTTGATTGATTTGATTGAAAAGCATAAGAAGAGATGAAATGCAAATGTATCTTCCTTGGAATGGGTACAAATATCTTAGATTAAAACTGCAATTAATTGCAAGGCATGCCTCTCACATCATTAAAAAAAAAAGGAACAATTTACCTCTGCATCTAAATACAGGAACAGCAATCAGGAGACAGTCTGCTTCTGCAGTGGATCTCAATGGCAGAGAAGAAAAGTCACTTTTATTTATATAGTGGTCCTTGTATGGAAGAAAAGAAATGATGCTCAGAACTTCTGTAGACAATGCATATTTAGAAAGATTATCCTCCTTTCCCTGGTTTCCATCCCCTCTCTTTCTCCCCTTAAAACCTGAGGTGACATGAAATTTAATCATCAGCTTTGGTTGTTGGTTGGGGGTTTTCTGAGCCAGCCAGTATCTAATTTCCTTGTTTTTGTCTGAAAGCAAAAGGTGAGACTTTTTACAAGACGTATCCTATTTCTTTTATTCCCTGCATCTGTTAGTCAGCCCTTGCTGATTATTTTTGCTGTATCAAGCTACAATATATTAAAAGTGCTCTCCTCTCAAATGAAATGTCTTACAATTTAAATCTCTCACTAGGAGTGTCAGCATTGCCATGGGACATCTCCATCCTCCCAAAGCAAACAAAATTGACACAGTTGATTTGGTGTATAAATGTCTGCAGCTTTATTAAATATGCATTAAAGTGCAACAGTCATAAATTACATGCACTCAGCCCACTCAGAACATAATGTGTACAGCTAAATAACTTTCTGACTGTACAACCTAAGCAATAAGGCCAACCTAAAGACTGACTGGAAGCTGAAAGTCAGTTCCCTAAAGTGGTTGCTATTGGAGTATCACTTTATCATGCTGTTAAGCACCTCACCTCTCTTGCGTGGTGTATATATGAGTAGAAGAGGGAGGGGAAGGGGAAAGTGAGATTTCTGTATTACTTTTACTTTAATTTATCCATTTCATTACTTGTATGTACATTCCTTGACACGGAACGATGGGCTTTTTGGTTCTTGGATCATTCTGTTTGTTGTATAGAACAAAAATCCTCTCAAGTAAGGAAATATTTGTTGCTGATTATAACAATACTATTTTGTATCTTGTATTTATATGGCAACTTTATCAGAAGATGCTAGTAACTTTCAAAAGCTGGATATATACAGGGATCACCCCTTCTTTTAAAAATGCCACATTTTCCTGTGATAGCCAATATAAATTGTACACATTTCTGCACAAGAATGGATTCTATGAAAGAATGAGTTCTCAGGATGAAACAGAAGGGATGCCTTTTTAGAAAAGACAGAATATAACTATTTGTGCTCCTGAATACATACCCATTACACAGTGAAGTGTCATGGCCTTTTGATGACCGCATGTACCCTAGTCCTTTTTTGATCTGAAAGCTGACTTTAATGGTCTTTGTGCCTCCCAATATCAGGATTTTGCAAAAAGGATACGAGTTGTAGTGATAACATTAACTATCATGCTTTGTAGTACTTGGGTTTTTCTGATAACTGGCCTATGTCTGCCCAGTTTATTTTCGTTAGCGCTGGATATAATATAAACATGGGTTGGCCATGGAGTGAACTATACATTGCAGTTATCCCATTATCACCCACTTCAGGTTTTTGGTGGTTTGTTGTTTTCACTTTGGGTTGGTGTTTGTTGTTTGGTTTTGTTTTGTTTTGTATTGTTTTGTATTTTAAAAACACTGTATCGAGCAAAGAGAAAATTTATTTACATCTTTCTGCTTATTCTGACTAGAGTCCCCTCAACTGTCCTTGAAGTTAATGCCATTTTTTAAAGAAATATTCCTCTGTAAAAATAAATGGAATATTTATGAAAAATAGCTTGTGTTATGAAAATCAATATAGAAAGATACTAACTTTCTGACAATATCTGTAATTTGTGTTTATTTTATTTCCTGTTGATTTATTGCCATAGGTTTCTTGGCTCTGTCCCAAATATCTCTTGGCAACCAAATTAATTTTGTACAAGATCTACTATAGTAACTCAAAGTCTGTCTTTATCGTTTTGCTAATGATCTCCTGTGTGCTGCTCTATACTTGGTTTATTTTCCCTTGCTTGATAAATGTGAAAGGAAAATCTTGGGGTACATGTAATAACTATGAACTTGCTTCTCCCTTTTGAGATAAACTTTCATCTCCCATGGTCCATCAATTCAGAAAAGGTCCTTCCTGAAGAATTTTTTTTCTTTTTCCTCTATAGTTTAGTTCCTCACTATTCTGTTTCTGTTTCATAGCTGATGCTTGTTTAACATTTACAATTACTTACATACATTGCAGAATATAGAATAATTTGTTTCTTGTGGCTATTACTAGCTGAATTTTGAGAACTATTGTGTTCTGAAGTGTCAGTTGATCCTGCAGCTCTAACTATATTCCTTCAGTAGTTTACTTTTGACTTACTGACACTTAAAGCATTGCCTGCTTTTTTTTTTAAAAAAAATCATAAATCTAAAGAAGTGGTCCCTGTTCAGACATTAAGTAATAACTTTTAGCCTTCTGTCTAGTTCTTCTGGACACTTCTAAAATGAAGGAAACAAACATTATATCACAGCATACATTTCACATGTCATTCTGGAAATATAAACAGACTAGGGGTTATTTTGAGCTCAGGTTTGCTGCTGAATAAATAAACCTGTTTCAAACCAAGTCCTTACCAGATGCTCAGTGATAAGGGAATCATAGAATCACAGAATGGTTTGGATTGGAAGGGATCTTAAAGATCATCTCGTTCCAACCCCCCCTGCCATGGGCAGGGACACCTCCCACCAGACCAGGTTGCTCACAGCCCCATCCAACCTGGCCTTGGACACTGCCAGGGAGGGGGCAGCCACAGCTTCTCTGGGCAACCTGTGCCAGTGTCTCACCACCCTCACACTGAAGAACTTCTTCCTTACATCTAATCTAAATGTACTCTCTTTCAGTTTAAAGCCATCACCCTTTGTCCCATCACTACATGCTCTTGCAAAAAGTCCCTCTCCAACTTTCCTGTCAGCCCCTTTTAAGGACTGAAAGGCTGCTCTAAGGTCTTCCCAGAACCTTCTCTTCTCCAGGCTGAACAACCCCAGGTCTCTCAGCCTGACTTCACAGGGGAGGTGCTCCAGCCCTCTGATCATCTTTGTGGCCCTCTTCTGGACCCGCTTGAGCAAGTCCATGTCTTTCTTGTGCTGGGGGCCCCAAAGCTGGACACAGCACTGCAGGTGGGCTCTCACCAGAGTGGAATAGAGGGGGAGAATCACCTCCCTTGACCTGCTGGCCACACTGCTTTTGATGCAGCCCAGAATGCGATTGTCTTTCATCACATGGCTGCTCTTGATCCACTCATTGCCCAGCCTGTATGGGTGCTTGGGATTGCCCCAACACAGGTGCAGGACCTTGCACTTGGCCATGTTGAAATTCATGAGGTTTGCATGGGCCCACCTCTCAAGGTCCCTCTGGATGGCTCCGTTCCCTCCAGCGTCTTGACCACACCACACAGCTTGGTGTCATCAGCAGACTTGCTGAGGGTGCACTCAATCCCACTGTCCACGTCGCCAACAAAGATGTCAAACAGCACCGGTCCCAATACCAACCCCTGAAGAATGTTGCTCATCACTGGTCTCCACTTGGGCATCGAGCCATTGACTTTTTGAGTGAAACCACCCAGCCAATTCCTTATCCATCAAGTGGTCCATCTGTCAAATCCATGTCTCTCCAGTTTAGAGACAAGGATGTCATGCGGGACAGTGTCAAATGCTTTGCATAAGTCCACACAGATGACGGCAATTTCTCTTCCCTTATCCACCAATGCTGTAACTGCATTGTAGAAGGCCACCAAATTCGTCAGGCATGATTTGCTCTTAGTGAAGCCATGCTGGCTGTTACCAATCATCTTCTATTTATAATAACTATACTGTTGTAAAATCTTTGGCTGACTTCAGCAATGAGACAGCATTTTAG
Source organism: Leptosomus discolor (assembly GCF_034619465.1). Classification (NCBI taxonomy): domain Eukaryota; kingdom Metazoa; phylum Chordata; class Aves; order Leptosomiformes; family Leptosomidae; genus Leptosomus; species Leptosomus discolor. Next base: position 16,157,176 of record NC_141393.1, on the reverse strand, counting down.
GCATGTCTGCATTACTCTTTACATGGTGTACCAGACTACCATGTCTGTAGCTGTCTTTCCGGACTTAGCGAAGCACAGCTTTATCTTCATGAAATGTAACTGATAATAAGTAGGGGTTTTGAAATTTCTGTTACTCCACTAACACAGCTGTTCTCTGCATAGAGGTTGGCAAATCTACCAAAAAATTCCAAAGGCAAGAAAAACATTCTCTTTGGCTTATGACTATTTTCAAATCCTTTTATTGCCAGCATTCTGCTTTACAACTGTTCAGTTCATAAGACTCTATCTGTAACCAACTGAAGAAGACACCCAAAAGGGGATGGCTATTCTCAAAGTGATGACCCAAGAGATGATCTGTAATCATGATAATTAGGATTAATCCTGAAATGTGGATCACTAAAATCTTTGTAAAAGACATGCTCTACTGAAGGGCTTTCAGTGGTAGAAAATCAAAACCAGTGTTTAAGTAATGGACTTCTGAAAAAATGGTGGCTGATGGGAGATTATAAGATGTTCTCAACCCAAACTAGTGCCTTTGGTCAGAAGTCTTACAGTGATGCACTAAATATATTCAAATAAGATGTAAAGAATTTGTGACAGGCCCTCCACATTTAAACCTCTGCATATAAATGTTCATATGATAGCCATTACAGTCAGCAGTGACCTGACATCAGAAGATCTGAGAAGACATTGACATCCCTTGGGACCAGTAAAGCTGGCAGTCCTTTTTTTTTTATCGTTGTTTTCAGTATGCAGCTGGTGGTGGAAAGAGGACCATTATTTGACTAAAAACTGTATCTCCTTATATGAACCACTGACCTGATCTTTATCTTCTTTCTTGAAAAGAAAAGATTTTGTTAGCTGACTTCTGCTGAGTAGCCTTCTGACCAGCCAACCCCTATTGTCCAAAAAGCCTTGAGAGAAGAGAAAGGCCATTCTTTGTATGCAAGAATGTATAACTAATGTAGTATCAAATTTTTTAAAATAAAACACTACTCTTAGGATTGTCTCCTGGAAATATAAAACTTTTTTTCCCTTTTTCACTGTCCTAAAAATAGCATTACACCCTACATGATATTTTTCAGATAATCTGTGTGCCCAAATATGGCAGAGTTGAATTATTGTCCTACTTTTTAAAGAGACAACAAACTAGTTCCATGTATGATATAGGAGAAAAAGAAGTCAGGAGGGAGAAATGCATACAGATCCATTCAGTCTATTAGATAAAGTCTAAATATGATTTTGGGCCCAGCAAGAAGAAAACTATCTAAGCCTAACATATTGTAAGCTGTTAGTCAACTGCCTAAAATAAAAGAGTAAAGTGTAAAATTTTATAAATATTTCAACTTTGTAAATTGGGTGTGCATGAAGGAGGCCCTGCAGAGTATAGCTGTATACCTAATACTGCTTTTAGCAATGTAGTTGATGATGTGGAAGTGAGCAAATAATTCAAACTGGTGAAATTTGCAGAAAGTAGCAGATTACTGACGAAATATGTTTGAGATGGAAAAATAAACAGGTGTAAAAGTACAGGTTCCATTTCAATGGCCAAAGGTAGTGTTGCTGCATATCTAGGAATAAAGAAGTGTAGGACAAAATTGTGAGAGAAAGAACTCCAGTAGGATTTACTGGTGAATATTCAGATGTGCTCATGTTCTTAATGCAGTGCAGTTGTGCAATGGGTCAATGGCATCAACAGGGGCCAATATGGAAGTATTTTTTAGAAATAAAGGACTAAATTCATAATATATTTGACATAGAAGGAATAGCTCCTAGAATAATGTGTCCATTCCTGATATTCATGATTGCAAGGAATATTGAAATATGAAGAGCTTGAGAAAAAAATATTCTATAGAAGTTAATGGAATTTAACTATTGATTACAATTACGCATCCCTTTAATTCCTTGCTGAACTAGTGCAAGATGCTTAAGAAACCAAATGGATTTTGGATGGTTTTTTTTCTGATGTGGCATTTTAAATTAAGGATTCATTTTACCACAACAGGTTCTCAGTTTTGAATCCTTTCTCAGCTTGGTTCTCTGATTTAGTCCTTCCCATACATTCATTGTTTGATATGCTTTTCTGCTTAACAGGGGTTACTATGAGTTGGTTTTCTTTTGATCAAAGGCAGTTGGACATTTTTATGTGCTGTTTTAGGGGAAGTGAGTCCTTGGGCTGCATCTCTACAAATAAGATTTCCCATGAAAAAGATTGCTGCCTGTTTTTTCCTAAGACTTCCATGTTTGTATTCCTTAAAAACATAATTTAATGTTTGTGCGTTATGCAAAACATGTGATGTGTAGCATCTTCTTTCCACATAACCCCTGTGGAGACAATAATAAGATATAAAGTTGCAATTACATGTATTATATGTGATCGATTAGACTAGCTAGGAACACATATCTGCATTTAAAGCAGCTCAACTTCATTTTCAGTACCGTTGATAATAAAATTTCTATCTATCTTTAGCATTTTTCATCAATTGATTTCAGTATACTCGATCATTTACAGTATCATGTTCAAAAGCGTACTAAGAAAATGAGCCTCAAAATAATAAAATCCCTGTAGCACAGGGTATGGTGAATACTTCTGAAGTTCATGTCAAGGGGATCCTCAGCTGATATCACAAATCAGGCCCATGGGCAGACTGCCTCAAAGTCAACTTCTTCACCTATGCAGGAAACAAGCTACTGCACAATCTGCCTTTGTAATCCTTTCTCCTCTGTTTGCTCCTTGTAATACTTTTTCCCTCTGCTCAGATTTTTGTGGGTTTGTTTGTATTTCAATTAGATTCTTGCTTAGAGAAACTGAAAGCAATAGGGATGCTGTTTGCAGTGTAACTGTCCAGAAAATCATAATTTAGATTTAGTCAGAAAAAACCAGAACTCTCTGTGGAAGAGAGAGAATACATCTGTCAGGATTCATTCCCTCAGTTTTTGCTACTCTGAGTACTACGGAAGGAAACATTCAAAATGTTTGTAATTGGCAATAAGTACAAACAAAACCATGAGAATATTTTAAGTACTGATTTTCTGAGACATGCCTGAGAAAACCAGATATAAGGCCTGATGACCCAGATCAGAGGCATGAACCTTCTGCTCCTGGGTCTGCTGCTTATGCATTAACTGCAAGAGAATCAAGACTTCGGTGTATAGAATATATATTTTTGCCTGCATGCTCTTAAAGGACTAAGATCATTCTGTTGATATGTTTTCATATTAACCAGAGAAACCCGTGGAACAGATCATGAATTAATTCAAAATGTCAGTGGATCAGTAAATAATGATAATGATAATAATAATAAAAACAGTAACAACAACAGTAGTAATAATAAAACCACATGTGCACAAGCAGCTTAAATTGTACTCTTAATCTAGGCTTTCACAAATTTTATTTCTTTTTTTCTCAAGGGTTTTTTTAATGCTAAGGCATAGGCAATTTATCAAATAAGTCAGGTAGCAAATATTTTTCTCTGCCATTTGTACTTTTTGAACATATACAGCACATACACTTTCTTTGTGAGAGAGAATGGTGGAGGTTTCTGAGGGAAATTTCAGTCATGCTTATAAAATGAATGTAACATGAGTAAGTTAAAAATGTGTTGTTGCAGACTAGTAAAAATTTCAGCCAGAACTGGCCCTGGTTTCAGATGAAGTACTAGACTAATCTCATCTAATTATGCCTTTTAAAAGCTGAAAAGAGGTAATATGAGGTATTTGGTACACCATGACTGCTAACAGTGTGCCAGCTCTGCATTTATATTTCACAATGAGCCTGGAATGACCACAGAACATTAAAACAAACTGTAACTTCTGTGCATAACTGACTTTTTTGTTCAACAAGCCTGCTGTGGAGTCAAGGGTCTGATTAATATCTGTTATTTGTGTTGTGTGTGTTATTCTATGCACTAGCCTTATTGGACAGTGTTTTGGCCCTCTTTGCTGTGGTTTCATAAGAAATACAACGAATTTGCAGGCTTAGAAGTAATGTAGAGAATACATTAAGTTCTTAGCTTGACAGAATATGAGAAGAAAAGGCTATTCCTTAACTTGTTGGCATTTTGTTTTGGTTTTCTTTTATTGATAACTTTGCTGTATTTTTTGCATTTTTTTTCTGTTTTAGTCAAAGTAAGAATTAAGGTCAGCTAATACAAAAGACAGATAGAGGGCTTATTTAGTATGGTGTATATAGCTCTAAAATGGATCTGAAGATGTGTGAATTCTTTCCTGATCATATTGCCATCTGACAGAGTAATACCACGTCATTAAATTTGGGGAGCTTGTGTATTTTCATCAGTAAAATATGGCCAGGTACATTTGGTTTTATAAAGTGCTTTGAGATTTTTTTTTGGTGTAATGCTACATAGATAGACAAGGTGTTATTACTACGATGTGATGTTTAGCATTAGAGCCATGTCAACACCTTCTTGAAACAAGTCCTATGTTTGCCTTACAATATTCGTCAAGTAATCATTTCGCTTCCTTTTGATTTGCTAACTACGAGGTGTTGCTGTTTTATTTTTAATAACTCTGAGAAATTATTAAAAATAATAAATTTAAATTACTACCTATCCAAATTAAGAGATCAAAACAGCACTGGCAAAACAAATGATCTTCACGGTGGAAATACTTTGGAAATTGCATGTACACAAGTTTGCAACAATATATTATTATTTGGAACTTGATTAACGGTCAGATTCTAGCAAATAAAATATTCTTCTTTATATAAAAAGTAGTGGAAAATAAATATTTTATCAGAATGAGGTATTTTCTTATCACTTACCTTTGTAATACAAAGGACACATTAGCTCCAATCTGTGACAAACAGCTAAATTAATCTGGCACAAATATTCAAAAGGTTTTACAGGGCACACCCTAGAAAATAATAACATAATTGCCTCAAGTATTACAATTGCAAGGGTAGGCTGCAGGTCAGACCGTGTGTTTTACAGAAAGACAATCTTTTTAATTAGCTGCATGCTACACAAATATGCCATAAAGTAATCTGATTATTTTATAAGATTGAACAGATACAGTTTTGCTGGGTAAGTGGTAAAGTGTTTGGTTTCCAAAAGTAGCATAGAGCACTGTTTGAACAAGAAGTTTTACAGGCATTAGCAACTTATCTGACACATAAAAGTGAATATAGAGCTATTGGTCCAACAGAGAATTACAACAATCTTCTTATTGACTTAGTAAATGGAGACATCTGAGTGGCTTGTATAAGGTTGCCCTGGAAAAGCAGAATTTTCATTATAACATGTAGCCTGGAACTGTGTGATGGAAGATAAAAATAGAATCTAACACCCAGGTGAAAATATTTCCTAAGAAGAATTAAAAGGTCAGAATCTAAAAGTCACATACCAGGTTATAAGTGTACTGATGTAACAATCATTTGTTCATTCCAATAGACAAATTTTACCCTCTCCTGTTAAAGGGCTGAGTAATTTATAGAAAAGTACTTATTCCCAACCTTCTCATGTAGTGATGTCAGATTGAAATCTCATGTGCGCCTTGATCTCCTACAGAGAGTATTATGATAAATGGAGCATATATTTCTAATTAGAGTCAATAAAACAAAATGCTCAACCTGTCCCTCTATTATTGAACTGGATATAATTGTTTTAAAAATATTGAGCTTAATCCGGTATTTTAACATGATCTGGGGTTTAAACAAAATCACAATTACAGCATATTTTATGGTAATGTCTCATTTACTCCACATTTCAAAACACAATAGGATAGTATAGGAGTAAAGGCTACACAACTGCTTCTATTTCTGCCGCAGCTTCCCTGTGTCCAGGGAAAGTTGTTACCGCTCTGCACCTCATTTTAGAGATCTGTGAAATATGAATAATTATACTCTTCTTTAACAGTTGCTTTGAGTTCTGTCAGTGTGCCACATATTTTATTAACATCTATTCCGTGATGCTATTCATTATAACTTGGAACAATTAAGAAAGCTATTAGGCTATAATTAAGAAAGCTGCATCTGAGTATGTAGAGGTCCAAGGGAAGGCTGATGCAGATAGCTAAAGGTATTGTATGTGTTTTTCTAAAGCTGAAAGTCTGTCCTGAGGCTGAACAAGCTCTGAGAAGATTCCTAGATGGCTTTGCTTTGACAAGACCAAATAGATGGCTTTGACAGTGAAGAAGGGAAATAATTTGTCTGGCTGCTGAAGTAGCTTTTTCCTGCCCAGCAACATCACCTCTCTTGCCCAAGTTAAGCTGGAGTCATGTGTTTCTCATCGATAAACATTTCTGATGTAAGAGGCTGAAGATGTGCATATTAGGTATGTTTTATAAGGAAGTATATAGCAAGTTGTGTGCAACCATTCTTTCAGAGATCGTAGGTTTTTTTCACCATGTGTGTACTGAGAGAGGTCTACGTATTGTAGCATCATCATATATGGAGGGTCAGTTCATAATCATACCATAATATGATTAATCATTAATGGATTAATCATATAAGGAAGACATAATTATAAGGCATAATCATATACTGAAGGACAGTTCAACTCTGAACTTCACACCTGGCATCTTGTGAGCAGTCATCAAACTATCTGGGCTTTGATCCTGAGGAGTGAATGAAGTTTTAGCACTGTTACTTGTTTGTGCTCTGGTACTATCCTCCGACCAGCTTTGTTTTAAAGACAGCTGATAGATCCCACAGCACCAGTGCTGATGTGAATCTCCTTGCCCTGACTGTAAGAACACCATCCATCAGTGCCATCAAAGCTACCATCCTGCTTCATGTTTGTGAGGGAGCTGTGTGAAGTGTTTACACCTCATAGTTTGCCAGTAAACGACAACAGACATCAGTTTGTACCTATCTATCTGTCTCATGAGTTTGAAACTTCCATGAAGATGAATGGACTGTGTCACACCAAATAAACTCAGTGTCCTCCACTACTGTACCAGGATACTTTCAGAGCTCCCTCTTTATGGAATGCATTTCACCCGTATTAAGCATAGCTATTGAGATAGCATAGCTATTTCAGTTGAAGCATTCATTTTTAAAGGAATATATCAGTACCATTTACTGCAGGCTGGTGTGCTTTTTATGGGTGTTTGTAATCTTTAATCAAGTAGATTATTAATAGCGATGCGTTCTTTTATATTCCTGTGTCTGCAAAGCTCACTTTGGTTACCTCTTCAAAAAATATAAGAACTGTATTGAGTTCATTTTCTTTTGCATGTATGAGTTCACATATTTTTCTGTCAATGTCACATGAGCAGATTTTGGCCAAGTTTGTGTTAATTTGCTGTATTGGAAGTGAACATCAAGAAGTTTGAACAGTGGTAGCTGGTGGGAACATATCTACACACAGTGAAACCCTTAATGCTCTTTTTTAAAACCCTTGACTTCAGTGTAGCTTCAGTTGACCTCCATGGTAATACGGAGCACTATCTTAGTATGAGCGAAGCAGTGTGTGGATAGAAATAATGGTTAAAAAATAAGCAGGTTTTGATTGCCTTGCTTTTTATGCATAAATGCGCACAGAGGAAACCTAGGACTACACATGCTGTTTCTATCCCCATGATTTGTTAAGGCTTTCCAGGACCAGTTTTCTACAAGTCCTTATTTTTAAAGGATAGACAGGAAGTCAGCAGTGAGTCCTACACTAAAAACAGAAAATCATTTGACTGCTAGTATAAACTGAACAAAAGTGTTTTCCTCATGTATTATAGAAAGCTTGCTAGCAACTTCCTTTCATTCAGAGTCTATCACCCTTTTTCATAATGGATTCTGAGAATATTTTAAGCACAGATTATATCTGCATATTTTCTATTTCCTTCTGTGGTATATCTTTTCTTCCTCAAAGTACAGCTAAAATCTTGCCCGTCCTCTGGTTTTGCTAACCTTTGTTTTGTCTCACACTTGAAATTATATTACAAATTCTAAGTGGCAGGGCCCATTCCTTTTTACAGTAGTCCGAAGTGCCTAGTAGAAATTCATATACAGTAAAGTGAATGGCTAAAGATTTAAAAAAAACCTTCTGGTTACATACAATTCTGCGGATGGCTGCGGTGCTGATATGGATGGTTTAATGAACAGGCTGTATAACACACATACTTGTTTTAAATGATCTTAAAAGCGAGCTTTTCAGGACAGTAAATAAAGCTGAAAGAAAGTAGGAATGTAATGACGTATTTTTAACATAAATAATAGAAAAAAGAGTTTGAGTTATGATAGCGAAACCTTGCCATGACCAGTGTATAGCAAAGTGAGGAATGGACGGCAACTTCTCTAAATTTCAGCTCAATGGTACAAACACCAAGGAACGAACTTTAATGTCTTGTACCTCATTCATTGCTTTTATGTTTTGTATAGGGGAGCAGAGAGCAGGCTGAGCAGTTTCACTTTTTGAATCCTTTGTTCTTCTAATTAAGACACTTCTCCAAATTACTTTTATTGCTTTTTTACTGAAAGACAGAATTTTGTATGACATTTTTCATGTATTTAAACAAGAGAAAACAAAGAAAGAAAACTGCTGTCATGCAAAATCCTGCTAGTGCTCATAGGTTTATCAGCAGTGTCAAGATTTCTTGGTTCAGTTTCTGGCTTTGTGTGGAAATGTGGTTTGGTAAGTGCAGAGAACACAGCCAAACACATAGATTTGATGTGCAGCTTGGCTAAGTCTGTGCAACTTGGGTCTACTCTGTTAAAAACCTGGGGTTTGATTCCTGCTGCACCACAAATGACAGCTCCTGAGTTAATCCATCTGCAAAATATGGCAAATGATACTTGTCTCTTTCTTAATGAGGCCTTGCTGCATAATAAGGGTTATGTAGTGCACAGAATTATTAACGTCAGATGAAGAGCTGCAACTAGAACTTGTGGCTCAGTGCCCATCATATTTCTACTAGGCCAAAGGGTGCTTTACAGATGAAATTTGCTTGTATGCTCTGGAGCAGTATATAAGTTTTTGCAAGGCTTGGAGTGTAATGGATGTGATTAGCATATCGGAGTGTCATGGAGCTCTGGGCATGTGTCTTGCAGTTAGGAGCTCAGTGTGCTGGTAACAAAAACTCAGAGGAGTTGGCATGTCAGGAACTGTGGGTCTCAAGTACTCTTACTGCAGATTCAGTTCATTCATGGGAATGCTGAGTGAATCCTGCTGAAAATGCAGGGAAGATAGAGAAAAGGTAACTCTGAGGCAAAAAGAGCAACTGCGGATGATTGTAGACCAAAGTGTTAATGTTTGGCAAAATTAAAAGTAGAATTCTATAATTGAAGTTGATGGACATCTGCTGAAATGTTTTATCCTGAGGCTTTTTATGTGGCATCTTTGTAGGCAAAATGTCCATGGATGCCAATGGGATTTTTTTCCGTGTAAGGAATGCTGGAATACATTGTAGTTAGTAAGGCCTGTTTTGCATCAGAGTATGTTAAGAAATGGTCGAGATGGGCAAACATAACTTGTAAGGACGCTTGTAAGTGGTACAAGTCCCTGTAAGTTGATGTTAATTGTCAGACATTTGCTGAAGCTGATGGCGATACAATGTACATGCCAGCTGAGGAGCTAGTCCCATGAGAGAGAAATTCAGGCTGAACTCTGCTAACTGTGGTGGAAAGAAAGTGGGGGCATCTTCTACTTATGTCTCCCTTGGACTAACTCTTGGTTTCCTGACACTGTTGATGGTCTGAAGAAATGTGACTGAAGCTGGATCACTTATCTAGGGAGAGGGCAGGATAAGACTCATTGCTCACATTGTCTTCATGAACCAGTAAGTAACTGCCTAGCCCTTTCTGAAGAAGTAGGGTTAAGGGGCGTTTAACAGTGAACATTCAATGTAATTAAATATTTGCAAATATGTTGCACATATTTTGTTTTCACTGAAGTTATCAGTAAAGCCCCACATTCCATAAGGTACTAATGCAGTATGGCAGAGATAAGTATATCATGGAGGGAGGAGGAGAGCTAAAGTACTGTCATATGTAAGCTATTAGCGTAATTATATTTTTTAAGTGGTGCCTTAAATTGGTTACTTGAACAGTGTTTCCAGTTTGGGTAGAAGAAACAGTAGAAAATAATTTATACGAAGGCCTCAACCTCTTGTTTAAGTCAACAGCACATAAAGCATTTTAAGTTTGCTTTTTTATTGTTGAAGTCCCATAATCTATGAGGCACACTTGGTCATGAAGTAGCTTGTTATTAAAATATAATATCATGTTCATCTGTGATTATTATTTTAATTCAGTGCTCGGTTGACTTATACAAAGCTGCCTGAACTCTTTCAGTAACCACTCTCCATTCGCCTACATTACATTTAATTTATACCAAGATGATAAAAAATTTGATTTATTTTACAACAGATCAGTAATTGTGCTCTACAAATAAGTCCGTAATGATAATCAACAGCATTTTCAACATAATTTAATTTGTCTTCTCCCGAGAGGTAGTTAAATGCAGTAATAATAACACTACTGTTATGGACTCTGCTGCAGTTAATCATGGCCTGAATATGCAGACAGCCCCAATATTGTATTGACAGAAATTAAATTAACCATCAGCTTGGGCAATCAGTGGCTGTACAGCTATTAAAAGTAATAAAGGCAACAAACCCCAACCACAGCCAATTACATTTTGACATATAAATGAAAAAAGACAGATGCTTTTGATTTGAAATTTTTATTTCATTGGAAGTAAAGAAGACATATCTTTTCATATACATTATTTCCCATGCCTTAATTAACCACTAATACACATCACAGCCTAAGAATCATACTGACATGATGTAATATCACAGGTATATTTTGAGTGCCTCCTAAACCAAACATTTAACTATCTCCATATACAGTGGCTTGGTATAGCATGTTGTTCTAAAAGTTATATATCAAAATGCGTAGACAAGACAAGGTGCAACCAATGTTCAAAAACAATTTCAAGAGATTAGAAAGAACTACCTCTTTGGGTTGAATGTGGCATGTATTTTTTAAAATCCTGCTGAGGCAAGAAACAAAACTCTCTAATTTTCTAAAAAGGTTGATGACTTGGCCTGGGTTTTGAAAAAGAGAAAGGAAGAAAGAGTTATTATTTTCACTATGTAGGTGGTTAGCACTTCATAAATTTTTTTCTTGTGTAAAATGAACCATCCATAAGTTGTTAAAAGTTACTTTTATGTTGTGTTCACTTTAATATCTATTTTGTCTAGGAAAAATTGCACATATAAGTATTCAAAAGTGGCTAGTTGTATAAATATTAAACTAAAGTTTAAATACTTACATGCACATGTATATATACAAATAAATTATAAAATTTATTTATATTTAAGGGAAAATAGAGTAGTTCACTCTTAAGGTTTATAGATCTTTTATCAGGAAGCCATGTTTTTACTTTAACAAATCAGAGGAGTTAACAGGTAACATAATCCGAACACACTAATTTGTTTAATTTACCTTGTAGTAGTTTCTATAGATTTACGGCTTGAAAAGTATGTATTTCAGCTTACTGTGATTTCTATCTTGTGGTGAAAACAGTATCTCAGGATGCAAGTGAAATAAAATAGCATAATATGTCATTATTCTTAATCAAAATCAAACTCAGCATGTACAAGAAGAGTATTTTGAGAATTACAGACTTATCTGTCACTTTAGACAATGTTTCATAATCTTACATAGCAATTAACTGGTGTACCAATAATTTTCTGAAGAGTCTGAAAAACTTGACATTTGTACACGACTTGACTTTTTCAGACTGATGACTGAAGTCGCTGCATTGTAGAAGGATGAAGCTTTATAGATCAGATTTGAATTTGGTTGCCTAACCCCAGAGCAATCTGTAACAAGCTTAGTCCAGATCCATTGAAAAACATAAATACCTGCTTAATTTGATGCACACTGTTACTGAATTCATATGATTTTTCCAGTTCCTGACCATTTTGCTGGGGAGGGACCTTAGCCAGGAGATGAGAATAATCCTTCACTTCTAAATCTTTTACTCCTTAGACTTATTAAATTCAATGTAGTTCACTTACATAGAAAAGGGCAATAATCCTGCAGGAACTACGAAAGATAATTCTGTGGCTTGTGTTATGCAGGTCAAGCTAGGAGCTGAAGGTTTTTAGAAATTCCCTTCTGGCCATAAAACCAAGTAACTGAAGTTGTTAAAAAGAAGTTTGCCCAAGGCAAAGGCAGATTTTAGAGCAGCCCAGACTGTACAATTGGAGAGACACAGAAGATATTTTGTTTAAAAAAAAAGCCCAACAAATTGTCTTTGAGCAGCAGAACATGCAAGGCCAGGTTTACTTAAGGTGCTTGTTGAGTGTTACCAGATCCTACTGAAGACCCAGGTTCCCACTTGCAATACCCCTGCAGACTTCAGATAACACGTATGGCAAACTCACTGTGTGCTGGCTGGCTGGCTGGCTGGCTGGCTACTGCCAAGAGGAATGTATAATAGCCAAGTTCCCCCTGCTGTTTCTAGATGGGAAGTTATGAGGGACTTCCCTTCTTCAGCCACTGATTTTCACAAACCATCTATTAATTTAATCACCTTTAAAAGTTTTACTCTTTCAGATGTAGCTGCGGTTGGCCAGTGGTTTGAAAAGGTGCAAAGAGAGACTGACAGGGATATGGGAGGGATTTCTTTTATTTCGTAAGAGACTAGGCCAAAATTCAATCCTCTCCAGCTGTTTTGAAGGTAGTCATTCTGTAGTATGATAGATCACAATGTTATAAAGGCTTTATTGGATCTCATGTGGAATCATCTTTACAGACAACATATTCTTGCCTCGCCCATTAACAGTCTAGCTATAATAAATTTCTTCAAAGATAACATTTTAGTGTACCATTTTGGTGTATATTCCAAGTAGCATGTGCACTTACTTCTAAGTATGAATGTAATAGGCTGTCACGTGTTAATGTTTAAATGTAGGGTTGAGTTTAGTTATGTCATGTAATGGCAAAATTCAGGTGTCCTTAAGTTGTGCAGGATTGAAAAATTCCTTTTCTAGTTGTTTCTGGGCTTTCATTTTCATAGAGTTTATAAATAATTTTCTTTTCTGGAGAACAATGGTTTTGTAAATAGGTAATACATGAGGGCCAATAACTATTATGACACTTCTTTTAAGGAAAGACAGATATATCACTCATGGCTATTTCAGTGATGAGTTATGTCTCCCCTCTGTAGTCATGAAGATACATGTCATAACAGAGATCAGCTACCATTGTAATGTAATTTTTTTCTATACAGCATGTGTTGTAAATGGTGTTGATTGCTGACAGAAGCTCAGAAGGTGGGAGATATGATTCCTGGTACTCACGGGGCAGGATATACAATTTAGGCACTAAATATTATATTTGATGCACATTTTATCTCCATCCTATAACTTTCTTCCAGGTTGTCTGCAAGTTTCCATAAAGCAATCCACTGCATAAAATGCAATCTGGAAATTCTGTTCCCTCAGACACTAATATATATTCACTTGTATTTGTTCAGAAGAGCAAGATATACAACATGGAAGTAAGCAGCAGTTTGCAACTGTATTAATTGCACATTGATTCAACAGGATAGGAGTCCTATTATAATTATGATGGTCTATAGGAAAATAAAAACGAATCTTAAAGTGGCATACCAAATGAAAAGTCTACTTTTTGCCTTTGAGCTTTGAGTTTTTTCCCATGTGGCACCTCAGTCTGCTGCCAGGCCCTATTTGCCATAACAGAATCTCAGCTTGTCTTTATTTCCAGTTGCCAGAGACTCTTTTCTTGTAAATGTTACTCTTCAAACCCTGCGAAATGAACCACAACCACCATTAAACAGTTCTATAGAACTTCAATGAATGTTTTTCACTCCGATGAATATATCACTGAAAAGTGCATAAAGCTGAGCAGTATTGTCCTGACAGTCCATATATATAATTAGTCCCAGCTACATGGTTCATGTTGAATGGTAGAATATTTGCAAAATTACATTGTACCAAGGCTTGTATAAGTTTTACAGACATTTGCACACTTATAACTCCAGAAATATTTCTGCATCTTCAAGAAGGCAGCACTCACTCTTTACTTCTTTTGCCCATTTCATGTATTTTGTTTGAAATATTTAGACAATGCAAAACCTCTGTGTTGATATTATATTAAGCAAATAATTAAGTTAAAATTAAGATCAGGAAATGAAAAGAATAAGGCTCTTAAAAATTCCTATCTCAGCTATCTGTTGGATAGCATTTTTCCATTCCAGCTGTTCTTATTGGACAGGTAGCTTACTATTATTACTATTTACAGGTAACAGAAAATGAAAAAAATTTAACATTGAACATCCACGACTTTAAACTGTTAACTTTTGCATTCTTTCACTCTGATATTGACAATCTTAATGTTGCATTAGCAAGCATTTCTTATCTAAAGTTGTCTTGGATGGTAAGTAACTGTTTTGGAAGGATTTATTAATAACAATAAATTTTGGAATTATTATGTCTGTATGCTTGCTATATACAAATGCCCATACATATTATGTAACATTGCTGTGTCATTAGTCATGTTAGAATTAAAAATATTTTCTTGAATTAACAGCAGTCAAAAGTATACATGCACAAAGAAGAGAAAGATTGGTGTGAAGTGAAATCTATCGCAAGGTAATTAAGAGTAGGAACAGAAAACTGTTTAAATTACCTGAAAATTTCACTGAAAAAAATAAAGCTATTTCTTCATGTTCCTTCTTTCCTCATTTCTTTTCTGGTAACCAAGTTGTAAGTTATACTTGATTTTGTGAGAAAATAATGAGGCCAAATGAATATTATAACTCCAATGGAAGGAAGACTTTGGCTTTTTATTAGAAAGGTCTCTAAATGGCCCGGTACTTTCTAGTTTTATGATTTTTTTTTAAAAAATAAATTCTTACTTTTATTCCTCCCATACTTTCTGGAGTTGAGAATATTGACCGCCTATTTGCGTTATCTGCATTTTTGATCTTTGACATCTTACCAGAATTCAGTGACACTTCAGCAAGGTAGACTCCAAAAGGAGGTTTTCCTGCATATCCTGGAAAATTGTAGACTGGAAGAAACAATTGCTTCACGATGCATGTTCATGTTGCTTTTTTTAACAATTTATTTCGAGCTAACACATTAATGAAAGCATGGCCAGACTGGTGCATAAGGAAACTTGAAGTCTGTGGACACAAACTGGTACTGTTATTTCACACTGCACCCTCTCAAAAGATAGGACATAAAACCACATGACTGGATCTGTAGTATCAGAGTTGATCAGTCAATAACTTGGGGATTATTTAACTGTCCACTTTCAGTAAATACAGAATCTTATCATGCTTTCCTTGGGATTATGTTAAGGCAGATGCCACAACTGCAGTTTCTTTTATCTAGACTGCACGTTTGAGATATCAAGTTATTTGCATTATTACTAACTTTTACATGAACACAGCTACCCTTTTGCTCACAGGACATGCCATGGGAATAGGAGCTGGCATTTGACTGGCTGTAGAGCTGCAGGCTGGCTGCCCAAATACATGCATAACTTAACCAGAGGGAAGAAACATTTTTATTATAAGCAACAGTTGAACATTAAACATCACCCTTGTTATGCTGGTATTGTCTAGAAATAAGAGTGGCAACAGATCAAAACAGAAAACAGTAACTTAAAGAAACAACATGGTATTTTGATAGCACTTGTTTTAAGAATGCTAGCACACACCAGCTTGATTTTAAGCGTGTTGTTGTTTTAAAACTACAACAGCTGAATGAGCCCTCTCTGGATGAGGTTTTTGTATTAGCTGTCAGTTCCTCAACTTCTGTTCATTCCCAAAAAGTGCTAAAGGGCATATTTCCTTAATATTATTTTATGGCCAAGTAGTTGCTAGACTGAAACATCTGATACAGGAGTCTAATCTTTCTCCTGTTTAAATTTTGCCATGACTGCAAAATTGTGAGATTCTATTGAAATGGCATAAACAGCAGGCGTGTAATGCAAACTATGTAATCACCTCATAAAGAGCGATGAGAGATTAGAAATCAAAAATATTAAAGGTAACATATTTGCTATAAGCCGTTCCTTAGGGTTTCTGAGTATGAGACTTCACTGGGGAAAAGAAGTAATGCAGAATGTATCACCTCAAACTACTTCATCATCTTTCTTGAAGCCTTTTATTTTTAAAACAATTCATGGACATGTTATGAACTGCTGCTTTATTATTTCCCCCTCTCACTCTGGCTTTGCTATCTATTCCATTGCAGTATTTCCTTTCTGCCCATGACATCATCTTAACCCTCACTAGGGGAAGGGGGAAAAGAGACAGAGAGAGAAAGGAAAAAAAAACCCCACAACAAAAAAAAGCCTTCCTTGGCAACAGAAATACCTTTAAGTGTAACATAATTACCGTCTCTCTGCCCTTTCTCCCCCCTCTGGGACTATTCAGCAAACCCTACAACATACACTTAAATCTTCAACTTCTCAGAGACACTACACGCAGATGGGAAAGATTTGATTAAAATTACAGTGCTTTAGGTTCAACTTCACCTATTAAGAAAAAAAAAGGATCTGGTGCTGGACATTTTTCCCTGAGAAATAACTAGGCCACAGTAATTACAGACAAGGCCCTGCTGTGCACCATGAATAGGATCCCTGGGGTGGTATTTTCCTGTTACCTGTCTATGTAAGGCTGTTGACATCAACATGAATGATAACTATGCCAGGTTTCCTTTTTTTCCCGTTTTGTTTTACATTTTTTTTTTTATTTTATTCTTTTTATGCTTTAGGAAAAGGGGAGGAGAGAGAAAAGAAAATATGTTATAAGTGTTGTGATTTACATTTTTTGTGTCGAGGATGCTTTTATGTACTTTTCTATACAGCTGTGTGATTATTTTCTTAAATTATTTTTCTTGAAGTTGAATTTTGGCCTTCAAGCAATGAAGAGACCAACACAAGGTGAGTAATTGGCACAGAACATCAGACACTGTGGAAGTTTAAATGTTAGCCCTTTCCCCAGTGTCCAAACTAGTAAGAGCTTTCATTTTTGAGCACTGATCCACTTTAAGAAAATTGACTCATACAACTATCTGCCAAATTAATTTTATTTGTGTTTCAAGTCATATTAGACACTAAAAACTACAATTTTTTATTATTATTTCAGATGATAAAAGTCCTGAACTAGCTAGCAAAATCTTTACTCTGTATTACGTTGCACTGGTGAAATGCAGACGAGAATTTTAGCTGATGGCACACCCCAGGAATTGAACAGAATCAGTGGAAAGTATATTGGAAGAGAATATATAAATAAGAAAGGGAAGGATACAGCAATAAGCATATTGTCAGTATGTTAGGATGGGGCTAAAGAAAAAGGTTAGATTGAGCTCTGACCATAACTGGAAGTGCATATAGAATTTAGAAGAGGAACTGTCTGGACATCTTCTAAAAATTGCAAAAGCTTAAGGATGAGAAGGGAGAATTACAGCAGGAGTTGGAGTGGAATACATGCAATGTTTGTTGGAAGAAGCAGACAAAAGCAACAAGGAGTGGAATACATGCAATGTTTGTTGGAAGAAGCAGACAAAAGCAACAAGGACAAAGTCCTTCCCTTCTCTCTTGTTACTCTATGCTTGTAAAAGAAATACAAAGCACCAAACCGACCAGCAGAGTCTTGCCAAGTTCA
This sequence comes from Leptosomus discolor, assembly GCF_034619465.1. Taxonomy (NCBI): domain Eukaryota; kingdom Metazoa; phylum Chordata; class Aves; order Leptosomiformes; family Leptosomidae; genus Leptosomus; species Leptosomus discolor. The sequence goes on along the minus strand of NC_141393.1, from coordinate 16,139,564 downwards.
GATAAAACTCAGACTCAAATAATAACGGAAAGTTCACACAACCCTTACATCATGTGCTCAACATTATCTTCTAGAAGATGACCTTCATGTTTTGGGAGTCTGATGAAAAGCCAAGATAAGATTTGTTCTACTGACTCTTGACTGATAATTGCCTTGAAAGTGTCTACTTCTGGCTGTTGTAAGCAAATGCATATCTGGAGGGTCCTGTCTCAAAATCAATTGTTAGAGTGAGCACAGGTATCTCAGGATGATCTGGGAAAAGTAACCTGTTCCCTGACAAAAAATCCTCATCCTGTCCTGTGAGGATCCTGGAGCAGAAGAGAATGACTAGTACAGCAGCAAAGTAGATATCAAGCAAAAAGAAAGAGGTTTTAGGAGGGATTTTTGCACTGAAAACTCTATGAGAATATTAACAGACAATTGGTTCATGCTACCTTACATCTTGAGAAGGAAGCTAACATGACGAATTGGTCAGAGGTTAGAGCTATTGATTGAGAAATGACACATAGGCTGAGTGTAGACTCTGCTGGTCCATGGAAGGCTGGAGATGCTTATGTTTGATGAATAACATAACATGGAGCCAGACAAGGGGATACAGAAAGAAGAAAGATGTGGTCAAAACAACGTAAGAAAATACTTTGAGAAAATTATCTTTGAAGCAGAATTGTGAATGGATATGAGCAAGGCATGACTGTATTTGTCAAGATTTGAGGCAAGGATGTTGCAGCAATCAAGATGAGAGATGGGAGTCTGGATATGTTGCTTAGACGAACGGGATGCAGAAGGAATCACATCAAGGCTTAGAGATTCACTGAGAGGGCATAGACAGAGGGCCCTGAGCTGAAGATAGTTCTGACTTTATGGGCCTGAGTGGCAGACAGGCTGTGGATACTGGGAAGAAGTGATTGGGAAGAAGGGGAGAAGCAGCTCTTTATTCTTCATGTTAAGCTTGAGCTGACTAATTTACATCTGCAAAGAGATGTGAGATAGAGATGTTTAGATTTTACTTTGGACAGAGATAGACTGGTAAGGGAAACAGGGGAATGCATAAGGTACCTGAGATCTTAGAGCTCAGCCATCAAGAGATGCTGTTGGCTGGCTGCAAAAACCCAATGCTATAAATGCAGAGACTCAATGGTTTTCTTTGTATTTGCTGTTGCTATGATAAAGATGAGTTTTGCTATTCCAAAAATAAGCTAAAATAAAGAAAAGATGACAGGATTGCCATGGAAGTTGGAGTGTCAGGAGTTAGAGAATGAAACCTCATGGCGTTTTTTAGAGGTGGTGCTAGTGCCTTCCAGGAACGCCACTTCAAGGGAGGGTTGAAGAGCAGGAAGGAGTATTTGGGTGAAGCTTAGTTCCCTATGTGCCTCTCATGTGGAACGGAGATTGAAGTTTACGACATTTTCTGGCTAATTATTGAAAGGGAGCGGGCTGAGAGCACCATGCTTGGAAGTCTTGTGGGAAACAGCTTGTCTCCAGGCATCTTGAGGTGCCCCTGCTTTCTCATTTGGAGCAGTCGTGAATCTAATCTGCACAGTGTGGTATTGTGCTTATGAGTCACAATCTCCATTCGGTGGTTTTTTCCATTCCCTTTATATTTTCATGGGGTCTTGTGTTACTGGTTTTATTTTCTATTTATTGTCCTGAGCATGCATTCTTCTGTAGTATCTTTGTGCCATTTTCTATCTCTTATGAGATTGTTCAACTCTCCTTTTCTTTGGTTCCTCATTTGCCACAATGGCTATTCATATTGCTGTTGTTGGCAATTGAACGTTGTATCAGGTTCTGAAGTCCTGAGATGGACTTAAACCACTATAAAGGCAGGGCAGAACCTTTTTCTACCTCTTTGTTAGCTAAGAAAGTGGCTTCTGCTCTTTGAGAAAATTGACAGATGCAAGGAAACACATCTGCAGGGGAGGACTATTCTCCCGCCTCACGCTTCTCAGCTCCCCCAGCCTCTGTCCATCCCTCCTTCCTTAGTTTCATAGAAGCAATTCAATGTGCCTGGCAGTGAAAGAACTGCTTCTGCTGCTCTTGATATCCTTCTTATTTATTTATTTATTTCACACCTTCTGGCCAAATATGAAGTGTAGTGCTTCATGTTACAGCTTGCCCACCTGACTGATGAAAACTATCTGTTCACAATACGCCTCCTTTGACAGAAAGTCCTCAGCACAGTTAAGATACTTTTCATCTGCTTACCTTCTCTAGTGGTTTTTGCAAGGAATTTGCTTACCAAGGCTGAGTTCCCAAGCACTCTCACAGTTCTAATGATAATAGATTTGTGTATACTGTAGAGTGACGCTGAGCTGAACCAGTCATATTTAGTTCACATTAATCACACCCTTTTACTCAAAACAGTATAGCTCAAATCTAAACCAATTAAGCTAGTGATGTTTAGACAAAGAGATTAATATAGCTCAGAAAAGCATAACTTTTGTTCATAGAAATATCTTAAGATAATAAGTCTTATTCAGTGGGCTGGATTTGCAGAAAGGTGTGTTTTAGACGTAGATATCTAATTGTACACACTAAACCATCAGGAAAATAATCTTGTGCAGGCAGACAAGTTTCAGCTGCTTACATGGAGATATAAAGATGAAATTATCTCAGTTTAGAGCTGATGTCTGAGAATGTGCAAAGAATTAAGGATAGCACCCATAAAATCAAGAGATAAATAAACTAACAGGTAAAGCAGAAAAAAACTTTGCTTGTATTATACTTTCTGCTACATGCATCATGCTGACTAAAAAAAAAGCAAAACTTCCTTTGATTTCTCAAGTTATACTAAAAACACATATTCTCTTTTTTCTTTGTAATTTTAGAAATATGTTACATCCTCACCATGAAGACATTTCTGAACTGTCTTTATCTCCAGGTCACCATTTTTAGTTCAGGGAACTGTTGAACCAGATGAACTTATTTATTATATTTATACCATAAAGTACTTGTGATGCTTGAAAATAATTGCTATTAGATCAGCTATCATTTTGGAATTAATCAGAATTTAAGTGAATTTTTGAATTAATTAGATATAAATTAGATATTAATTCACTAGATAGTAGATCTGTGTTAAAATTCAGCTCAAAGAGCCAAAGTGCTCCAAATAAAACCTGGTTTCAGTGGAGCTTCATCAGTGTTATGTCATTATTATTTGTGTTGGTCCTGAGTATGACAGAAATTCACTTTAAAGTCAAGCACCTCATGTGCACCTAATGGGCCACCAAGGCCCAGTACCTGAGACCCTGGAAAAGACAAGAACTGGAAGAAATTGATGATCAAGAGAAATTTCAGGAAATTAAACGTAATCCACACTGCAGGGAAAGGCAGAAAATTCCTGGTATCCATACAGTTTGGGTTATTCAAGAAATCTATATCAATCAGGCATCTGTAAACGAAAATTCACCTTAGATATATTTTATCTAGTGTGCTTGTCTCCTGTCACAGCCAGTCTGTGCTGATTCAGAACAAGGCAGTTCTCTACTGCTGCTGAGTACTTGTGCATTTAGAAGAAATAAATCTTTCCTGACCAACCAAAGCTCTGAAGTATGGGTTTTGATATTGCTGCTTGTCTGAATGCCGAATTTGTAGTAATTTAATAGAACTCCTTTATGGATCATGCAGATGTACCACTCAGAAAGTCACCTACTGCATTCTCCTCTACATCCCTGCTGGATTTAAGGCGCAGTCCATGTGCTTTGCTCAGCAATGGTTGTTTCCACTTGAAACCTGCAAGCAGGTGACTCAGAACGTTTAACCCCATTGGGGAACTGATGGGCCTGAACATCTCTGCCCATCTACTGCTGGGACTCTCCTACTCTGCCCATGGCCCAGGACCCCATTTCAGCCCCCTGGGGCAAATAGTCCCTGTCCCAGAGAAGCCGCAGCAGGGCCAGTCTCCAGCTCCCCACAGCTATGTCCTGTCCCGGCCATGGGTCCCACCAAGCCATTTGCGGGCCCACATCCCAACCCAGCCTCTGTCTGTCCCCAGGAAGATGCCCAATGCCAGGGGCTAGAGCTGCCACTGGTGCCCCACAATTGTCCTGCTCCTGACTGGGGTGGTGGACTGCGCCCCTCAGCTCCAGGCTTCCTGACCTGAGGGATCAGTGGGTCCTTGCTGTGCCTCCCACACCCCCCATTTTTAGGACATTTGCTGGCTTCAAAGAAGCCATGAAATACACAACCAGAATTTTTTCTGCTGGTCACATCCCACGTGGGCTTTGTTCCATCTGTCCCCTCATGATGCCTAATGGAGATATTCCTTATTTCAGGATTGCCATGGCTCACATGGAAGACTTTCAGAAACCATTTTTATCTTTCCCATATCAACAGGCTGTGGCTGCAGTGCATGAGGTGTTCCCATGATTGAAGTCAGGGTGGGAAGCATCGCATTATAAGACTTGAAACTGAGTCCCATCCCCAGGTTTCCTCCCATTTCACTTAAGTCACAGAATCACAGAATGTTAGAGGTTGGAAAGGACCTCTGGAGATCATCTAGTCCAACCCCCCTGCTAAAGCAGGCTCACCTAGAGCAGGTTGCACCAGATCGTATCCAGGCAGGTTTTGAATATCTCCAGAGTAGGAGACTCCACAACCTCTCTGGGCAGCCTGTTCCAGTGCTCTGTCACCCTCAGAGTAAAGACCTTCAGTTGATTCTAGCATCAGATAGAAACCAATAACCTGGAAGTCCAGGCATCTTCTATTCTGCCATCTGGCGTCCCCCCTCTTCTCAATCACCAACTTGGAAAGAAATGTCAACTCAAGGAGGTTGAATGTTTGCAACCTGTAATTCGAGGTTACACACAAAATTCAAGAAGCAAATGTGCATAGTTTCATACACATCAACAAATACCTTGTGTTGTGATGGTTGCATGCCTTGGAAAATCACCTCTTAAATTAGTTTTGGGCAGATTTCTGCTCTGATAGCTTTTCTTTCCGCATAGCCCCTATCAAAAAGACTGTCTGCCGTGGAGGATCCAACAGTCCAGGCTGGGCCAGCTTGAGCCAGTGGGAGGTCTGGTTAAGTACCTGTCATCTGGATTATATGAATTGCTTAAAGAACTACTTAGTGAGGAGAGAAAAAAAAAAAAATCTCAAGTAGTCTTTGCATTTGTCCAATCTGTATAGCACATTCATCTTTTTTTGCTGTAATTCTGTGACTTAATGGGAGCTGTCTCATTATCATTGTATCTTTTGGGTTCACTGAGCACTGTGTTGAATTCCTTACACAGTGCTGATCAGTTAGTTTTAGAAGTAATTCTCTTGGCTATACTATAGGTGCTTGGTAGAGGTGCTGTTCACCGCCAGGACTAAGGGATATACAGTCTGGTCAATGGCAATCCTTTGCTTTACAAATGAAAATATGGATTTTTGCAATAAGAAGTATTTATTGAATCAGTACTGAGAGTGAAGAGTCTTGTGAATCTCCACATTTTTTGCAAATGAGGTATAACCTGGTAAATTTGAATCTGATTTATGTCTATGTAATGAGTTTAACTCAAGGGGAAACTAAGTATGTTTCAACCTGGTGCTTCAAGACTTTCAGTACTAAGAACTTATGCAGCTGAATTCAGTATAAAAATAGTATGAATCCATTTTACATTAAATGTAGAAGTTTTTACACAACTTTATGCAAAATAACTTTTATTATTCTACAGTTTTGTGCAGTTTATTCTGTAATAGCACTTTCAGGTAAGAGCTTAAAATTGGAGGTCATGTTTGCTCTTCATGAATATTAAATGTCACATGATTATTTTCATAATCGTATGGATTCATAGTATGCCCTTGAGCAGAGCTACCTTTCCACCAGTACTGGGTAGTTCTGCACCCCTTTGCAATCAAACAAGTGTCTATAAGTTGAGACAATGCTTTAAAACAGTCAAATTAGAGACATGATATAAATGTACAAGAGTACATTTGAAGAGCGGAAAATCCATTGCAAAAACACTTGCACAACATAAGTCTCTTGGATTCTGTGAATCTTCTCTTCCCACTGTCTGTAAGCGGAGGAGTTCTGTATGCTTGGACACACCTTTGCTCATGAACAGGATGTGGTGCCATATAGGACAATTCCCATTTCTTCTCTCCCGTTCCCTTCCCGGGAAGTATCTGGGCCTCTGGGGATAGACTGTAGTGAAAAGTCCCAGGGTTAAATACTGGGATTGTACTGGGGTATTCTCCCTTTCCTTGATATGTAAGTAGTTTGGATTTCATTCTGGGGTTGCTTTCCATAGAAGCCGGCCTAACAAGGAGCCCTGTTCTTTCAGTCTATAAATTTTTTTTTGGTATTTTTTTTTTCCTGTGACAGATTTTGACCTGGGAACTGGCTAAACTTCCAACTTTGCATGTAAGTATATAGAGACGACACTATACTGAAAGGAAAATGGGCTCCCCTTGTTCTATCCTACAGGCATTCTCAAAAAATAGGAGTGTAACCCCTGTTGCATCTCTCATTCTTTAAACGTGTTTTCTGTAGTCATTTTTTCTCTTCTACCTGTCTTAGCACACTTTAAGGAGAGAGACCTTAGTCACAAGAATTGGGTCTGGACTGGATTGGCTATAGAGCAGTGGTCTGAGGAATTCTGAGGATACTTTTAAACATAAGTCAAAAGACTCTGCTGGCTCAGGTCAAAGCTATTCTTTACCTTCTTCAGTGAACAGGGTATCAGGGAAAAATGCTGAATTGTTTTCTGTGTAGCAGAAAGAAAGAAACCTTTTTGCAAATGATTTATTTGTAAATTCTATAGAGACCTATACTGTACTGTTTGGCAGTGAAGCAGACAGGCTCCAGGCTCTGTCTAAGATACAGTCACAAATACTGTGTTTATGAATATTTGTGAAAGTATCTTAGATGTATTTGTGACTGTATCTTAGATGGCATCTTCAGATCTCTGCATCTCAGGAAATTTTGCAAAACTGACCTAAAAGCTTCTTCTATGATGTATGCATATATTTCTCTCATCCCCTCTCTGCCAACTGAATCTAGTAGTTGCAACATATTAGCATGCATTTTGTTTATATACAGTCAGCTGCCTATGAACATGTATATACAGAAATTATTTGGTAGCTTTGTGACCTTGAGATATGAGCCATTCATCATTGACTAGCCTAAGAATACACATCCTGGTATGTTTTATTCATAACCCTATATGTGTGTGTAAATATACACATATATGCAAGTAAATATTCATTTTGTACATATTACACATTATAATGAGTGTGACTTATAATACGAAAAATGAAAGCCAGTGGGAAAAATTCTTACAAGTGACTACTGTTTTCTCCTTTGATACCTTTCCAAATTGATGTTTCCATCTCATTGTTTTTGTATTTGTTTTTAACTTTATTTAAAAGATTTAAAATGGGGTATTATTTAACAAAGAAGAAAACTTTACCACTTTCTCATGTAGAGCTAATGTGACAATAAAACTGTCAACAAGGAGGCAAGATCAGTCTCACAAAAATCTTGAAACCTCTAAGTGAAATTTGCATAAAATAGTTCTGGTATTATTATTCACTGTTCTTTCAGTGACAGATATGTCAAGGCCTTAAAACCTAAAAGAACAATTATGCTATTGTATCTCTCGGAGGATTCAAGGGGTGTGTCTTTGGTGAAAAAGTGCTATTAGAGCTTTGAAAAGCAGTAAAAAGACAGCCCAAGGGGCTCTTTAGCTAGTCATTTTAAAAAGAATGCCTGGGCTTTAAGTGTCTTAAAGTACATTTATTCAACTCTTACTTTGTGCTTTAAAAAACCTGCTAATAATTAATGGCTGTAACATTTTTTTTAACATTTGCATTAGCTATAAATAAAAACTCTTGACAAAACCTGTATTGATTAACTTAAACTGCGATTCTCTCGTGAATGTTTCTGTATTTCTGTATTTCTGTCAAGCATATTGCAAAGAATTATATACAAGCTTTTTGGTTAAGCTAATATTGAGGAAATCATTGAACAATTATAGACCAAAACAGGAACTAATCAGTAAATCCATTACTTGAACAAGCTAGCTTAACATAACATGCTTGACATTAAAAATGAGGGATTGATAAGTAATGTATCATTACAGCTGAATGTGCATAAAAGTCATCAGTCCAAATGTAATTTTATATAAAGCATGTTCATGATTTTAGCTTTAAACTTGTAGGAGTTTGGGTAAAAACATATGTTTTGAAGTTGTCACTAGAGAACAGGTTGGAACAAGCCTATAAAGCACAAAACCACTAAGCAAAGAAAGAAGAAGTAAAATAAGTAGAAAAAATGGATTGAATTCGAGAATATGGAGCAAAGAGACATCAAAAGAATTTAAGTAGGGAAAATCAAGACCTGCATTAGCAAACCTGAATTGTTGTTGACACTAGCCAGCTAATCAATGTACTTTAGAGTAAGACCAAAAATGGCATGAAATTAATTTATTTCGTACCCTTCACTGAAGAACAGTGTAATTATGAACTTGGCAGCCAGGTGCTAGATTGGCCAGAGACCAGGTTAATATACAGTGTTTGATTATAAAAAGATTCATTATAAATATGGCAGGTCTATCTCTTTCTTATCAGGATTGTCATATATCTATATAAAGTAAATGAGGAAAAAACGCCGGCCTTAGCCAGCTATTTTTGTTTTAAAAGCATGCATTGCTATTATAGGTGATATTCAGTTCGCACAGTAATAGACTCTTTACAGCTACTGGAGATGCGTGGAAACTCTTAGACCAGTCTGTTTAAAACAGAAAACAGGAGAAATTATTACACTTTAAATTTTACAACAGACAGAATACAGCATCTTCCATTAAAATTTTTATAAATAACATTGCAAGTCAGTAACTTCATCTTAACATTCTTTTGATATTCTATACACTAACTATAGAAAATATCATAAAAGACGGAGTAATGCTAGCTATTTGGAAAAATTAAGCTGTAAAGTTTTTAATGGTGACCACTCTAGCAGAGTGTTAGTAGTTAGAAAGTATGATGAGGTATATATAAGGTTATGTCCATATAATTTCAATTTTGTCATGCCAATATTTAGGTAAAGCTGGCAGCCGTCAATTTCTGATTCTGGATATTAATCTATGTTTTATGAGATATTCACTTAGTGCTTAAGTACCTGTTCTAATTAAACTCGATATGAATCTTACAGGATGTAGCACGCTGTATGTGGGACCCAGGTTTTGCACTGTGCAGTTCATTTTGCATTTACATTGCTGGAAGTTTTGTTGTCTTACAGAATCAGGGCTTTTGTTTCATGATTTTGGTCACATGCTTCCTGTATGTGTGCAAATGAGTATTTGTGCATACATAAATAAGCAGAGCTATGCTCCTGTGTTAGAACTTTTATTTATTGCAACATTCTGATGCTGGCACTTGGGCCAACGTGCATTTTATCACACTATTAGGTGATTTAGGATTCTGCAAAAATATATTATGCAAGTGTGGATGGATAGCACTTTATAAACATAAGAGTGAACCATACCTCTTATCTGTCCTTGAATTTTAGGATTGTCATTGACTTTGCATGACAAATTCTCCCTAGTCTTTCTCAATGTACAGTAGTGTTGTCTTTTAAAGATCAGGATTTATAAAGCGGAACATAATTGTCAGATTTTAAAATACAGTTAGGCTTTCTTTCCAGCTGCATTCTTTGTTAAAAGCTGCTTAAATTCCCATATATTTAATGATGTCTTTTTAATGACTTTTCCTGATTTAGACCCTTTCTCCATAATTTAATTTCTCTTCTCCTTTTCTTTTTGTTCCTGGCTAATGTAAGAGCATTCTGACAGGACCATATTTAATTAAGGAAACAGGCCAAATTCTGTCCTCAGTTAAAACCTATTCAGCTTCAAACTTGATGGGCAATGTGCAGATAAAGACTGAGATTGCATTTGTCCTAGCTGATACATTTTGTAAAGCAGCAGGCAATGAGCTTGGCCAGAATGAGGCAGTGGTCAAGCACAGACCTTGCTCTGCAAATCTGAAGTAGACAGGCAGGAGGGGAAGGACTTGCAGTTTTTGCTCTGAATGCTTTAGGCAAAAGTAGTCTCACAATTTCCATTCCTACCCCAGCATTCCTACTAGCCTTTGCTGCATTTTTTCATTCAGGCATTTCATCAGGAGAACGTACTGACAAGGAATTTAAAAGAAAAATAGGGTAGTGGCCTTGCTATTTGGCTAAAAAAGGGTAGCAAGGAAGAGACCGTTATTAGTTTGACAGAGAAATAGGGAGTCAGCTGTCAAAGCTGGAATCACTGACAGGGTGGTGGGGAAGAGGTGCAATAAGGGCCAACTTGAATAAATAAGCAGAGCAAAGCTCTGAAATGGGGGGAAGGATCTTAAATGTCATAATCAGGGTATTGATGGATACAAGGCATGGGAAAGATACATCGGGTCAGACTGAAAGGCAAGGCAGATGTTCCTTAGTTGCAGAGGATTGTACAGATAAGAAGGTGGTATGAATATGTGGGAGGCTAGAAACGAAGAGCTGTAGTGAGCAAAGTAAGTGGGGTAAAAGCAGAATATAAGGGCCTGAACAAGTCTGTTAGAGATACAGTCAGAAAAAAATATCTGACTATTGAAGACACAATTCAAGGAGAAATGGCAGAATTTGGATACAGCCTGCTTATAGGGGAAAAAATTGAGAAAGAAACCGAAGACCCTATCAAAGCTGTAGGCCCAACCAAAAGAAAACGTTGTGGTTTTATTATACACAGTGAATGATGTCAGCGTGAGAGGCACTCACAATAGCATTTCTGAAATTTGACAGTGCTAATGGGTTTGCAGCCCTGTGACTCAGAGGGTTGGCCCATTTTTTTTCTGAAAGAGGATGGACGTATCCAGATGACAGAAACAGCTATTGTCCCAGATGTACCATCCCTGCTACTACGGAATGCTTTAGGAATGGCTCCTTCAGGCATAGCAATTCTGTTCTCTAGAAGGAAAGTCTTCCTTTCTCTAAAAGTGTCTAGAAGCCAACATACATCTTTTGGATAGGCATATGTAAATACAGAATTATACCCTGTATATGTCAGTAGGTTTGTTCACTTTGCCATTAGTATGTTTGCCGTTTGGTATAACCTTTTGCATTAGAAATAGAAGCATGTATGACAGATGCTTCTCGCAGCCCCTCAATGTCCAATTCTATTGAACATGGAAGGAAAATTCCAAGAAATTTAATTAATCTGTTCAGATTACTACACTATGAAACATTCGTTTGTGACTTGTAGCATCTTGATGTGAGTGAGGTATTTACTTTGGTATGGAAAATGTATTAAATATTTAAGGTTGTCTGTCAGATTACTAGTTTTGGAGCTTTGGGGACATGACTGTTATTTACTGTATATCATGAACAGCACCAAGTACAAGAGGGCCTTGACCTGCTAGTCCTCCAGGAGCTGCTGAAATAAATAATGGTAGTTGGGGAACAGTTTGTCGTTCTGACACGTTGCTGCTACTGTTGTAAAGTGAAAGGGAAGGATCATCTTGACAGTACTTACTGGTTCTATTTTTTGGTGCTTGATATTGTCTTTATTACAGTAAATTCAGTAGAAGATATTGTGTCAAGCCCTGACCCTGGGAGTTGCCGAAAACCCTAGACTTCTAAAGGATGCAGATGTGCTCTAGGTGGTTGGCATCCTTCACGATCAACCCCTATTCAAATACATTCATACACATGTACACATATGGCCATACTGTATATTGGGCAGAACACTTGATAATCTGTGGGAAACAACAGTGATACCTGAACTCGGTGGTAATACTATCACTCTGAAGAGGGGCAATGGCTAAACAATAATACTAAACTGAAATTGAGAAATTTGTGGCAAACTAAACATTATGCTGTGCTTTTCTGTGAGTCTTCTGTTCTGTCCTTCGTGGACCGGACTGGCCTGCAATTGCATTTCTTGGACTTGATATGCCTCTGTTTAGATATTCTTTCCAGAACTGGGCAATGGGAGCTGCATGTTCGGTAGGTTTGGTAGGAGGAGCTGCTTTCCACCATCCAGATGACAGCACTTCACTCCCTCCCACCAAAATGAAAGAACAGAACAGTGCTGCCCTGCTTATGGGGTCAGCTGTGAGTTTAAGGGCAGGTTGTATTGCATTATCAGTGCCTCAGGACAGCCCTGGAATCGGTCCTGTCTCCCAAAAAAGGTCAAAGGGAAGGTAAGGAACTAACAATAGAATGAGAACAGACCCTCAAATTTATCTTCTCCAAATCCAACTGAGTCCTTGCCCAAGAGGTTTAGCAGCATATTGTAATTTGGTGGTATCTTAATAGTATTTTGAATAATTCAGCTGGTGTCACCTATCATTAATCTATGCCTCCTCTGCCAGTCAGGATTCTGACATTGTCTGTGGGTGGGTAATAAGAGATCCAGTACCTAAAAAGTTTCATTGTACTCTCTGCTGTTTCAGATCTGAAGAAGGGCTCGCATACCTGAAAACTTGTCTGTTCTTTTCTAACTATGTCAATTGGTTTAACAAATTCTATTACCTTTCTGTACTAACCCTGCCTCTAGTCTCTTGCTCATTGCACTGTGCTTTTTCCTCAATTACCCTTGAATACAACGCCTTCCTCTTTGGTTTTCTACTTTTTTCCTGTCTTCCTATTTTTCCTTCTATCATCCTTTTTCATATATTTATTTCCCATATCTGCTGCCCTGTTTCATTTTAAAAAGTGGAACATAAAACAAAAGTTTAAAAATTACACCTTCTGACTGTGCTGGTTATACTGTCTTGGTCTGAGTCGTCTTTCACACCTATAAGGCTTTGTCTTTTTCGTTCCATTAATCTTTGCTTTTGAAGGCTTCAGCATTCTTCTAATAGCAGGCTGTTTCGATGGATAGCAGCATTGCAGGACAGACTGAAAAAAGCTAGTTAGAGTCTTTGTCTTGACAAAAATGTCAGTCAGAAGAAGTTTGATCTGACAATATTTTCATCTCACAATTTGGAGGAAAAAGTGTTTTTAAAATGTTCAGACGAGACCAGAAAATCATTCAGGAAGGTAAATATTGAAGGTTTTTTGTTTTGGTTGTTTTTGTTTTTGTTTTTGTTTTTTTTTTTCCATTGTTTTTTGTTTTGTTTTGTTTTGTTTTTTCACCAGTCATTGAGAGAATGTGCCATTACTAACAAAGGAATTCACAGAAATTATCCCATCCAGAGTGACTTGTCTATTATAATGTTACAATGCACTATGCAAATACTTAACTAAAAACATTTTTCAGCTGGAATGAAGATTAGGAGTATGCCACAGTTTTTATAGTTTGAGACCATGATGTAATTATGAACAGAAAAATTAGGAGTTAAGTTTACATTTTAAAATATTTGAAATTGCAGAAAAGCACATTCCAGGAATCTAAACACATTTAACTCTTTCTTTTGGAAAGTAATGTCACTTGTCTTGTCCCCTTTATATCCCTTTCATTCCTACTATTTAAGATCTTATTTTTTTTGTATTGAGGGCTTTTTCTAAAGATCCTTCTCTAAGAATATGACTAGGAATTCTTAACCATGCAATCCCACTATTCTGTGATCCTACTGCTGCTATACTATTTAAATTTGAATGGTTCCTGTAAAACAAACAGATTCTGTAATTTTGTAACTTTTCTGCAGCCTAATGATTTTGTCTTTTCTCTCCTGAGCTGCTGGGACAAGCAAAGTGGGAGATATATTTTACTGTTTTCTCTGAGGGCTGGAAGTTCTCTCTGTTTCTTGCTGGCAATATTTGTAAGTCTGTGACTTACTGTGTGGCTTTGGAGAAGTTATAAGTAGATTGCACTCATCTCAGACAGTCTGTCAAACTTCAGTATTGATTTTGAGGAATTTTCTTCCCCTTTTTTAGGTGATTGCGCATCCTGCATGTCTCCTGGAGAGTTAACATTTGGAAGAACTTGTTGGAAATGCATCAATTTACATGGGCACTAGAAGTCTTGGTTTCCCCACTTCCTGTGGTTGCAGTTACACCTCTTATTAATCAGGAAGACGGAGAATCAAGAGGAGGATATTACCAAAAAAGCCTTTAGGACAGCCTCTGCAGATCAGCATTAGGCATATTATTTTTATCAGGTCTTCATTTCTTTAGGGAGAAATTGGTTGAAGAAGTAGAAGAGGATAGGACAAGTTATCTTGTTAGCATTTTTGGTGCAGTCACTGAAGAATAACACCTTTCTGAGAAGACTGTAAGTAGAACGAAATTTATTACACTTTCTCTCAAGGCACGAGAATAAGGAAAAGAGAGCAGGTGGGTTGAGTTTACATATAAAGTTATAAAAAATGGCAAGAGGAGGGAGTTTTGGTTGTAACACATTTCATTTTCCTATTTTTTTTTTCATCCATCTCTTTCATCAAAGTTTACACTCTAACCAGTAATTCAGACACAGTTTTACATACAAGTCAATTACAAGTAAAGTATTGTGACATTTTCAATACATCCTTGAAAAACTTCCTGACTATTCTCTTTCCTGTCTCAAAATTGTTCTTACCTCCCCAAGACATCACAGAGAAGTTAACATAGAAATGACCTGTTGGAAGATTTCTAAGGAGCTGTCAAACCAGGCACATAACTGAAGGCAAATTTTAACCATTACTCTAGCCTATCACTTCCCCATCATTCTGGAAATATCTGTCAATGAGTGTGCTGAAAAAGAGGTATTCAAACCAGCTTGTTGCAGTAAACAGTACTGCAGCAAAAACAGTATTATAAAATTTTGTGTGACCTTTTGAGAAAAGCGTTAATTTCATAGGGAGTTCTAGGGAAAAGTGCCAATTTCATGCAAATTCAGAAGGGAAAAGATAGATTGGAAGGCTTTACTTGGGAAGTACAAAAGCTGTAATGACTGTAAAAGATATACAAGCCTAATAATCATGAAAGCAACACTCTTTTTCTAGTATATATTAATCGCCTCATATCATGCTGGCAAAATGCAGAAACATGATGTTTTACTCCATGTATGATGAAATGCAGCTTTACATTAATTTCCAAACAGGTCTAAAAATGGATTCTTAAATCAGTGTCTTTTGGAGTTCTCTGTGGGCTTAAATAGTTCTACCTCCTTGCTGTAGCCTAGAAGTATCAAGGTCATCTTAAGTTTAGATGTCTAGCCCATGTGAATAAACAAGTGTGGATGATTATTTGAACAGACTATATGAGGCTGAGCTTCTGTTATTGCTCTCTCTCTTTTTACTCTTTGAGCTTTAGGGGAGCATGGGCAGAGCACACCGTATGAAAGCAGCACATTCAGCCAGTGGTGGGAACAGTTTACTGTTGAATTTGAAATAAACATAAAATAAAAGGTGAGAAAAATCAGAATAGGATTTGTGATTATTTAGATTTTCAGTGATTTACTTGACTTCTCTGCAGAGGGCAGAAACTGTAGAATTTGGACACGTCTGTTCGCAAAATTTCATTCACTCTTTCTCTGGAAGTCTTGTCTGCTTCCACTGGAGAATGCTAACAGCCAGACTAAAACTATCACAAGAATATAGATAGCTTAATGTAATTTTCTCAAGACAGGTGGTGATAGCTGCTCATATGTGGTATGAACATTTTACCACCCTTAGCACTTTAACAACCGAGATTGACTCTGGAGCAGTGGTCAGATTTCAGGTAGATTTAGGCAACTGTTTGAGCCCCTTGGTCCAGATTTGGGAAAGCTGCAAAGCTGCTCTGTGGTGTCAGCACCAAGCTATAGACCTCTCTAAAGCTAGCCTTATTCATGTTTGTCACCTTGTGATGCAACTGCATGAGAATGAATGATATTACGTGTTTTTAGCTATGCTGAACTAAAAATAGAAATGTGTTCTCATGGATTTGTATACAACGGAAATAGTAGAATTACTGAATTTTATACTGCACTTTGTTGTTAAGGCTCCCTCATCTACATTTGCTGACTATTAAGTACTCCAACTGTGCTTGAAACAGATTATAAATTGCTTAAAGTAGCCACAAACTCAGATGATCTTCATGGTACTCCAACAGTTTCTCTGCAGTCACAAAAAAAGAGAAATATATGTCAAAGTCAAAATGTGTGACCTCAGACATCCCCAAAGTGGTTTGAAAAGCACTTCTAAAGAATGAGGAGATGGACTATAACCTGGGCATAGTGTAGAAAGAAATTATGTAGTGTCCCTCATACAGAATGCTTAATAGAGAGATGACTCTTTATGGAGTTGTAACTTTAAAAGGCAGTTTTATTGACTTACAGAATACCTGTAAGTCCAGCAAAAGATTAAACATTTTCTCAGAGAAGTCCACTATGGTTTAGCAAGAGATCAAAGAGTTCCATTAACAGTGCAGTAGGAGGTAAAATATATATATAACAAAGGTTTACGTAGCTCTGATAAGGCCCCCCTAGGGAACTGTAAAAGACTCAGTAGGTGAGAAGGAGATAAAGGAGGGGGGAGATGGGTGGGCAATTATTGCCAGTCTAGAAGGAGGAGGCAGAGCAAATTATTCTAATGGTAGTTTTTAGGAATACATCTCGAATGCACAAGCTGATAGCAATAATTGAATGTGATAAAATCCTAGACAGTGAACTTTCTTTTAGCACAAACATGTCAAGACAAAAATATCAAGTCACGTAAAGACCCTCCACCTCCTTCCTGACATCATGGTTCAACATTAGTCATGGTTGGCAAACTTACCCTGAACTTAGTGAAACAAAATTTTAAAAAATAGAAAACACAATGGAAAAATGGTGAAAACTATCTCTTATTTTTCAACTAGCCACTTTGTGGTTAGGAGGATTTCTAGAGGTGCATCTTTTTTGTTATTATTTAATGAAAAAGAACTACAAATATAATATTATCACAGTTTTAAAATCCTGGAAATAATGGAGAGTCTAGGTGGAGAGTCTAGCTGAGGCCATAGATCTACACCAAGAACTAACACGCTAGAACTATAGAAATAATTAAAAAGTAATACTTTTCTGCTTTCATGACTGTTAGTAAAATCTCAAAACACTTCAGAATACAACACAGAATATGGTCATTCTCTTCACCTGAAGATAAAAGGAAATCAAGAGGGCTGAGGAGCTTAAGAGACTCACCTTGAGTCAAACTGAACTTGTAACAGAGCTTGAAAAAGTGTTCCTGCCTTTTTGCTCAAGTCTTGAGAGACAGACTGCCCTCTTCACCTGGCACACTCCAGGGCCCCAGCACAAATGGTTTCTGGGTCCAGGGCTGAGGCTGTCTACGGATTTGCGCATTGAAGGTAGAGATTGTAGAGCATGACTCTGGCCTGGACCCTCAGATGTAACAAAACTAATGTTAAAAAAATATCAGAGAGCGCCAGAAGAATAATTATTTTAACACGAAATAACTCCTTTAAAATCTTGAAGTAAGAGTTGAGGTCACCAGCTAGGGAGCAAGGACAACCGGGGCCCTGTAAGGGTTTTTTAGTCATCTGTGTAATTACATATATATTGTTTCATACAGTGAAATTGATGGCTACTGGTTACTGCAGACTTGACATACCAAACTGATAATACTACACTTGATGGGAAGCCAATGCACATCATCAGTACAGGTCACTGCTGATGAACTCTGGCTAAAGGCAGTGAAAAGGGTGAACACCATCAACTGCATTTCACTCACAGCAGAAGAAAGGCAACTACACCCACAACACAAGAAGAAAACCCTGTTTCTATTTAAATCTGCTATAATTTTTTAATGCTCTTAATATTAAACTGCATGATATTAACTGGACATCAGTGTTCAGGATACATACTTGTTTCTGAGGCTTTGAAAAGTGCATGTATGGTAAATAATGCCACTTCTGCCTCCTCCTCACACCTCTCACAAAAAAAATCCCAGCAGCTTGCTTTATGTTTTTTATGAAGATCTAGAGGGTATAACTTCATATACATTAAGTTTTGTTTGTTAGAAAGAGCTAGATCCTCTGGCAAATTAATCATCTACCATGCCGTATCTTTTCTTCATGAAGTGGGTAGAACCTTAGGCCTTGCATCAAATTGTACAGTACACAATTTTTGAAGTTGAACCAATTCTATTTCTAGTTCACAAATTATTTGATTGAGTCAAGTGCAGTCATGAGGTGGAAAAGTGGTGATAGATGACTATGATAAATGCACTTTAAAGCAAAGTGCCCCAAGAAAGCTGTGCAGATGTATTCAGCTGCGTAATATCAGATTTCCATGAAAAGGGTAGCCACCGATATGCTAGAAGTACTCCCACTAATGGAATCATAATTAGTGCAAGCTACTTGTATCCTGTGCAAAGTCAACTTTCTGTTTTCACAGATAAGAAAGTAGTAGTATTTTAGTAAAGATTGATGCTTTGCTACTTTTATTTTCAAATGTACTTTAAATTAAATCCTTTCTCACACAATAATTAGGGATTGGAATTGCCTATTAGAGCTGTATTTGGAATTGTGCTTTCTATATACGCAGCTTATGAGATGCTAAAATTCAGTTTTGATGTGTGGTGGTATGGGTTGTTCAAGGACCCTTGGACAGCTAGTACCATGGACTGCAGATTCAACTGCTGTTTCTGTCTTAATTAGCTGCATCAAAGTATCTTGGATACTTCACACTGAAGTCACTTTTCCACTTGCATCTGGATGTACGCACTGAATAGTGAAAGCGCTGAGTGAAAATAAAGAAAACGTGTGATGTTGATAATTTGTCCTGGAAAAGGAAAATTTTTTTTCAGTCATAGGATTTTGGTGTTAGATTTTGGCCCAAGAATTGACCCTGGAACCTGAGGCACTTTAGTCTCTCCAAAAAGCAGGAAGGATACAGCCATTTAGAGTGAGGATGTGGTTCGTCACACTAGAGCTGCTCTTTTCTGCAATAGATGTGTGGATGGTTGCATTCCCAGTCAGGGCAAGGACTTCTGAACTGCTTGAAGCACTGCTGCAATCAGCATTCATTTCTAGAACATCAAAACAGACCTGGTTGTTCATACACCTGAAAACATTCAATTTGATTTTTATGTATATATACTTAGGTCTTAGCTGTGCTGCTGGTGGCTCCAGTCTCAATGAAGACTGTATGGGCTGAGGGCCAAACAAAAGAGTAGTTTCAGTGGATTCAGCAGAGGTCCATGTATAGCTGCCAGTTGAGAAATGGGTCCTATTTGTCAATACAGTATGAAGAATACAAATGAAATCTAGAAAATCGTGATCTTTAGCTCTGGTGTAATGCCACTGAAAGCAGTGGAGCTTCTCTGATTTATAGAAGATGAGCACCTCAACTGTAATATTTTATTATTGCATTTTAGTGGATAATTGAGTATGAGGAAACTGTGCACATTGTATAGATTTTTTGTAGCAGCAAAACAGGATTTTGCCAAACTTTTAATGAGAAGTCATTCTTAGTGTGTAAATTCCATTATTGTCAGCGGGTGAATGTGTAAAGCATGACTGAATCAATCCCATAGTCTTTATTTTAAATTGTTCAGTATCAGTTATCAAAGCTTTTTCTGTAGTTCACTACCCTGCTCAAATAACAGGATTTGCAGCAATATTACTGGGTAAGAAAGGGTTAAGAAGTGAGAGATAAAAAGCTCCAAGTGTCATTGTTTTACTACCAGTAATGTTATGTCTCTGCTATAGCACATAAAGAAAAGAAGAAATGCTGACAAGAAAAAAATATCACAGTTTAAAAAACTTTCCTGAATCTAAGGAAGGTACTTTTAAATTTGTGCCAGTTACAGTAATTAGTAAACTTGTTCTTAATAGTGTTGTTAAAATGTAATTTTTTCACACTTTCTCTGACTTTGACACTGCTGCTTTTTAAACTTCATTTTGCACTTTGTTCCATTGTTCTTTAATCTGCTGCACTTTGCATTTAGTATCACTGAAATTTCGCACTTACTATGTCAATAACATCTGGCAAAATTGCCACCTATTAAGAGTAAGTGTTCTTTTTTCTCCTGTGAGAAATGTGATGGTGTATTATATTGGTTTCCCTTGAGAGGCTAAGGAGACAATTTTAAAGCAGATAAATGCATTAAAGAAATAACCTGAACTACAAGAGAAGGTTAACAAAAGTCAGAAACTTTTTACTTTTTTTTTTTTTCACCCTTTTTTTCCTTTGATAAAAGCATCCTATACATGTGGGGAGTGAAAAAATAGTTCAGTTATGCAATCTTTTGCACATTTCGATGTATGTTATGTTTCACAATGCTGCTTCAGGACATGTTAAGTTCTCATAGGCTTTTATCTACATCAGTATTTTTCTGCCCATGTTGGATATGTGTCAGTTTAATGATGTATGGCAGCAAGTGTGCTGGTAAGTTGAACACTGTCAGATCATTGTGAAAACACGGGACTGATTTTCCAGGAATGCTGTAGACAGGAGTAGGCCTGACTTTGAGTTCTCCACCTCCGTGGTCAAGCGCCATTTCAGTTCACTTGTGCACGGAGTGAGCACCAGACTCCTCCTCACAGCAGAAATGTTCTATGGAAGGAAGATGGGATGGGTTGAAGTCATCACCCTAGGCTCCTCTTTACTTACCAGCCCAGCCAGAAAACGTCCTGACCTTTTGTCATCACCCACAACTGGAAGACTGACCACTTTGGATATATTGTGTTCAAGAAGACCTTCCTGCATTAGGACCTGTACATGCACGTCTGCATACAGTCTGGCCTTTAAAGTGTGTAACAATTTCCTGAATTGTATAAAAATCTTCATCATGTCTATGAGTCTTACATATACATTGCTAGTAAATGAAACTGAATTTACAGAATGAAGTGCAGCCTGAGCAACAAAATTTTCCTTTGTTATGGATAAAGTCTGGGTGAAACTGAGCCACCACCCGTGCTATAAACATGCTGAAATGATGCCGAGCTTCAAATAATTGTGCACAAGGCAAGGAAGGAACGAGCTTCACGGAAGGAAATTCTGTACCACTCTCTACACTATGGTGTCAATTTTCATAATACTGCTGCCCATGGCATTGCAGGAATGTGAGCTGGGAAGGGCTAAGGGGAGTACAGCATGTTCCAGAAACTGTCAAAGGCATAGGGAATCTTTCCATTGACTTTAGGAGAGCTTTGTCCTGAGCCTGCATTATAAGTGTGAACTATATGGCCTGACTGAAAAAAATGGGAAGGATGGGAATATAACAAACTGATACACAGGGACGTGGGATTTTGGCACTTTGGCAGATGGTGGAAGGGTATTCCATGCCTGTAAATCCTTGTGTCAGGACTCAGTGTTGCAAACACAGTGATATTTGGTTTTGCATGAGGGATGTGAATTTTGTATCCAGCTACATGCACAGCTCCAGTTAGCATAATGAGAACTGTGCATATATTGAATGACAGAGACAGTAGACTTGAGCGGAAAAAGATCTGTCCCCATGGAAAAGCAACTTAACAATCAGACTAAAGAAACGGATTGTTCTAAAATTGGTACACTTGATCTTTATTCAGCATATTGTTAAAGAATAAATAGATACATTTTTCTTCTTCTCTGCACAGATACATGTATGGGACTTAGAAACATAAATGGCTTGAACTTCTGTGTTTGAATTCAAAAGACATTTTACTTGAGCAAAGCAACATAAGGATGAGTTCAATGCCTTAGTGACTTTGATACATAAGATTATTATAAAATACCTCTCATCTGAAATAATTTGAACCAATAGTATTATAGATTCGCTATCTGGCTATAGTACAATGCATCTTGCTATGGTTTTCTATTTGCATGTAATATTTATATTGGCATTTATTAGCTTGTTTCAGTGCAAATCTACCCAGGTGATGTGTTACTGCTTAAACTTTGAATGTATGTCTTGGAGGACATGGAATTAGCAAAATAAAGCATGCTTGAACATTCTCGCTGTTTTCTTTCTTCCACGTATACAATTAAGGCTCAGATATTTGCATCTGAATTGATCCTGTATTATAATATGAAGTTTACATACCACTGGTTACAAATAATGAGGTGGTGAAGAACAACAATTGTATTTCTCCTCCCAGATTTCCCTTTTCTTAAATTTCTTTTTTTTCTTTCTTTATCGGCTGCAATTTAAACATCTTTTCCCTGACATGAATGCATTTTCTTCTGACAAAGTGACTCTTCTGATGCTTTTTATTTTAAAATAGTTTTATATTAAAAAAAATATTCTTAACAATACGCAAATAAGACTCTAATGAGCATAAACATGAATCAAATGCTCATGTGTTGTCCAGTGTTATCCATTGTGGTACTGCAGGGCTCATTGTTAGCCTTTCTTCTAAAATTAAGTCACCTCCAGTTTCTTTATTTAGAAAGGATGACTTGTTTCCTTATTCTGAAAATCCACCAAGAATTTACAGTGGTGGTTCATTAACTTCCAGCTGGAGACAGAACTAGAGACTCAAGCAAGTTCTTAAGGTGATTGCATGGCTAAACTCCCCCAAATCACTTATTTTTCTGTTTAAAGACATGTTGTGGTAGATTACATGCAGCTAGGTCACGTGAGCCTTGTTCACACTTTGTAATGCTGTTCTTGGTAGGTAGTTCCCATGATTTCCTGGGGAGGATTCAGAGAGTAAGTCAAGGTTTGGCAACTTTTCAAAGTTGAGGTGCCAGATGGTATTTTTCTTTCCCAAATTAGAAGTTAAGCGTGCTGTTAGAAACTCAGCAAGAGCTGGGAGATACTGCCTTTCACAGAAGCAAGATGCTGCCAATCACCTTATTGGAGGTATCATCTCTCTGCACAAAGCTGCAGTTTCTCAGCCCCTGTGGAGCGTGGAAGGTGGGGGAGCCTCTGCCTCTCACAGGTGCCCCTCTAAAGATGCATCTAGTCTCCCAGCTCCTCAGACTGTGCGAGCCCTGCTGTCTGCTGTTAAGAGACTGCCTGTGGACCATCCTGCCCATCCAAGTTGAAGACTAGCGATCCCTAGAAAAAGAATTTTGTTAATAGAGCAGAGGTGCTATCACCTAACCCTAGTCAGGGGAACCAGTTTGGGTTGTCACAGTGGTGTCCTCATCTGACTGTTGTTTCTCTGTGTGTTTTCTATTTACATTGTCCTCATGTTGTGGCTATTTTGAGGTTTGCTTTTTCCTCCAAATGATTTCAATAAGTGATTAAAAGGTCAGGCCTTCAGCCTTTAGGGTGTATCTTTAGGCAGTTACATTTACAGAAGGTGCTTCAGGGAAGACGCATTTGTTGCAGGTAGGCGAGTGATTTAGCTGCCAGCACCCATTTTCTGGCACCTGAAAGCTGGCAAAGATGATAGTCTACTTCCCTGTTCAGCTGCAGCCTGTCAGCTGAAAGCTGCTGCATTTTGCATTTCTGAGTCTCTTTCATATCACCGGAGGTCATGATCCCTTGTCTAGGAATCACTGAACTCATTCGTGAGGGCAATCTCACAAACTGGCAAGCACCGAATCTCCACAGAGATGCCTCATGGCGCAAGGTCCTTTAAGTCTCCTACTTTGTGAACTAACAGGAACAAGAAATGTCAGAAAAATGGCACCCTTTGTAACTTGTGAAGTTAGAGATTGTCTTGCACTGCCAACCAGTGCTTCTACTCAGTGAAAGGGAAATGCAACCATACTAAAAAGAGAGGGGTACTTTCTGAAGCAAGTAAACACAGATCCATAAAGGTGATCTGGCCTGTCCTTCAGACCAAACATAGGCTTGGCGCTCCTCAGATGTTTCAATGAGGCAGGTGTAGCCAAGCTATGGCTCCTGAGAGGAGTCTCAGTAAGTGCTTACACGGCCCCAGTGACAGAGTCCTCTCTGTCCTTATCTGAATTCACAGTGGCAGGAAGAGCTTTGGAGGACAACATCATCGACCTGCTTTGGCAGCTGGGTACCTGTCAGGTAGCCGAGCGGCTCACCGGTTTCTCGGGCATAGGCATGGCATTTCTCATGAGTGCAGACATCAGCAGATTCAGATCTGACTACAGGTTGGGCCATGTCAGAGGACTGTCATCAGAGGTCCAGAATCTCTTGTCTACTCCCGACTGACAGCTCATCTCTTACCATATCAGAAAAAGAGTGAAGAAACCTATGCTGATGCTTTCTTCATCAACCTACCAACTTAACACCAATTTTAAACAAAAATGAACACAAACCAGTTTGACATTTAGCAAGATTGCTCTGATACAACAAATATGTTGCGAGCCTGAAGACAGGTGCATTACCGCTAAGAAGGATTTTGTTATGAATGTTCTCATTACAGTGTGTCATGGATAACTTACAGCATACAGTTTGTGCCTTGAGGTTCAGCTTTGCTGTTGTTATATTGTTGTCATATGTTTTTTGTGTTAATCTTTTAGATTAAATAGTAAATACAGAAGCCTTTATTAAATTATCAAAGAAATAGTCATTAAGAGATGGTGGTTGAAATAAAACGGTGAGAAATAGAAGTTCTGTATCCTCTTAAATATGAAATTACTGCATGAGTGAACATATGCAGTACAGTAAGTGATGGAATAAAACCAATAAAGAGCAAAAGCAATCCTGAAACCTGCCCCAGCTCTCTATTCAGCAGGTAAATGTTCAGAATTTAAGGTTTTTACCCATTCTGCGTGATACAGGTAATGTATATCTTAAGTTCTGCATGTGAATATTCACATGCGTACTGTTAGGTATTTACTCTCTCATTGGTTTCTAAAGGACACAGCTTGAAGTTTTCTGCTTGCTATAAACCTCTCACAGTAGTTTTTATCTGAAGTAAAATAATAGACTCTTTTCTTGTGTTTATCTATCTTCCTTCTAGTAAATGACCAAACTGAGGGATGCATTTTAGTCCTGGACTTTTGTTGTAACCTGTATTCTGATCAGATCTGACTGTAACGATTATCCTTATTATCACTATTTAAGCGATTTCAATAGACTACTAACAGTAACCTGGAATGATGTAGCATGTGCATGACAGTGCCAGCCAGCAAGGAAGGAGAGAGCCTGCCTACGGAGCCAAAAGAGCAAACTGCAACCCACCACTCTACTTACTAGACAGCTAGGAAACGTCTTCTCTGTCCTTATAGCAGGTAGGCAGATATGAAGTGTGGTAATTATCTGTCCCTTATCTTATCAATAATTAATACTTTTCACTTGCATTCTGTTCTCTTCTTCCCAGTTACTACACCTTGTTCATCAGCACACTCGCTCTGTGTCTTGTTCTGTGCATTTCCACAGCTGTCACATGTCTGTTTTCTTATACCCTTCTTGGGCAGAAATGCGCACAGAAAATTTTGGATTAATTTTTATAATCTGTAGATCTCTACATATATATAGCTAAAAGTTTTGAAAAAAACCCAGGATCATGGTCATTATCATGGGGTTGGGAGGATGGTTTTCTCTGCCTTACTCTGCCAACAGAATGCCAGCTGCAAGTAAAAAACAGTAAGTGCTCAGAGCATGAGTCTATATTGCTTTGCAGGTGTTTAGGTTATATTGGTATTTTTCTTTTAATAGTCTTCTGACATATCAATTGTCTTATGCATTGCAGCTTTTTTTCACTGCATAGGCATGTGCAATCTTACTGTAAATGCCCAGCAGGACATTTAACAGAGCATCTTATTTGCCTTATCCTCAGAAGTACGCTTGCTGAGGATCTTTACCATTATCCTGACTGTGACAGTGGGACTAGGGCTGACAGAGCTCAGATTTTCTCTACATTTCCATCACAGACAGAAGCCTTTGAGGAACCTGTATGACCAGTGTAACTTAGCATAGCTTGGCAACAGCTCAGCACTGCAGCCAGACAGCCTGTTCTGGCTGCAGATGGTACCCTGATTTGTCCCTGCTTAAGCACCCCCTCAGCTCACACCCAGGCTCCTGCTGAAAGTTACTGCTTCCTCGGGTCTAACAGCATGAGTCACAGAAGGGCTCTCTAGTCCAAAGCAGTCAAACTGGTGCAGGTTAAGGAAACAGTTTTTATTGAATCAGTTTAGGGAGCAACTAGGTGAGCAGGCAGTGGCAGCTGTGAGGGAGCAGATAGAGGTGAGCAGGTGAGGGGGTTTCATCTGCAGTGGGAAGAAGCTGCCTGAGCACCATGTAAGTGGTGTCAGAACCCCTGCCAGTCTTATGAGATGGGAAAGGGGAGAGATTTTCTGTGCCTTCCCTTCCTCTTTCCTGAACCAAGTCTAGCTGTCATACAGAAGTGTATCAAACTCTGTGCTAAAACTTATTTATTTATTATTTAAGGAGTGGAACAGCTCTTACTCCAGTCAGTGAATGGTTTCTTTAATGTGCTAGTCACAGATTAAGTGTAGAGGGTAGGATAAACTAATCTCTCCCACTAGCTGCCTTTGGTTGAGTTCTGGTTTTATATACTAGTTTAATTGACTAGTTCTTCTTTTTAATTTTCCTTCAGATGGTTAATATCTAAGGCCTATACATGTTACAGATAGCTCACAGACACTCCATTTTGAGCAGAGATCAGCTCCAATGTCACAGGAAAGCTATACATGATTCTAGTCAGAACTTCAGCAGTAACAACTTTAGGAAAACAAATTATTATAGGAAGAGATTGATGTACTGACTAAATAGGCTGCAATCTTCCCCTGCAGTAGGTGGTGCTCACTGCTTAAATAAAATTAAGTAGTGACAGTGATGGGCATAACAGTATTCGGCTGAGTCCTAAAACCAAGGATGGACTATTTGTGATGAAACAAAATATCTGTGAGAGAGCAGAGCCTCTCTGTCATACAGTGCGTTCTATCCATCTAACCTTCCGTTTTGCTGTTTCACTTGAAAATTCTCTTTCTAAAACTCTTCTGTATGCTCTCTTGTTGCAGGGACACCTGGTATATGTTATTGCAGAGGTGGCTGCTTTTCAGTGGTTTGTGAAATACTGCATATATTTCACTACACTTTAGGAAGGTCTCAGAATGCCAGAAATGTTAAAATTTTTATATAAGTAGTGTTAATTTTGGTGGGAAAATTGATTGCTAATTTGTATAAACACTAACCTCACCTGTTCAGCTGCTGCTTCTAGAGCCTCAGAGCAAAGTGAAATCAATGAGAATTTGGCCCAAATACTTTTGAAAACTCCTGTAAGTGTCTGTATGTGTTTTAGGCACCAAAATACCTTCAAAGATGTATTCCTTATTCCTGTGTCACTTGTGTGGCTCTGTGGAGCTTTAGTTTGTTCACAGATCCAACTACCTGCGTGTGCCTTTTCTCAGCCATGATGCTCTGGCAGGTGTCCTGCTTGCAGGCTTACCCCTCATTGCTGCTGCAGGTCTCCACAGATGCTGAAGTCCGTACCTTGCCTTCTCTGGCTTTCCCCATTTCAGAACCAGCTGTCTGGTTTCCTGAGCAAGCTTTCACCAGCTTTCACCAGCAGAGCAAGGGCATTGCAGATAAGGGGTGTGTGCAGGTTCAAGTGTGATGACAAGGAGCTTGTTCCACTACTAAGTCTTGAATAGAAGTGGTCATAGAATCTAAATGGAGCCCCACATGTTCCTTTGCACTAAAATTTTGGAATTCATACTGGAATTTTGGATCCAGGCCGTCCTTGAATTTTTAGGAAAGTTTGAATCAAGATCTGAATTTTGTGACTTATTTCTGTAATGGTCTTGAACTAGATGCCAAGTTTGTAAGGTCTACCCTATGTAATTGGATATTGGCCAGATGCTTGGATATTATTGCCTTAAAAACTAAAAGTAATTTTCTCAATAGTGAAAACCTCTGTTTTGAGACTTTTTTCAAAACAGCTGGTCTACTTACCACAGCAGAATAAAAATAGGAGTTGCATTAAAGAATATGTGTTAGAAATTTTGTAGTTTGATTTACTATTTATAGATTTGCAGGTCATTATTAATGTTCCATAATAATACTTCACCTGTTTATAATACATATTCATTCTTTCATGTTTCTAAAGCCCTTTGAGAACCTAGTAAAGAGCTGCTAGAGAAGTGCAAAGTATTATTAAATGAGTTTAAAATTCCAGCTGTTTTCCCTGCAACAGATTTTGCCTAAAGTAAGAATGAATACTAAAGAAAAAATAGAACTTTTTCTAGAGTGGATCTTTGCTAAAAGCCTGATAAAAGTACATTTCTCAGCATGCTGTCCATTTCTTTTTCTTGATGATACTTAATTTTAGTTTGGTTTAGTTATTACTTCATTACCTTAATAATAAAAGTTCCCCAAGCCTGACACTTGCCTCACGAGGAAAATCTCCACTCTAGTAAAAATGAAGTAAACCTCTGCTTTCCAGTCAGAAGAATACTCTTTGCTAATGTTTTTTTCATAAATATTGGTATAGTGTTTAATAATGTCTTCTACATAGAAATCATGCCTCTCAAGTAATATGTTGGTCTAAGAGCCTCAGAGATACAAAAATAAAATCCTTAGCTCGTTATCTTAAACCTGGCATTTTCTAGATGCAGTGTTCTGCATGGCTTGGTTTTGTTTTGTTTGAAACCATAGTATTTCTATTACTATAGAACCTGTTGAAACACAGGCTGTTAGCGTGCTAATGTAAATTGTAAAAACGAAACTAATTTGTGCTGGTTTTGTAGGATACAACCCAGATTACTTTTATTTGAAAAAAACATTGCGATTATGTAAAGGTCCACAAGTTAAACTGCAACCCTTTGTGCAACAAGGAAAAAATGCCACCTGAATATATGTGTAAAATGTGTTTTAGGCTGCAACAATGAACTCTCAAAACAATGCTGTCACTGTTTCAGTACTTTAAAGTGACACTGTGATTTTCAAGTGTTAATAAACATCCAGGGGGAGCTAGGGAGTAGCAATTTTGCTTTTTTCTAATGGTATACAAGGAAATATGAATATAGAGAAAAGTAGTAGTATAAATGACTAATTCTTATTTTGGGGTTGGGGCTTTTTTTATTAGGAACTTTTGATGAGAAACTGGTCAGCCATGCTGAGAGTGGTGGAAAGCCTGTCAAGGTCACTGCCAAGGACAAGAGAGTCAATTAGTATGCAGATCAGAGCCAAGGAGTTCAAAGGTATTGTTCCAATTCAATCACATTAGCCAGGCCAGTAATGAACAAACGGCATGACCTTAATCAGGGAGCCTGAACCACTCATGGAAGGGAAGTATGTGTGTCTGTGTCTGTACTGGGGGGACAGGAGGAGGGGTTAGGGTGGCAAAAAGGATGTGGTTTCTTTTGTTGTTGTTGTGTTTGGCTTGGGCTTTTTTTTTTTTTTTTTTTTTTTTTAAAGAGACAGCAAGCCCAGTTTGCTTAATTAGCCACCAGTGATGGAAACTTATTTCTGGATCCCTGTGTTCTGAAGAACAATATTGCTTTTATTTTTGGGTGATAACTGAAATAGGCTCAAACAGACAGGTGGCTAGAATATTTTAATAAAATGCATTCAGTGATACGCTAAAGGGTATGCAGGAGGAGAGAGATAACCTTATGTAAAACACCAAACCAAATTTTGCAATTACAGTTTCTCTCACACTGTGCTAATTTTCTTAAAGTCTATGTGCAAGAAAAAATCTATGTGATTTTTTTCCCCTTAGACATAACATAAAGTAATCCACGCTCTAGTTAATAATGGAAAGAGTATTTATTTAGATCAAAAAAACATTTCCTTAGCACTTTCAGTCTGATAAATATTGCACCATATATAACTATATTCTAGATATCCAAATCTCTAAGTTGTTTCATAAGCTCAGCACAATACACGTTTGTGCTGCACGTATCAGTGTACTTGATTTAGTACAGTCAAAAAGCAGCATTCTGTGTTATATTCACCTTAACAGATGCCCACTCTATTACAAACTCACAAAATATCTCTCTCTGCTATTTTTCATGTATATGTATACACATTCAAATACTTTTACAGAAATGTATATATACCGATGACAAAATAATAAAATGACAAGACATATCTGTACTCATTTATATATCATAATATCTTCATGTTTCTGTAAAGTGGTTTTTGAATGCATCCTTAGGACTCCATTGAAATTTCCACATAAATCAGGACTTTGTTCCCTTTTTTCTAAATTAATGGTTGAATTTGGTAGCTAAATATATTAAAATAATACTTCAAAAGGTAACATTTTTCTGTGTTTGAATAATGGAAATTCTAAACACATATTTTCTGCATGTGAAAAGATAAAAAAATACCTCCATGAGAAATCAATATTAACTACTGAAAATGTGAATGATGCTTAAAATATATTCACGTGGTTTATGTACAAGTTATTGTCTTGTGTTTATATATACGATAACTTATAAATTTCCTGTATGTCTCTAGGTAGTATTTGCTCAACAATTACTTTAACTGGAGCAGATTATCAAAGAAAGATGCAGGCTTCATTGGTGAAACAGTTTCCAGAAATCACTTCATTTCTCTATAAACGTATCATGATAGGAAACTAAGATTTTAGGAATCAAGGGGGGGGTGAGGGGGTGGTTGGGGTTTTTTCACTCTCTTCCTCTCTGTTCTTTACTGGGGAGGTAGTTCATCATATCTCACTAAAACGGAAGATGCATAACAGAAAAGAAACTATTCTAGGCTATGAAGCACCCTAGGGGTTCATGAATGTTGGGGGAGGAACACTGATTATACAATGCAATAACATATTGAGACACTATTTCAGTTTTACACTTGGTATCAAGTAAATACAGGATATCTCACCCATGAAGGGTGATTATCTTTCATGAAGGGAGGAAATGAGTTATTAAGGTCTTTCTCGGGAGCAAAACAAGGATAAGAATCTTTATTAATGTAAGAAACAATCTGTTTTATTTTTTTTGGTTTTTCTGGGTTTTTTGTTTTTGTCCCCCCCCCCCCCCCGCCCCTACAGTAATATACTTCCTTTTTAGCAAAGATCTGGGTTTTTTTTGTCTTGAAATTGTCTGTATCTCAGAACGGAACACATAGAATCAGTTTTAGCTGACACCAATGCACTGCGTGAGAATATTGTTATAAAACGTGCTCATTGCCATTTTTATCTAGATCACAATTAATATCGTTTTTAAGCAGGCAATGTCTATCTAGTCCCATAAAAACACTTGTAAAGTATTTGATATTTTATTTGAGGATATTAAAAGATTGTTTAAAAATAAACATATACCAGCAGAACAGAATTTTCACACAATTATTCAGACAGTCAATAGGTCTTCTTTGATCATGTTATTGTGACGCTTCTGCTGAAATTTCCGTCTAAGACAGGCATTTTTTTTCTCTCTTTCTCTCTCTCTTTCCCCCCCTAAACAAGGTCATAGATTTTTTTAAATGAGGACTAGAAGTTCCAAGTACAAGATTAAGTAAGTTCTAACAGTGTTATAAAAGTAAGTGCTTTTTTCTATAATAAAAGGTGTTTAAAAGGTTCGCTACAGCTTTAAACAGAATTACAATTTACTTCTTTCAAGTGTCCAGGCCATAAATTCTTCTCAATTCCCTCTCTCTCTCCTTGTCGGAATTAATGAGATCAGATTTGATCAGGGCAGTGATGTGTTCAGAGCCAAATCACACAACAGCGCGCGTGCGGTAATGGAATTTGCATCTAATGCATACATAAATCAAACATCTTTCTGGACATTTTCATATGCATAATGTCATTTCATCCCGTTCTCTCTGTGCAGAGGGGGAGATTTTTCTCTCTCAGAGAATGACTTTCTTTAATGCTTTCATTTTATTTTCGCTGACTACAATCCCCGAGAATGCGCTCGGTCGGAGAATCTTTCGGGGCGCGGTTGACAGTTCCTTTTCCAAGAGGGGTCCTTCACATTTATCATGCCTCTTCCTCGGGGGCTTTGTTATGCAAATGTGGCTGAAATTGATAATTCCAAAGTGCTTCATTTCGGTTCCTTGGCGGTTGGAGATGGTAGATAAAAAGAACCTGACAAGACACACTGATTGCCCTCAATGCTTGTAACTCTCTTGCTAACAAGGCTCGATATTGTTAAAAATTCCTATTGTTATCAGGGTGGCAGTTCCATTATGCAGGCCTTGCAAATTCCTCATTTGAATATTAACCCTTTAATCACCCTGCTTCCCTCCCCCCAGCCCCAAACCGGTTGCCGTCAAATGAGTCTGAGCACAAAACAGTAAATTATTGCCCTATTATTAGTGCAAAGTGTGTGGTGGGGTTTTTTGTTTTGGTTTTGTTGTGGGTTTGTGGTTTGTTTTTTTTTTAAACTACTTCTATTAATCATTTTTCAATGAGAATTTTTTACCTCAAAAAAAATACCTTAACAAAACACGTCTAGCAGAGACAGACAGAATTCAGTTGTTTCAAGTTAGGATTGGGAGAATATATACATGGAAATATCTGTTTGCAGGAGTCAAATTCAGAAGCTCCTGGAGAGTGGAGAAGTTTCATTATTTTTAACTTGTATGTACTTGCACTTTATGTTCTAACTTACGTAGGCCTCAGGGAGGGGATAGTGTGTCTTTGTGTACCATAGTTACATCAGATTTTTAGCTGTCTGTC
Organism: Leptosomus discolor; assembly: GCF_034619465.1. Classification (NCBI taxonomy): domain Eukaryota; kingdom Metazoa; phylum Chordata; class Aves; order Leptosomiformes; family Leptosomidae; genus Leptosomus; species Leptosomus discolor. Next base: position 16,107,232 of record NC_141393.1, on the reverse strand, counting down.
CTACTGGCTGCAATATCCCTGTCTCAGGCCAGTCCTCAACTAACTTCCAGCCTATAGATAGGTGACTGAAATAAAGGACTAGAGGAAAAGGGAACCTGAAAACTACAAGAATTTCTGGAGCTGTGCTTTTAACCCTGTTCTGGAGCTGTGCTTTTAACCCTGAAGGACACATGCCTATAACTTTGCTTCCACAGTTAGGCACTTCTTACATTGACGGATTTCACTTATAAAAAACTGTTAATAAGTGGAAGGGGGAAGACTGATTCAGGGACCTGATGCTGCAGCTGCTGTGGTTCACAGTTTTGCCGGTATCTTCAGTGACCACTGTGTCAGTCCCTGGAAATGACATACAACCGGGCAACGGCAAGTTCAAGCTAAGGATTAGGTCACACTGCGAGAGAGCATGACTGGTTGCTAACTGGTTTGCTCATTGATTAATGAAATTGCGATGTCTGGAATTTCAGATATCCCTCTAACATTCCCCTCTGTGTGTGCGTCCATAGAAGGTGAATTCTTTCACACCAAGCACATGCCTGCAGGCTCATATTACAATTATAGGTTAATTTTAGTTTGTAATTTTTCTGGGTACACCTGATATGGTCCCAGTTAAAGTAAATCTTGCTGTAACAAACTAAGTACTGCAGATGCTGGAGGGAAGTGGAGAAGGGAGGAATTGGAGCTGCAAAATGAAGCATAGTTCACTGCTAGCACCAGGCAGCTGCAACAATACAATATTTCCCTACTATTGCAAAGAAGATGTATCTCAACCAGCTCATGTCAAAGGAATGTCAAAGTTTTCCACTTTCTTAGTTCTGAAGTCTTGCAGAGCTGTGTCTGCCAAATAATAAATAAAATAGTAAATAAAAAAGACACTTGCACAACAGTAACCTGTTTTATATTGGACTGAGGATTTCTCTTCCTCCTCCTATTAAAAAAAAAAAAAAAAAAAAAAAAGAGCAAAAGAAAACCCTCTCATGTTGTTATAGGAACTCTTGGGAAGCTCGTACTTCTTCCTTTCATTTATAGGTGTGATGGCAGATTAAATCCATGGCAGGAAGCAGTGATAATGCCCACTGCAGAGCCGTGTGAGTTAAAACAGCTAAGTTTCCCACGTCAGTGCTTTTTCTTTCAATTATCTGAAAACACCCTGTTAATTTTTAATGTGTTCATATCCTCATTCTGTTACCAAAACTGCTACCTTTCCCCCCCTTCTTACTTCAGAAATAGATTTCACTAAACCTGGCTGCTGTAAACTCATTATACGATTCTATCATTTATTCCATCCATTAGAGTAACCAGTGTTAGTGCTTTTCCCTCCACTTGAGTCTGTCAAGTACTGTTATTTATGCTCAATGGTATTAATATCTCTGGTTGTATTATGGTTGTGCACTCAAAATCGCTAATACAATCTAAACTTGGCAATAGTGACTGCATCAGCTATCAATAATCAAAAAGTCTCATGCAACTTGTAAGTATTAATAAGAGTCTATAATTACATAAATATAACTAATGTCTTCTGCTTGCTATAAAGAATCACCAGTAGTGCTGGTGGCTTTAAAAAGATCCCCCTTTTTATAATCAGAGAGCGTGCTTATATAACAAACAAGAGAATTAAAGATTTGACAGTATGATTTTGAATGTTTCTTATTTTCAGTTACCCTTGGCAATGACTCTGCTGTAACCTGGCTGTATAATGTTATTTGCTGTCTTTAGGGAGAAGAGGGCTTAAAAGTTGATTTTTCTTTCACTGATTGATTTCTGTGGATTAATTTCACCAACAAAAGGATTTTCTGTTTTTCTGTAACAAGAAAACCTGTTAGGTAATTTGTGACCACAGAATTAGAGCAATACAACTAAACTAATATATATGCAATGGCTTCATTATGCATAAGAGCAGGCATTCTTTGCTTTGCAGCCCAAAACACACAAAGCACCCATTAGAATGAAGAGGCCTGTGATGTCTCTTCATGTGCAGAGTGTAAAGGTACATGAATGTCCTTGCTTGTTGGCATTTAATTTACCAGTTGCCTCTGTAGTGGAGCCTTGGCAGATTCAGCTTGAATCTGAAAGACAGGCTGTCATACTGAGAGTCTGCTGCCTACTGCTGAAATTGAGAGGCTTGGCAGATATGCAAACAGTAACTGGGTTTGAGTTGTTTTGATTACAAGTTAAACAGAAAGTCATTGGCAGGGCCAATATAAATCTGCTGAGGTTTTTTGGCAAAATCTGTGGAGGTATTTCTATAGATTCTGCAGAATTCTGTGGCACCTTGATTTCACATCAAAGAGTGTCCACCTCTGAACCCATTCTGCTGATAAAAGTGTCAGAAACGTGAGTGAACATGTTTAAGTCGCAGAGAGCTTCCAGACTCAGAAATATAAAGCACATTAACAACATGCTATACCACACCACCTTTGTACAGTCGCTAAACTCCAGAACCTAATGTTTCCTTCAAATTCAGGTGGATTTTCAGAGAAATAAAGCAAGGTGAGTTATAAGCAGCTGAATCAGGAAGGCAAAATAGATTTTTAATGAAAAATGTTCCAGGTGAATAAATGAAAAAAGGATTGGAGCAGGTCCTGAACTCAGCTTTGTTGGTTGAAATGCAGAGATATTTCACCAGCACATTTTTTTATTACATTAATTGAGATTTTCTTAAGTTGTTCCCTTCCTGCCATGCAGTGCTGTAACAGTGGTTTGGGCTGGTACAAGTCAGTCTGTAACTGGCTTTTTTCTCCCTTTCTTCAGAAACTTTGCCTGAAATATTTGACCAAAAATCCAGACTTGACAAGATCCAAATGCTCATCCCAAATTTATTTCCTTACAGAGTTCATTTGTCTCCTTGTCTAATCTGTAATGCCGAGTTGATAAAAGTAACCCAAACTGACATTGTATAAGCAAAAAAAGGAGTCTGTACACTTTAATTATGTGTGCTTTTACAATGCAACCTCTGCTTGATTCCAACTTAGTGTTTTGAACACTAGCACATCCTTTACTAAAATTGCCTTTCAATTTTAAGGCAAAACCACATTAATTTTGGAGGGAGGGAAAAGAATACATATAATTGTCGCTCCTATTGTTTCTGTCTGACTGGCTGTAGACAGATTTCTGCAAGGCTGGCTAGCAACAATACATTGATTTACAGAGGCAAGAATATCTCCACAATTGCAAGGGCTAAGACACCTTTATTTGAAAACTGAGAATCTGCAAAATGTGGCAAAGTTCTTGGAAAGAACCCAAATGTATGGGATCTTTTTTTCATAATTTTTTTTTTCTCCACTTGTATCTGCTACTTCGCCTATTACAGATTTATAGGTGGAAAAAAAAAAAAAAACAAACCCTTGAATTTATAAAAATTATTATATAGCTCATGCTAAATTTTACAAGAACCTATTTTGGCCAAATTGATTAGAATATGTGCATCATTATCTAAATGCTCTTTATTTCCAGATCTTGCAAAGTGAAAAAAAAGCACATTATTTTCCTGAAAGAAGCAAAGGTTTGTTTTCTTTGGAAATTACTCCACTGATTTTCTCATATTGAACATCCCTTTGCCTTATACAAATAGAATAAAAGAGTTTGTATGAATGGGCCATGTTGTACTCTGGATAACAGATAAAAATAACATTTTAGGAATTCCATTTTCAAATCCAGGTTAAAAAGAAACAGTGGCTTTTTGCCTCCTTTTGCTGTTCTTCACTGTTCTACATACTTCTTTTCAAAAAACTGAATTTAGGAACCTTTAAACAGCATGCTCTCCCAATACTGCAACCCGATGCAAATTTTTGGAGAATGCTTACAAATGTCAAATCTCTCTGAAAGTGATATACTTTATTACTGTTCTTTCTTATAATACTAACATTTCAGTGCAGCTCGGATCTTATTTTTCAAAATACACAGGATTTTGATATATGGACAACAGGAGAATATGTATTTTAGATATAATGCTGTAAGTGCTTAAAAGTTATTTCTGAGCTGATTTAACATGGAAAATCTCCAGGTAGATTAATTTTATAGGCTGCTTTTATGGGTGTAACATTTCAAGATGAGAAAGCCGTGCTTCTGAAATTTAGTTTCGGCAGATTTCATTGGCACCTCCATCTCCATCTTTTATTACCTTAAAGTTGAAATTTAATCTCATTTTTTTTTCTGATTTTTACTTAATTCCTGACTGAAACGGCTGGGGCTGTATCTTTGTGCTCAGATTCTGTTGCTTCTATTGCTGTCTCATTATTTACACTCCCAAGGAAAAAAATTCATTACAATAGAGGTACTTAAAAACTATGCTTAGAAATTACAAGACCTGTGATGTTGAAGATTTTTACAGGGACAGGCAGCTATAGAAGGAGGTTAAGCAGATGTCCCCCAAAAGTCTTCTTCCAAACGACTGAGTTAATTTCCAGTGATAAGAGCAGGCTGCCCCCAAACCAGTTGCACTACTGTGGTGAAGGCAGAGCTTGACTTATTGCAGTCCTTGCACAGGCAAAACTTCAGGCAGAAACATGACTTTTTAAAGAAACACCTATTTCTAACATTGCCAACAGGGGCTCTGTTGCAGTAAAAGGAGAATGTGGGCTATATAGAAAAAGCGTGTTTAGTGATGCTTCTGTATGACTCAGTATGGATAGACTTCACAGATGTGTGTAGCGAATGTCTATGAACAATAGGACACGTTTGTGTATTATGTTCATTTTTGGATTTCTGAAACATACTCCAGAATGCATCACAACTCCATATGAAAAGTGGCTTTTATGCACATGTTAAGAATGCTTTTTAAATCTCAATTCCTCAGCCATTTGTTTGGTAGTTGTAATTTTTTTCCTTTGTACCACAGAGATAGTCTGTATTCTGGCCTGATGGCCTGCAAAATTGCTAAAAACAAGGAATGTGTTTTTAGATTTCAGAAGTGCAGGTGGGGGGAAAGAAAAAGGAAGCATTTTAAATTAGAAAATGTCATGGGGGGTGTGTCTTTGTGCATATGTGTGTGTGCATGTTTGGGAATTCACAAACTAACACCTTCAGGCTATGGTGTCAGTTTGTATGACTGAATTGCATACCTTAAAAAATTGTTCTCACTGATATAAATGCTGAGAAACTCTCAACTATCGTGGTGCCTGCTGTAATAAAGAAATTCTCTGGGAGAGAGTGACAGAGATACAAAACACTAAAGAATGATATTTTCCTTACTACCAATACAATTGGATAAATTAGGTGTGCATAAGTTCCCAATGATTTATAGCACTTGAACCTTACAAAAAATGATTACATTTGATGTTTCCTTAGAAAATATAAACAAGCTGATGCTTACTCACAGAGTGGATAAAAGAATCAGGAGTTAAATTCAGATTATAGCAGCTGTCTTGTAGAGGACTTTGAATATCTTTTATACAAATTATTTTCTGCAAAGTTTGCTTGAAGACGTATTTCATTAGCCAAACTTGCATATATCATTTGTTAACTTAGGAAAAAAAATCCTTTTAGTTTTTCTCCTCTTGCCCTCATCACTGTTAGCCTATTAGTGGAAGTAGCATTTTATTGATCAGACATTTAATAACAATATTATTCTCTATTTGCTCAAATATTTAACCGTTTGCATGGTAACTGGTGTAAAGGTCCATAAGAATGGTACAACTGAAGTGGGAGAATGAAGAAATGTATTGGCTATGACAACAAGAAGTAATTGCTTTTCCTCAAAGGATCAGATGTGGTACAGTTGTTTGAAAAAACAATCTAAACAACATTTTGTTCACCATTGATTTTAAAAGCATTAAAATTAGTTTTTATGCAGCTATACTCATTAAGTTTTTATGTATACTGTGTAGGGTGAATAGTTAAGAAGCAATAAAGCATTCTGCAATAAAATATACTTTGCCAAGTTGTCAGAAGAAATAAAATACATAGATTCAGAATGTTTGTTTCCTGTAGAATATTGTGATATTTGCCATGTTAATTACAATCCAAATAAAGCTATTTTATTTGTGTATCTTAAACAGCCTTGTAGCTGTAGATGACTAATACAACTGTTATTGAAAGTGTTGTGTTTGGAAGTTGTTTATTCATACTGATGAGAAACAAGCATCAGCCACACATATCCCAACAATTTTTGCATTTTAAAACTAAATCTCCTCTTATAAATTAGTGTTCCAAAATCTTATAGTGATTTTTAAGCTCAACAAGAAGAATTAAAGTGCCATTCTGTGCAATTTTCTTCTGTACTCCCTTTAGTTTCTCATCTTAATATCTGCATTCATACACAAAATAGTTCCTCTAATTTCACAAAGGTAGTTAACAGTATATTAAAGAAAAAATCTGGATTACAGCAGAAGACTAATGCCCAAGGAAAAGAAACTTATTTGGTTATTACTCACAAGACCATAACCTTTTATTTTGTATCTGAAAAATGAAGAGAAGAGTATGTGTACAGTACAACAACATGCCATCAGAGAGAATAATGCATATAAAAATGAATTCCTGTTATTGTGTTCAGGTGTGTTTGTGAATAAAAAATGGAATTTTGAAAAGTCAATTAAAATGCATTTAAATTCTTTAACACCAGAATTCTTTAATGTGAAAAATTTTTCTAGACAGTTTGTCAGTATTGCTGTAAGCACTGTGCTGTGATCATAACTGGTTTCCTCCACCTATGACTGTTAGACGGCTCAGAAATGCCTTACAGCTTCCTGTTCCAAAAGAGGAGACTACTCTTGAAAACATGGAAGAACATATAAAGTAAATAAGCTTTAATTAAATACCATTGTCTAGCATTAATCTTTATAGCTCTGTTCCCTATGGAAATAAAAGTGGATATTCGATTTGTTTTGATTATGCATGAATTTTAACAGAAGCTTTATTTGTGTATTGCTGTGCTCTTCAAGATAGAGGCATATTTATGTCGGCATAAGCCATTAAGAGGAAGGTTCCTCATTAATGTGAAATAAGAGTGATTCATTTCTATTGTATATAAATAGATTGACACTTAGAAAAATTAAGTATTATTTTTAAGAATAAACAACTGTTCATATGTGCTTGATGTAACTTTCCCTTTCAGTCTGAAGTCCCAGTTATTTTTAGAGTTAACCAGGAAGTGAAACAGTGTTTCTACTGTTAAACAAGTATTATTTTTGATACCTGCTGATTTCAAGGATCTTTAGTCCCACGAGTCAAGATACACTCTTATCCTAAACCAGGGTCTGCATAGTGGATCTGTATGTATATGTACAAGAGGGATTAGGTGCATGTACTTAAATCCTGCTTTCATAATACCTTGGAAACAAACTCCAGTCAACAGGGTATCTTTACCCTCATGAAATTTCAATCATCTTTACCAGCTTCACATGGGAGAATTTTGTGACAACCAGGTCCACCAAAATCTAGCTCAGTGTTAGGGCACAGTGCCAGTGTGCATCCCACTTCATCAGACTCTTGCAGTGCTCATCAACAGGTCCTCTGCTTTTGGCAAAGGGAAGTTAATTCACTTTTGGTGAAAATACACCCTCCAGTGCTGAGCTAATGGTGTCCCCTGTGCTAATTATTGTTGAGGGAAAAACAAAGAGGAGAAGGGTGATCTTTGCAACTCCTCAATGTTGAAGAACAGTTTACGCTCTGGATTCTAGCAGTGTAGTGAGGAAGGCAGTTACAATGATGAACAAGGAGGTAGAACATAATCTCGATAAAAATGAAGTTCTGCATGACATGGTTTGAGGATGCTTGTCATCACTGCAGTAAAATCTGGGGGTTTTTTGTAGTTATGCTGTAAGACACACTTTGCCCCTACACTATGCATTTGCAGGAGATACCAGAGACTGTTTAAATAATGTGTAATGGCATGTTGCTCTTTCATCACCTTGGGAAGTGGCTCTCCCCTGTAACAGTCATTATATGCTCAGTGCTGAACCTTAGAAAACACTTTTAATCCTGTCTGTTGTGCCCACACAGCTAGGCCAACGTACACATTCAGCACAGAAGTATTATCCCAATGTGTAACACACCACTTAGTGCTGAAGCCTAAACAAGCTGCACCAATACAGACCCTGGGAAACACCCATGGAGGAGGCAGAGCTGTGGGCAGCTCTATCAGCATAGAGAATAACCCCAGGAGCAGAGTTCTCTGCACCAGGGCAGAGACCTTAACTATTCCTCTCACAGCCCTGTTTTCTACTCTGCAAACAATGTGGAGGGAGAAGAATAAACAAGAGAAGTGAAACAACAGATAAAAGGAAGGACACAGCAGAAAGTTTTTTTTTTAATGAGGAAGCAGAGAAACAGCATTCCTCTCAGTTTTTCCCGTATAATTTTCATTATGGTTATAGGAAAAGGATAGGGGGCTGCAAGAAAGAATGCTTTTGGACGGCTCTTCACTCAATCACACCACATATCATCAGGATCCCAGACATCATGTACTGTCAACAGAAAGGTGCTGGTGTTTTGAATTATACATCAGAAGCTCTACAGACTATGTAGGAATCCTTGACACTACCGGAAGCTGGACGACAGTGGAAGCAGTGTCTTACTGGGTAGGCATTCAGTAACTACATTCCCCTGATAGGCCTTCCCTTCCTTTCACTTAATACAAAGGTAGAAAACTGGCATGGGGAATGTTGGCTATGCTGTAACTACATTGGAAGTGTCACAGCCACAGGGCACAAGTGTGCTCTCCACAGGTGTGGGAAGAACTCCAAGAATTATTTTCACAAGCTGGGGATACCAAAGCTAAAATTTCATCTGCATATCCCAGGCTATAGATCTTCCTTGTATTAATTCTTGCTTCAAATGTAAGCTGAGATGAATAAGATATGTGTCACCTTTTTCAACTACCCAATAACACTTTTAGTAGTTGTAGTGGGGGAGAAACCACCTTAAACATCACTAAGCTGTTTCAATGCTGTTAAAACTGTGGATCTGATTTATAGCTTTAGTCTTTAGCTATTGATTTTTGCATTTTTTTTTTCCTTCTGGATGAAGATTCCCCTCGTACTAGTTCCCATTATCTCTAGAGACATGCCTAAACCATAATCAAGTCACATTTCTCTAAACTAAATATATATATTTATGTCTTCCACTGTAAGTCCTGCTCTCCAATCCCTTAGTTGTTTTAAGTCTTTCTAACCCTTCTAGGACTGGTTCCACTGCTAGTAAAAACACATGTAACTTTTCTACTTCTACTCTGTATTCCCTTGTTTATTCATCTAAGGACCAAGCTAGTCCTTTTAGCTACAATGTCACACATTAAGCTCATGAGCAGCAGATGAAAGGGATTAATGGATCTAGGAGTCAATTTTTAAAAGTTTACACCAGAGTGAATGCTATTATAAAAGCCTTTAATGAGAATGAATCTGTGAAAATATCACTGACGGCACCTCTTCAGCATTTGTTTTACAGTAGAGAGGGTTGCACATTAAATGTCTTTTGGCAAGGGACTTAAGGATTCTACTGGGAGCAATATAACATCTACCTTTTGGTACTCTGTTCCTTGAGAGATCGTATTGTTTCCTACTTGAGTAAGTCTACCAAAACCTGCCCTTGCTCTGAAAATGTGTTATTTTGTTAACACTCATTTTCAATCTTTCTAAAAGTGCAGTGAAATATATTTCAATGGACTTGTTCAATGTGGTATGAACATAGACAACAGGATAGTTAGTCGTGGCTTGCAAAAAAGAACAAACAGAAGTTGAAAGTTGCACTGACAATGTTGATTATTTGCCATAATTTCTTCTCTAAATTGTAGCCAACTGGTTCTATTACAGATGCTACTTCCCAGTGTAACTGAAACTCTCTGAGGAGTAGTGATAACTCAGTGAAAGTATATGGAGGAGGGGGTGAAGGAAGCACAATCGAGAGGATGTGGTGAGAGGAAATGATGAAAGGCCATAATAACATAGCAGGAAACAGCAGAACATGTGGCAAACATACTGAGGAATGCATGCATTTTATGTGTCAAATTACCTCTGAAGAGGTTCTTTGGAATTTAAAGCATAGTAAGAAAGTATATTGCAAAGCTCACAGGACCTAATTATGTGGGACAAATTAGTCCCTGCAAGACCTTCATAATCTGTCTAAAGATGTAGGTGTAGTAGTAAGTTAACGAGCAGGTTATTATGAGTGAGTGTCTGAAATTCCAGTTGTGCCACATGTAAAAGAGCTTATAGGCAATAAACAGAAAACTGCTGGAGGCTTTAATGCATACCTGAAACAGCATAGTGACATAAGGGAGATAAGACAAGAGGAAAGAGTTCACAGTGGTTCATTTTGGAAAAACGGGCTCAAATGTCTTTGAAGACTGGTAGCAAGCATTACAGAGCTATAGCTTAAGAAAGAATAATCAGCAATTTCTATATCATCATAACTAAACACATTTTCTATAGCTTAGATGATGCATCTACTACCTATAAATACCTCGAGATATTTAAAATACCACAGCAGAACTAAAATCTAAGAGCAGTTACAACAGACACCACACCTGCAATGCTAGCCTTCAGCTGTGAATGAACTGGCAGCAAAAGTGGATGATAAGCAAAAGCAATGGCTTGTTTTTTTGTGAGAAATCTCAGGTGGAGGGCAATAAAGGTGTCTGTGAGACAGATTTAGCAGGGACCCTTGCAATACTGTTTGTCTTGCTGTCAAGAAATGTGGAAGAGAGGTAAAAGCTGTAAAATGTTTAATATAGGTATTTCATGCAAGAGCAGAAAAAAGAGCTACGGGTGATAGTGACTTCACAGAGCCACAGTCAAGGGTCTGCAGCCATCATGCAGAACCTGGAATGGACACAACGCTGCCTGAATCACAAGCCTGTACTTGCTGTCTCAGGAAATAAATGTCACAGTGGTGAAGTAGGTTGTATGCATCCTTTGTTGTCCTTCAATGGCTGATCCCTGTTGATAGTGGTAGATTACCACCAATGTTAATTTCTCAGCAAGTTCAAGTAGTAGGACCCTGTGTAATCCAACCACTCTGAGAAAGCATGCTGGGGATCAGGTTATATTAGTTTTTCAACATTTATGTAGCCAAGCTAGCTTAAAGCAGATGTAGTTCTGGTTTTGCCACTTAAGCATGACAGGGTATTGTTTTGCGAGGGAATATCAAAAATCCATCTCATGGCACTATATATACATGTACATGGGTGAGGGAAGCAGGGATATGATGGAAAGGTTGTAAAAAATTAAAATTAAATATCTTACAGGTTATATTTTAGGAAATTTGATTCTTACCTCAAGCTGAAAAACTGTTAATAGCAAGCTTTGAATCATTAGACCTTAGGCCAGGGATCAAGCCAATCTTCTGCATGGAGCATTTATCGTGTTTGAAGTTACCTTTAATTGTAAAGACAGTGAAAGATAGTTGAAAATTTCTGTTCTCAATGTGTCTGTCTTTCTTGTTTTCCACTACCTATTTTCACTGTTTCCTTTAGTTCATGCATCTGGAGACGTGACTGAAACACGGTCCTTCAGTAACTCCAAGAAGTTTTTATCTGCTGGGTCAAGATGTTTAGCCAGCTTGATCTAAGACGTAAATAGTTTGTAATTCAGCCTGACACACTGTTACAACTCCAGAAAAGCTCAGACAGCTTACTCTTTGAAGACAAATTTTTTTAAAAAATACAGGGACTAATTCCCAGCATTAGTCCCTGTCTGGGTGGAAGTGTGGTAATGAATACAGTCCTTTTTATAATTAAGACAATTTCCTCTTGAACAACAAATTATAGGTTTGTGTGAAGCAGTGCTGTCCAAAGAAGAGGATCTATCTTGAGAGGTGGACTGTAGTAATCTTTTTGCATATATTTTTTCTTTGTTTAAATATATGGTAGGTGATAATTGTCTTAGAAACCATTTGTACAGTGTGCAATAATGTTCCACTGGTTCAGAAAAATGAGAACAAAATGTTCTTTGTTCAAACAAACAAAGTGTTAATCCTTGTTCTAGCTATTGATCTTCCTCCGTGATCATACTTCAGTCCATTGCCACAGAACCACTTGTCAGCTGGGGAAGCATCATTCTAAGCTTTTTTATCTGGTTTTAGAATTAATGTTTATAGGAGCGTACTTGCACTCAAAACGTAAATAGGAGTTTTACCAGAGCTCTTAAACCTCTTACAGTGTCAATGTAACTGTACACTATGCACCTGTAGTTACAGGTATCAGCCTTTCTGTTGTGAGGCCTTCTACTGAAGAGAGATTTTGTTTAAAATATCAAGTAATTTTGCATTGTCATATTATCTCCGAAATTCTAAAATGTATCTAAAATATTTGGACATTTTTATCATGTGGGAACACACAAATATATATATATCAAGTTGCTTGTCTTTTCTTTCCTTTCCTAAAGTGGCATTTGATTGGTGACAATCTATAAAGATACTATGTGCTGAATTTGTTATTGTTAAAATAAAAAATACAAGTTGTATGGGATATAAAAAGATTTATTTAATGAATTTCTGAAGCTCTACATAGCAGGATTTCCAATAAGTCTGGTAGCAGTATGAATGTACCAACCCATATGTACTTCAGGAAATTGCACAAGAAATTTAGTAAATAAAAATGGAGGCTGGTTTTATGAGTGAATATTGAAAATGATGCTCTCTTGTGTAGAGAGCACTAGTGCATGTGAAACCCTATGTGCTTTTTACATAATATGCCTCTCTAGTTAACATATAACATAAAGTGTCACAGATCTTTTAGAGCTTGATTCACTATGAAAGAAACACAGCCATCTGTAGTGTGAAAGTTTATGACTCGATTGTCCACACCTTACAAAGTGATTCAGCAAAGACATATCTGGGCCGTGGAAACTTTTCCTTCCCTTATTCCATTAGTCCTTGCTTTGAAAGAATAAAAAAATCTTTGACATGCAGTATGCATTTTAACTCTCGCATAGTAAGACAGCGTGCAGATTTAAGCATGTGCTTTTAATTATTATTTTTGCTTCACAAGGCCATTTCCTGCTTCTGAGTCATATTTTGAATTTTCAAAGGTGGATTAATAAAATGTGAAAAATGGCAAGTCATTTTCAATGTGATGGGCGTATGGACAGATTAGATTAGACAGAAATCTGGACAGACCGTTGGAGAAACGTTGTTAGACAAAATGGGACTTCTGCAATTACTTCTAGTCCAGTTGTGACCCATTTTGTAGAGGTTACGCAGTGCTATTTTTTTTTAGCTTTCCTTTTCTTACAAATGCAAAACCACTATGTAGAGCCTGCATTAGTATCCCATCCTCATCTCCTCATACAAACTGTGAGCTAGTGTCCAAAACTGTTGTTTGGTAATATGGTAACAGTCCCTTTCTTTCTTTCTCTCTCTCTCTATGTATAAAATGCATAACTTCCCTTTGATGATAGGCCAGCCTAACCCAGCTTTACTTCATATTTATTGCAGGCAAACAGCATTCATGTGGTCCAACAGCTGATACACAGTAACTGCAAGGACTTTTCCATTTACCCTCTTTATTTAGTGTTCTTGCTAAGCTTGGCTGTATGAACAGTTTCCCTTTAGGACTCCACGCATTTTTTCTTTCTTCCTATTTCTTTTTTGATAGGGTTGAATCCACACCTGACATTGTGAGCATCTGAGCTTCAGTAACTTTAAGTCCCACTTCAAGTCTTAACCGAGTTCTAACACTTCCTGACAGATTGGGGCAACCCTGTTATATACCCTCTGGAGAACTGGTAAATCTTTTTGCCCTTCATGATAGCTGCCAAGTTGAAGGAGCTGAATGCACATCTAGCCTCACTTTGGAAATCACCTTGCTTCAGGAACATGCTATTTCTCTCATTTGATATTAAATCTTTGCCAGAATCCAACAGTTTCAGATGAGCCAATTTTCTGAGATAGAAGAGCAAGAAAAAGTCAAAGGTATCCCTCTTTTTTTTTTTTTTTTTTTTTTTTTTTTTTTTTTTTTTAATCTTGGCATTCTGTTCATGGAGAGATCTTTGTTGCCAACATGTCTGCTGCTTCTCCATCTCTCACTCTTCAGGTTTCTTAAAATAACTAAGAACACAGAGTTTCTAAGCCTAAAAAACACACTTACTGGGAAAAAGGGTCTGTATGAAGTTAAAACCCATGTATTTATACTGTAAACCCTGCAGCCTGGATTCCTGCCTACATTTGGGCATCTGCGCTGTCTCTGGATGCCTCAACTGACACACACATGCCAGATCCAAAGAGGAAGAAATAAAGGGCACTGCTGGTTCAATGCTGAGCCCATGAACGCAGTACAGTATCTTTCAGAGGTGGGTTTTGCCACCATTACAGTCTGTTCATTATCACAGGCCTCTGGAGGGTAGGGTTCAGACTTTATTATCTGGAATTAAAACTTCTTTTGTAACACATACTGTCACTTCAAGCAGAATTCATTCATTCTTTTCATTCTTTCACTGCAGATAGTCTGGAGTGTGTTTTGAGGTGAAGGCATCTTCAAGTGCTAATCCAAACGAAGACATGCAGGGCATGGGAAAAGACAGAAGATTTGATGTGTTAAATTATCATCTAAGTTCAGGTATCTAGAGTTGGTACTGAACTCACGGAAACAGAAACAAAAGTTTCATAAGGGAGCACAGCAATTCCTGAGGTCCAGGCACAGAAAGCAAATTCCCCTCTGAAGGACAGGCATGGGTTTTGAGAAGGAAAAAATCAATTTGGAAGAAAGAACTCTGGCATGTGAATGAAGAGGAAAGATAGGAGGAGAAATTCTTGACACGTATAATAAGCTTCAGAAAAGCATAGGGAGTTTGGAGGGTTGAAGGAAGAGTAACTGAATTCAGGATCCAAGACGCATGCTACTTCATTTCTCTGAACTACTTCTGTCTTCTCCTTTTGAAATTTTCATAGATTTCACAAAGGATCTTATTTATGGCCAACAGAGATGAATATTCAGCAAGTTCCAAAGAGTTCATCCCAGATGGAGGAGTATGACTAACCCTCTTAATTGCCCTGACAGTCCTGAAGCCCCCAACAGCAAATGACACTCTGTGCCCAAAAGATTTCTAATAGTACTGCTTGCCCTTGGCCCATCCTGGAATCACTTGGCGACCAAGGCTTTTGGACTTCACAGGGTTTATGCAACACAAGACTGTAAAAACATAAAGACTGTCAGCTCCAGAGATATTTTTATCCTCTCTGCAGGATTTAGGGTTATGCAAAGAGAAGTTAGCAGATTTATGGTACTGAGGTAGGAACCAGTTCTGCACTGGCTGAAGAGCTTGTTGGACTTGTACACTGCAGAGGGTACAGGCTAGGTGGGTTGTGCCATATGCTTAGAAAGAAAAGGCAACGGAGAATTTTAACAGCTGTTTGTTGAGTCAGATACTCATCCCTGATTGTTTGTGCCACAGTGGCAGATTACTGCCAAAGAAATGCATCCCCTGTTGCTTAATAGGCCTGACCTGGATGTTATAAAGTTACACCTGCTGGAAACAAGCCTTATGATGTACTGCTCATAAAATGCCAGTGATTCTACTAAGGAAATGTCTTGAAATCAGCATGTTGAGTTTATCCTTGTTTCTTTTTGTAACAAGTAGCAATATAGCAGGAGTCAACAGGGATATATCCCAGCTAATTCTGCAAGGTGTTTAGGGCCTGAGCATGATGCTCCATATTATATTCAGATTTTCCCCAAGTACGCTCGGTTTTGTTGGGTATGACATACTGCATGTGAGTCACTCATATTCTGCATGAGTCATATGTTGAAGTGTGAAAGCAATGCTGTATCTCTGCCGTTGTTACCCGTTGCTCAGCTGCTGCCATACCACATAGCTCAAGCCAATTGAGCTCACCTTCCCAGTTTGAGCCAGCTCCCATCAGCTGCCTGAGTCCTTTAAATGTGATCCAAGATGTTGCCCAACATATAGCTAACGTGAATGCCATATGTTGGGTTTGGATTTTGAGTTATGAGTCTGTGGATTAGAACCTCCAGGTGTTTTTCTGAAAGGATTGTAAAGTGTCCAGAAAACCTCTAGACATCTTTAAAATTTATTTTTAAAAGCAAAATAATTTAAGTAGTCTTTTATAATACACACATCTGTAACATTAGGTAGCTAAAGTGTGTTTGTCTTCCTCATACACCCAACATTGTAACACTACAACACTGTTATGTGCTTGGTGGTTTGCTTAAAGACCAGGTGAACTAAGAATGGTTCACATCTTCAAAGTCTGAGAAACTCTGGTGCAGTCATACCATGGAGGTGATTAGTCAAACATGAAACATCCATTGTGGACTAAAACAGGGGTGGGTATTTTTTTTTTTTGCTGATGAAAAAACAGACCTTCAGTTTATAGGTTAGCATCAAGAAGTTCCAGAATTGATTTTGGCTGCAGCCATCAAGCTGTTCCCTGCTGTGGCTGTGGTCACTGCATAGAGCCCTTAGTTATTTGTGACATAGAAATTTTGTTCCAGTTAGGTGATAGTTAATGCTTCTGGATTAAATCTGTTTAACAAAGAATACAAAGCAGAGTACACTTATAGTATACCTGTCATTTCTAAGTGTCCAGTGATCCTCCAATGTTGTGTGATTCACAGAGCTGAAAGAAATGATTTGCCTAAAAAATTATTAGTGCTTATTCTGCCTGCAGAACCCCTTGATTCCCGTTACACATGTCAGCATATTATGACTGGGAGCTGTCAAATTCTAATGACTAAAATTTCATTTTTCTGTCTTTTCATGCTGTGTTTGAGAACTATAGGTTGGGAATAATTCCCTAGCTAAATTTCTTCAAATGGTAAACTCAACCATTTGTGTGCTTTCTCTCTCTCTGTTTCTTTCTAAATTTGTGTTTACATTAGTGCCTTTCTCTTTCCTTATGTTTCTCTAAGAGAAAAATATTGATTTTCTTCCCAGAACCACTGTCCATTTTAAAGAACATAATCTGAGTTGACAGCAGACAGATTTGATGTAAAAATATTTTTTTTTGCCCACTGATTTGATCAAAACATGGATAATTTAAAAGAAAGGAGGAAGAGGCAAGGTTAGTAGGAAATAAAATGCACAAAACACTTCTACCATTCCATGTGGTTAAATAACCTTGACATTGGAAAATATTTTTGCCATCCTCCTTGAAAAACGAATTTGTTGGCACAATGTTCAATAACAGAGATACAGGACTAATGTTAACATACTGCAAATACTGCACCAAATAGTATCTATTGATCCACCTGTTATTATGCTTGTTACTGAAATGCTGTATGTAAAGCAAAGGAAACCAGTTTCCAATTTAAGTCATTAATAGATTGGTTTTGAAATTTATGTTACATGTGTCCAACAAATCAAGAATAAAAGCATGTGAAAGGCTGTGTAGTCCGTATTGAATTACTCATTCTTTCCACAGTAAAAGCCTTTAGCTAGAGATTGACCAAAGAATTTTAAATATCTCATTATATATATGTCATTGTTCAAAGTGTCCCTAAATGGGATTAAACAATAGTCACTCAAGAGTTTCCTGCAATGTCTATTCCCCCTCCCTTGCCCCCCCTTCCACTCCTCACCTTGACTTAAATTAAGGCTAATGATATGTTTTCAATGTAAGGTAAAAGAAGGATTTTCCTTGAGTGACTTTCCAACATTTTCAAATCTAATTCATTATAAGTACTTCTATCAAATGATTACTTATTTCACCTCATTGTCTTAGAAGATTTAACTCTAGAACACACATGTTTGAAATGGACTAAATGAACATGTTATAAACCGAAACCAACTGAAGTAGTATTCACCTACAAATTTCTGTTTGCGCTCAGCATTAAAAATAATGTTAGGACTATTTTTCAAAACAAAAAGATTTTTTTTTAACCTACTGTTTTTCCCCTTGTGTGTCCTAGTTTGTCTTGGTTACTGATTCTCCAATGAAAGGTAGAAAATAGCTTCATGGGCTGCAGGGGGGAGGGAGGACAGAGGACAGCAGAAGGAACAGTGGAGAGAGGCTATTTTTTGATGAATGTCTACTTTTGAGTATCAACTCAATGATGACACTACACATTTTTAAACAAAAGCTCTATTTCAAAAAAACATTCCACCTTCCTAAACCTATATAAAAAATATTTCCTCAACCATAGGCATAGTAACACTAAATATCTTTATAAGGAGGGAAGAAGCAAATCGTTTCGGTTTCTCACCAAAAAAAAAAAAAGTCAGGATAATTAAGGTAGCGAACATATTGCACTGCTATATTGGTTCAGTCACCTGATCTGTCTCTCTGATCACTATTTGCACGATATACATGGTTTTGACGGGCTTGTGATAGACTGCTGTCTGAAATTCTTTAATCTGGGTCTCCTGTTTGGCAGTGCAGCAGACTTTGCTATTTTGGGTTTTTGAAACAGAGCCATACTCTGGGAGAATAAGAGCTAGCTGTGACTCTGTACTGACTCATCGGTATGAAGGAAAGTCAGGTAAAGTTAAAACCACAATGGCCTTCATTGTGCTGCCACTTGTGCAGATGTGCAGCAGAAGCATTCCCACTGAAATCTGTGGTTTTGCACCTGCATGCATGCCCAGACAGATCTGAGAATCAGGCCCAAATAGTGTCTGTTTAAGGATACCATGAGAATAAAATCAGCATTAAGCCTCCAGGATGTATTTGGGGAAAAATGGCCTTTCTGAGGCTTTGTTTCAGGAGGTGAACCTGCTGAAGTCCCACTCTGAGGACAGTCTATGTTGCTGCATCAAGGAATGGCTTTATCACAGAAGAGTAGATGCTGCACAGTCTGTCTTTGGCCTGTGTAGAAGGAGAGAAATTCATTAGCCGCTTACTTACAACTCAAGTCTCCCTATGATAAGATGAAAAATTTTGCCCTCTACGCTCAGATCCCAAAAGGTAGTGAGGAAGACTGAGTTTTATTACGTAAAAAAAAAGAAAGGAGGAATAAGGATGTGAAGAACAGTTCAAACACAAAATGCAACCACTTAATCTATTCAAATCTATATTTTACCATAGTTATTTGCATTGTGACTTTGAGTCAGGTTGAATATGGATTTCTTCTTAGTGACTCTGGCTATACAGGCTCTATCTAATTCTCCATAGATCAGACAGAACTGAAGGACAGGATTGCAAAAAGGGGTATAACTCAGGGCAGAAGGGCCTTGACCCCATGGCCTTTCTAGCTAGGTCTGTAGATATTTCCTCAAAACTTTTTTCCTGTGTGACTTAAGAACGAAAATTGACTGGCTGGCTTTCTATGCGCAGGTTTGAAGAGGTGTACTACTGAAGGCAGGCAGCATTTAGGAGGTGGGAGCTGCCAGTTCCCTGTTGATTTCATTTGCAGGTACTTAACAGGTCTTTCCTCTGTACTGCATGTTTTTTTCATCCCAAGCATTACAAGAGTGTTTTAAAACATAAACTTAGCTAGGACTTTTCTTTTTTTTTTTTTTTAGGAGATGAAGAGTGAATCTACAGCTAAAAGAGCAAGTGGAGTCTGCAAGTTTGTATGAACATGCTATCGACAAGGATTATCTCTAAATCAGTGTGTACGTGAAAATTAACTGATACTGTTTTCCTCACTTTGGTTTGAGTCTGTTAGTTGTGGTTAGCTCCTGCTTGTGTGCACAAAGTGTACAAAGACCCTCACTTCTTTTAAGGGGCAGGATGCAACTGAAATCCTTGGGGCAGATCCGTTTCTTCAGCACTTACACTGTATCTGTCTCTGATGTTTAGCTGAGGGTGCAGCAACTTGAACATTTTCAATGGCAAAATCCATTTATGATATTCCGCATTGCTGCTCTGTAGTTTGCTATATTCTAGGTTGAACAAGACCAATTGTAAAGATGCCCTGTGAAGTGACTCTTTGGCATAGCCTGTCTCTAATCTATATTTGCCACCAAAGAAAAGAGCATATCATCAAGGCCTGCTTCTTGCTTACATCAGAGAAACACGTAAGCAAAGTAAACCTTTTTTTGCTTCTCTCTCTCTCTTAAACAGAAAACCGGAAAATTTGTTTCTGACTGTTGTTACCAAACAAGAACGAAAGACCTTCAAAGGCTGTTCTTATAAGACCGAGTCATTCAATACTCCTTTATTCCTGTAGACTCCATGGGATTTCCCTTGCAACTTACAAAGAAAGGCATTAGATCTCAAACTAGTTCACACAGATTGTTATCAAAACAAAAACAATTGGGAAAAAAAAAAAAAAAAGCCTACAAAGATTTTGTACTGTATATCCCCCAAATCAACTGTGAATAAAATTGCTGATTTGTAGCTGTGAATGTGTAGGCCAACTGCCTTGTGTTTCTGAAAGTGCCTGCAAAAATGGAAAGATTCACACAGTTTGCAATAAATGTTTCTCAAAATTTGCATGAGAGTGTGTAATTTGCCTCTTGTTAATTGTTATTTTCCTTCTTAAAATATTTCAGTTGAGTAACAGCAATGATAGTATGATGTGGATTAGCTTTACGTATTTGTTTACATTTAGTATTTATATTGCAGTCAAGCATAACAGCTCTCCTCAGGGACTGATCTCAATTTACTGCCTCCAGTGTAAATTGCTGAATGCTTTTGTCCTGATCTGGTTCTTGCAGCAGAGCTACTCTCAAGCTTGGAGGTCTCTGCTGGATGGGAGCACAGACGAGCAGTATCTTGCAGCTCAGGTCTGGGACTCCTTACCTTAAAGACTTTATAGGAGCTGGTCATAGAATCATAGAATCACGGTCTTCAAAGGCTGCAGTGCAGCAAAGATTTATTTGTGTTCTGAACAACCCATCTGAGTTTAAGCTAATCTTTGCAGGATTAAGAACCTGAAATTTAAGTGACTAACTCATGCAACATGAATGGCAAATAATCTATATAACCAGTCTGTGAACAACCTAAAGGCTGAAAGCTCTTGCTCCCACCCTGTGAATGAAGTAACAAACACAGAACGAGATTGGCTTCAGTTCACAAAGAAAGATTCACTAATCATAAACAAACTGGGGCCAAAGGAGGACAGGGTGGTGGTGAGGGCAAGGAGAAACAAATTCTTCATAAATAGTTTCATTTGCTCAAATATTTCTTTGTTGTCGGGGTGAAATTTAGCTGTGTGGTATTCAAAGCTATAGAGAGATTGTGCTACAGAAGAAAATGTGCATCTGCGAGCTCCAAGTTTGCTTACTGCAATCTGTGAAGAAAACATAGCCCTAATGCAAAATTTATAGGAGCTTATTTCAAAGTAGGTAATAGTGTACAAACTCCTCAGGACCAAAGATGAGTTAAAGGAAGATGTTATACAGGAGGACACTGTAGAAAACAACCCATCAGCTGCTACCCCATGTGACAGACCCAGAGGCAGCTCCAGAACCATTAACACAACTGCCTGGGGAGTTCAACAAGGAAAAAGATTCTGACACTGGAATAATATCTGCCAGCACTTGGCATCTGTGTCCTGTGACGGCCAGCCATCCTCCATGGGTACTGACACCACTGCTGGAAAAACGAGGAAAAGGAGAGCAGTAGCAGAGAATTATCATTTCTCATATGAACTGGTAATTTTCACAGAACTTTAGAATTGGAATTTAGAAACACAAACAATTTTGGTTATGCATATTTGCAGTTTTTATTTACACAAAAAGGAAGTATCGGAAATATGTATTTGAAAAATATTCTGTGACCATTTGATTTTATAGGTATAACGTAGTGAGTTACAATAATCATTGCAATGGTATTTTTGCAGGTCCCAGGCTTCACAGAGCATATGTGACCCGACCCTGTGCTAGCACTAGTTGCTAATTTCTAGAGTGAAAATTATTCTTATTTAAGCAGCCTATCGTTTTCATACAATTTTTTTCCTGTTTCTGAACATCAAACGCAACAGCAGTAAGAACTAAATCTGGTCATTTCTATACAGACATCACTGGTATTTGGGAAATAGGCAGGACTAGAAGGAATTTTCATTTTCAGCTGAGATGTTGCAAACTGCTGAAGCTTGGACACTGCCCAGTATTCTGTCATGTTTCACTTACAGGGGATACTGCAAACCTGTTGTAAAACTGACCACCTAGCAGTTTGAAAATTGCAAACTTTGGTTTTGAGTATGTTGGCTATTTGAAATCTTGGTCCAGCACTTAATTCCAATGTCAAAGATTTTCTGGATAGTTTTTCTACTGCTACTGAATCAGGCCCTGTGAACTCCCTGAGGCATATGGATGGGTGCTTGTTCTTGTGGTTTCTGATGCCTGAGTGAAAGACTGGTCTAGCAGGTCCCGCCCCTACAGACTTTTGGTTGAGCATGTACGTTCATAAGCTTGTTGTGCTAATGTTGTTTGTGAAAAACGGCAAAAATGCCTGTAAATATCCCTTGAGCCAATCTGCATTTTTTTATCTGAACTCACATATGAATGCTTCTGTGGCAGCAACATTTGTCCAGCTCTCGTCATCACAGTAGGGTACAGCCTGAAGAAAGAGAATGTGCGGTATTCGTCCTTGCTTGAGCCAGCGTCCCTTTCTCACCTTACGCTTTGAAAATGACCCCCCCTCCACTCCCAAACCATTTGTCTTATTTGTTGCTCTCATGATGCTGAAAGAGCTCCCTGCTCGTCATGGCTGCAATTATCGTTATGGCTGAACCACCAGTACTGGAAGTAAGAGTTCAGCCCTTGAGAATAGAAGGCTATAGCCTCTAGCATGTTGTTCCAGTCCACTGGCGTCTTAACTAGACAGCCCTAGTTTTAGCATAAAATCCATAATTCTAACCTTATGGAGGAGTGAGTCAGGTTCTGGATTTTTTTGTTGTTTTACCAAAAACATGAAGCAGCCCAACACAAAGTTCATGAGATTAAAGCATGTTTTTCTGTCAGCTTTTTGCCTCCACATCTGTGTCATTTACCTGTACCCTGCAAAGGGTGCAGTTCACTCTGTAACAGCAAGAGGTAGTGAGAGAATAGCCCTATCCTGAGAATAAACTGAATAATTTATTATTTAAATGAGATTTTGTGAGGTAAAATGATGAATCCAATACAGCCTCCTTCTCAGTTTTAAACATTGTTTCTTCGAAGGCATAAATTTGCTTTGCAAGGGTTTCATGATCTACTGTAGATGATATTCCTACTTATGCTACATGGTGACAAAACCTAAAGAGGGAGTCAGATGTGTGCTCTACAGTACTTGAGAATTTAAGTTAAATCTGTAATTTTTCCCCCTGCATTTCCTCAGAGAAATTAGCTATTCTATTCACTGCATAAATTTTCAGGTTTTGCTAGCACGACACTCAGGGTGTTGAATTTTTTATGACAAAAATGCTGTAATAATTGTTGAACAGATGTAAGTGTTGGAGAGTGGGCTCTGGCAGACCTCATGAAACCTCTATTAGCAATTTAACCCTGTCGTTTCTTGAATGAAATGGAAGCAGAGAAGGACAGAGTTTTGAACTGTTTTGTTCAGACATACACAAGGGGTTCCCAGGTGGGGGTAAATGACCTTTAATTAGACATATTCCTAATGAAAGCAGAGATTGAAAAAAAAATCTTAATGAGCACTAACACCGTACTACAGAACTATTAGGACTTTCAACTGTAGTGTGAAGCTAAGAATAATTCTAGATGGAGATATCTCAGTCCAGTGATCTGTGCTGTCTGAAATGTTCATAGGGCATAATCCTCCAATTTTAGGTCAGTGTCTGTAATACGTCTCTCTTCACTGCAGCTGAATTAGCAAATGATGACAAGATGAAAACTTTATGTCCAAGAAACTGGAAAAGCTTTAGATTTTCCACACCTGCCATATCAAATAAATGGCTTTTGAAGCCTACAAGGCAACACTTAGCAGTTACACCTCAAAAAAAAAAAAAAAAAAAAAAAAAAAAAAAGGCAAAGAAACAAGCAGCATTTATGGAAACACCCTTGATTCGCTGGCCTAAAAAGAGAGATGTTATTAGGGGTTGCCCAGGAACTTTGTTGCAGATTCTTCTGAATCAAAGAAGGGAATTAAAAGAGAATGGCAGCCAATCAGCAGGGTGGTCATAGGGCAGGGCTTGTGGCTACTCCAGAGTAACTGAGAGAACTGCCTGTGGTACCTACCCTATAGACAGATGATGTCAAGAGAAGGCGTTTTTCTGTAGCTTTGTACCTGAAGCAGAGATTTTGTGTATTTGTGTGTAGAAATACAGACACATGCGGACACACACTCATACAGGTGTCCACCTAAACACACCCAAAAATATGCATGCATTTAAAGCTAGTATTCACAAAGAAGTCTCATCTTGAAATAATAACTTATGCTTGATAGAAGACAGTAACTAGTAAACTATTACTTACAGAGTCCTAAGACCAAATTCTCTGTGTGCTTGGTGGGGAAAGCCAGACATACACACAACTGGACCACATGTAGGTGATGTAAAAGTATAGGATTGTTTTGAGGTATTCTGTTATATGCATGTATTCTGAAATTTTGAAGTTAGTGGATAGGTTTGGTATGGTGAATTCCACTTTGCTATTGCAATCCCAGTTAGGAAAGGAGCTTAGAAAAAGAAATAATATGTTAGGATCTAGAACAGAGGTAAAGATGCAGAAGCCTGTCCTGAGTGATATTATTTATCTCAGGAATTAAGTTACTTTTCTCATTTTTGGCTCAAGTGTACAAAAGGCTAAAACTTGTTTGGATGTGTGGGGTTTTTTTGGTGTGTTAATATATATAAAATCTATGTGTGTGCCTGCTCCATCTGCTTTTGTTTTACATGCTCCTGTGGTGCTTAGTGAGGCATGGGGAACTTTGGTGCAGTAGCTCAGAAGTTTTGTAGGTAAAACCAAGCAAATTATATTCTGTCTCTAATTTACAGCAGACACAACAGCATGCATCTATAGGGCAAGTTACTAAAAAAATATAAAATAGGTAAATATGTCCAAATCTGTTTATGTATATCAGATGTGCTAACTGTGCTTCTCTAGGATGGTACTGTTTTCAAAGGCTGGAAAGATGTTTGAACATCTGGCTATTTCTTTATACACATTTACCGAACCAGTTATGGTAGTGAGTATCAACAGAGCATTTCCGGTGCATCTACATTTTCAGGAACATATTCAAGCATTTGTAGGTGGACTGCTTCAGAGATATCTTTCACAGACCTTCCCTGTGTGCAGCTTTTTTGCAACTTGGCATTTTATCTGCTTCTTTTTGTTGTTCTTTCCTATTCTGTGTTCTCAGAGCCTTTTAAGTAAAATAATCTTAAATAGAAAGCAGTGTCCAGTAGAAGTGCAGCAGAAAGTAAGGTAATAGTCTAGAGAAAATATCACTAGTGGATTTATTTGATTAGGTTTTCAACTTACCTGCTGCCTATTACCTATGTAGATATAGCAACTCAAAGAGTTCATTTTGAATGATTTATTGGAGAGATACTGTTCTTACCCCCAGAACACAGCATTTCTAGCTACACTTTCATTTCAGGTTTAATGAAAGAATTGCTGTACTTTGCAAGGTGCTCAGAGTTGAAACGGGGACCATTTGTAGGGTGTAAGGCTGATGAGATTTTGTCATAATTTATGAAAGTACATATGCAAAACTTTCTCCACATTTGAATTCATGCTTCCCCAAAACAAAACCCAAAACCCAAAATGTGACTTCTCACATTGCAACGTGTCTCGTGGCTTTTGCAAATTTGAATAGTCAGATCTTAAAAAGGCTTCATTTGGTTTGTTATCAATTTGTCAGTCAGTATCGAAATCTGGTCTTATTTCCCAAGCTTTGAAGAAGCTCTTTATTTCACCTTTGCACGTACTACAGCTGTTGGCATTATTTTTTTAAACAGGAAGAATATCTATGAAAGCATGAGATGTCTAAAGCTGTCTAGCTTAAATGAAGCTGGATACCTGAAGAATGGACTTGCAAGTTTGAGTTAATTGCTTCTAAATGTGCATTTCCCTTCCTTTGATTTCCAGGCCCAGACATAGTTTAGCAACCTGGTGGAAGTGCATTGGGCATTGTGCTAAAAATACAGAATGTCACTTACATGTACTTCCCAGCCATGCAAATAAGAAAAGATGTCTTCAGTAACTGTCCTGTAAAGCTGTCAGCAGGGAATATTGCCACTATATAAAAATGTTTTTATTGCTTAGTGCTGCACTAGAAGAGTTAGCAGGAGTTAACTTTACAGATATATTTTAATTCTTGTGGTCAATAATCAAACATATAAAGAATGTATATTGATATGAAAGAGTTAAAAAAATTCGTCTGATATTTATTTTCTATATTAAGGTCATCCTAAGATCACAGCTGGAATGTGAAAAACTAGAAGGATTCTGGTGGGCAAATGTACTTGCCTCTGTGGCAAGGACTGTATAAAGGTACAAGAGGACAGATGCTGTTGTATGGGCTTATGATGTGAACAGACGAAGAATGACTTGGTTTTGCTCAAAACAACAGTGTCATGCAGGTGCAAAGCCAAAACTCTACCCCGGCTTCCTAAAGAGGCTTCTAGGTCATTTCTGTTTCCCCAAGTATAGTACTTCACTTGGACACCTGGATGGCAAAGCAGCTTGTTTGTGCTGGGTTGGTACTCTGGAAATGAATCTTTAGTTAACAATAGTGTGAAGTGATGGGCAGTGTACTCTATGTAAGGAAGGGTGTAGGAATGTGCTGCAAGAATAGGGAACAATTAACGAGCTGGAGCCTTTTTGCCAGTGACATTGAAACCTGAACACCCTTTAAGCAGGTGAGAGGACTGCAGCTATGGGTTGAAAATCAAGCACTCTCAGTAGCAAAATCCAGTATCTTATGCACTCACAAGCTGGAAGCCAAAGTGAAACAGCCCTTTTCCTTTCTGAAAAGACTGTATGCCCCTTGCTCGAGGACAGAAGGAAGGGAAATATAGCATAATATGTTCCTGAGACCAGGTCATTACAAAGCTGTAGATTAGAAACTGTAAAAATAAGAGTCCTAAGGAAATGGCACTTAAGTTAATGAAAACTAGAAGACTCTTGTCATAAGTCAGAGAATTAATCTACAGAAAAAGTTCAAGCTTCATTTTAATCATGTCATCTGCTTATAAGAGTTGACTGAGTGGTTAATGCAAAAAAAGAATATATTCCCAGAATTTCAGCTGTAATTCAGTCCAGTCTAACTGGAAAATGATCTGCATTTTTAAAATTTAGTTACTGATTTTCAGTGTTTATCTTTGCCCTACAGGAACCAACTCAAAGTGGGATTCTCACATTTAAAAGACAATGGGGGTGGGGTGGGGGGGGGGCGAAGTTAAAAGCAAAGCCCAGGCCTCAGAGAACATTGCCAGTGAAATCATACACGACTGAAGCGTGGCATGGGAAAAATCCCAAGATCAAGCCCTTTTCCATGATACTTTTGGCCCAGTACTCAGGTATGAGACTCATTGTCAAACACAGCATTTGCATTGTTGCTTGTACCAGTATGGTCAAAGAAAAGGGCATGTAAGTAAAATTCATTGATTTTTGTTTTGGAATTCTAGGTTTGATCTGTTTCTTATTCTCACCTGTGGTGAGTTCACCATCTAAAGGTCTTTTCTAACCTAAACGATTCTGTGATTCTATGATTCGATGATCTCTTTTTTTTTGGCCATGATATGACAGCTTGGTTAATTATGATCTTGAAGTCTGACTGTTCTTCCATCTCCATTGCTCCTCACCAGTCACGCACTGACTTTTTTTTGGACAAAACACCTCAGTTGATATGGGCTCAAGGGCAAAAAATGAGCTAATTTTTCTTCAATGTATGTGAATCATGCCTTGCCTAAGCTCAGTGTAAATCCAGGGTCAGTTATACTATGTGTAAAGCTCTCTTTATACCATTGGAGCGAGTCTGCATTAGAAGCTTATATTGCTGTAGTTACAACAGCGTAACTTCACCGGTGCAGGAGTCAGTGTAATTAATGCTGGGGGCACAACAGTCCTATTGGCTTTATCCATAATGAAGACTAAAGATGGAGCTTTCAAAAGTGCTGAAGTGACTTACAAGCGCGACTTTCGTTGTATCACAGGTCATGGATTCATTAATCACTCTTAAACCATGTCTACACAGTGAGATTTTATCCCCACCAGCCAGAGTACTGTAGTCATACAGCTATATTTGTAGTACAGAAGTAGATCCATGATTTCAGATAAGAAACTCTATCACAAGTTATTTTTATGGGACTTATCTTAATAACATATGCATCCATATTGCAGCAGTTGCAATTCTTGAACTGAAACAGCACAACCCTCCATGTGAACACGCACTAGGGATTTTGATAATCTCATACCTTAACATTGTTGTTCCTTTTGCTAAATAGTCAAGGGTTTAGATATGATCACATTTTGTTGGTGTTTTTTCAGAGGGATAAGGGAAGAATCTATAAACCACTAGTGTCTGAAAGATGATCTGAAATCACTGTTTTCCTCTACAGGCTAACATGCAGTTGGCCAGCTCTGTCCTCATCAGCAAAAGTCACTCGAGTTATAGGGAATCCACACCAGGTTTCAAGGCAAGGCACAGTTTTTTTCAAGAAGACCATTTTATTTCTATGGGTTACTGTATTTCTGCTAGCAATGCTAGAAAAGCAAGATTATAGAGTGTGTATGTTCAACACAAAAAAGTAGATTTGCTGATATAACTGTTATTTGCACTGTTTATATTCAAATGTCCTTTAAAAAAAAGCATCATCAAAATTTACGGATAGTAAGAGTGTGCAAATCAGGACACTTATCTTCTTTTTATAGACTAAAATCAAATTATTCCTCACATTTTTCTCAGTTACAGAATATTAGATCGCAGTGTCTGTAAGTTACTTGCTTTTTTGAGAAAGGTATATTCGAAAAGCAAAATTGAATACCACATCAACACTTTTTACTGTTTTAAAAAATTCTTAGCAATTATTACTTGTCATACTGTATCAGCCTAGTATCATTCCTAAACCTACCCATGGCAGTAGAGAGTAGCTCACATCACAATCAGATTCTTAATTAATTACCTTGTAGCCTGCTATCTTAAAAATACAGGTCGAAAAATGGTATGTTAACCTTCTAATTTTTTTTTAACCTAATAAAATAACCAACTTGTTTTGTGACCTGTAATTCTGAATCTGATTGAGTTTTCAATATACTGTAATTCACAGATTTTTTCCCCTCTAGCACTAGGTTTGTATCTGTCACATGGTTTTCAGTGTTCCTAATGAGCTGTTAACAAGCTGTCAATTACCTATGCAAATGAGGCAAGCAGAAATGGAGGGGTTGCTATACCTAGAGTTAAAGTGTGCTACCTCAGATTGTTACGAAATAAATCATTTCAGTTTTAATAGCTGTCTGTGCCCATGTGGCTTGTGTCATGTAGGCACTTTTTCATTATATTATTTACCCAGCAATAAAATGCTGCAGGGGACTTTGGGGGTGATTAAAAAGTTGAGGGGGAGGGGAACTCAAACAGGCAGCTTCATTCTTTTCTGGTTTGCACCTTCTGCTCTTCTTGGGTCCGGGTTACAAGGCTACAAGCTGTCAGGTGCCCTTAGCCCTGTTGAAATCAATGACAATTCAGGAGTTTAAGCCTGATCCTGCCAGAATATTTAACGGACATCCTTGCCGAGGTGTGTAATGGAGCCTCAGGAGTATATAAAGTTAAAGAGACGAATTAAGAGTTGGAATCTTGAATTTTGGAGAGAAGAGTACATTTTGTATGCATATTCTCAGCCTCCTAAAAGCTTTCTACAGAAAGGCCTGGCAGGAGAAATCTTGCATTTTTATTTGTATTATCCTTTAAATAATTCTTTCCCCTTTCCTAAAGTCAATGAAATTTCACCTTTAAATTCTCTTTCCCTTTGCTTTAGCTTGCAATTGATGCTTACTGTAAAACATTTTGTGATACTTTGTAAGAAGAATGTTATATAAAATTAAATTGCATTGTATTTATGACCGGCACTATAATAATGGTCTATCAGTGTTTTCATTATAAGCCCCTATTCTTAAGGGCTTTAAAACTCACCCATAAAAATTCACCTAGGACTGCAGCACAGTCTACAAAGGATAAACAAATCGTTTTGGCTATTTTCGAGTTAAAGTAAGTGAAATCAAGAATGGAAATTAGACTTTTAGAGGCTTCCTCTCGTTTTGGTATGTATAAGTGTCTATATATATATATTTGAATTTTAAAAGATGGGTTGGAAGAATTGTTTCCATTATTTAAGAAAATGTTATCAAAACATAGAAAAGTTAATGGATTGCGTTGTTTTGCTCCAGCACGTACCTCATCAAGGGTGCTTGTTAAATCTTCTGGCAGGATCAGGCTTAAACTCCTGAATTGTCATTGATTTCAACAGGGCTAAGGGCACCTGACAGCTGGTAGCCCCGACCCAAGAAGCGCAGAAGGTGCAAACCAGGAAAGAATGAAGTTGCTTGTGTGAGTTCCCCTCCCCCTCAACTTTTTAATCACCCCCAAAGTCCCCTGCAGCATTTTGTTGCTGGATAAATTTGCACACTCAGCTCACTCAGCTGAAAGGTCATTGGCATATGTACTTTTGTTCTGTCCTTATGTCCATTATGTTTAAGGTTCAGGGACCTGAAATCGTGCACGCTGAAGCCAGGAAGCCTGGGGTGAACAGAGAGAAGTGGTCTGGTAGGAAGCCAGAAGGAGAGGAATTTGAGAAATATAATGACATGAAAACCAGTAAAGAGAAAATAATTAAATAAAAATTAAGAATGCCTTTTCATATGGGAGAAACCCCAAAGAAACAGTCTGAGGGGAAATTAGTAAGCTAAATCTTTCACTAATCAATCCTGATGGAAGCTTTCTGGTCAAAATGTCAGTGGTAACTTTATTTTCTGCTGGTATGTACAATAATCCTTTTGTTCCATCTGCAAACACTAGGGGGTAAATTTTTAGCGTGATGCTTAGGGATTTAGCTGTAGGACTCCCATTAACGATAATGGGAATCATGTAGCTTGAGCACTCTGCATCGTGCTGAATATTTACCCCTCAGTTCAGAGCACTCTCTCGTTGAATTTTTAATTATATTTACAGATAAATTCCATAACCAAATATCATCAGCTCTCAAGCAGATTGTTTTATTAAAAGGTGCAGATTTCCAACTTCATTTTGAGCTCCAACCTACGGTGATTGGTTCAGCAGCTGAGTAATTTTTTTTAAGTGTCTATTTAATAATGCTTGATTTGTCAGCTTCAAAGTGTTTGGGAGACAATAAATATTAGACCCTGCATGCATGTGCCAGAGAAATGCAAAACCTGAATATTCTACCTTGTACCAAGCTTTCAAAAGGTGTGTCATGATACAGCTTCTTTACAAGCTCTTTCTGGAAAACACTACTTCTGCATAAATTTGTGGTTAAAATCTGTGGTAGTATACAGACTTTCAGCACTAATATGACATAGGTGCTATAGTTTTATTTGCATTGTGAAGATAAATGATAGGAGTAAAAAAAAAGTTAGGAGATTTGCCCAAGGCCAAAGGGGTTAATGTAAGAGATGATATTAGAATTCAAGAGTCCCTCACTTCTGTGCTCTATAGCCTATACTTACACCACAATCTAACACCACTATAAGCAGACATAGAAGAGATGGTATGCATACTGATCTGCATAGCTCCTCCCTGTGGCATGCTTTCAGTTGCTTTTGCAGCTCTTAATTCTTGAAGTAGCTACAACCAGCTCTGCTGTGACCCTGTTGAAGTGACCTGTGAAGTAAGAACGGTTCTTCTGGTTTAGTTCATGTTTGTCTAGCTGGGACAGCAGAGATGCTCTTTGTCTTAAGATATGCGAGAGATTAATCTCTTTTTCCTAGTGTTTTGTAAAGGAGACTTAAAGGCTGCTGAGCTAGTCTTGGAGGGCTGTGGTGTAGCTATTTTTCTGGTGCAGCTATTTTAGGGGGGGCCCATGCCAGTCCTCAGCAGCTGTCAGTGGAGGTGTTATGAACAAAAGCACAAAATGTAACATCTTTTTAGTGCCACTCATGACTGATTGTCCTGGTTTGGGCTAAATCAGAACTACTTCTGTTTTAGTGCTTTTAACTTTTCAGTTAAGTCTCCTCTAACTAACGGCATTTTCTGAAACAGCAGCCTGTTTTTCCAGACAGTGACTGCTCCTAGCATTGATAAGGCCTGGTGTTTATAGTTCGTACCAAGGAATGGTATGCAGAGAGGCCCTTGCTTATACTTGTTCTTATGGTGACCAAGGTCAGTGCTAAATCTTGTACTCCATGTTGGGGTGCCAGGAGTGAAAAGGGTCGCACCTACAGGGAGGAGCGAACTGGACAGGTGACCCAAACCTGACCAACAGAGTATTCCATCCCATAGACATCATATTCAGTATAAAGCTGAGAGATCACGAGGGTCTCGCGCTTCGGCTCTTCGTCTCTTCCTCTCTTCTTCGATGGCCGACATCTGAGGAGGACTGATCCGTGCATCCCTGAATCCAGTGCCTGAGTCCAGCTCCTGTATCCCATCCCTGTCTGCTGCCGAGTCCAGCCTGGGACTGCCCCAGTGCCAGCCCTGCGGTGTGGTGGTGACGTATTTTCATCAGGGTGGGGGGAGTTGGGTTCGGTATTGGTTTTGTATATATTTGTACATATTGTATATATTTAATTTTTTCCTTATTCTTATTATTATCTTTTATTGTTATTATTCCATTAAAGCTGTTTTAGTTTTCTTTTCCAAACTGTAAAGTCTCTCTCCCTTGTTCTCTCTCCTTTTCCCTTTTGGGAGGGGAGAGGGGTTAGTAGAGAGCATCTGTCATTAGTTAGTGGCCAGCCCAGCCTCAAACCGTGACACTGATACATTTCACATGTCACTTTGGCTTGTGCCAGAGGACTGGACTGACACAGAGCCATCCCCAGATCAAAAAAGCACAAAGGTATTTTGATTGAGCCTTATTGTCCCCTTCAGTTTCTTCCCATACGATGATTAATTGTCCTCAGTTGAAATAGACGTTTCAAAGTGTGTGCCCATAAAAGCTTGCCTGCACAGGAGGTTGCCTTTGAAGATTTTTTGGTAAGCTGTAAATGGACGCAAGAAATTTATAAATTTAAAGTTTCTGCATCAATCAATGCACAAGAACTGCCCTCATGTGAAAGTGCATGCCTTGGCTCCTTTAGGAAGGACAATGTTTTCTGTAAAGGGGATAACTGCATTTGAGCAACTGACCTGAGAGACCCTCCCAGGTTATGTTTACGCTTAATTCATTCAATTCGTACTACAACCACCAAAGTTCAGATAACACACGTGCTGCTTCCTCACTCTTTCTGGTAACCTACCAGTGTGTGAATCAGCGACACAGTGCCTCCACGTGCTCCCAGAGTCTGGATTTGCAGTCCCACAGTTCGCTCCCCACTGGAGCGGGACTGCTGGAGAGTCCATTTGACTTTGGTAGAACACAACTGAATGCCCATCTCCATCCACGGCAGCAGTCTTGAATCAGGATTGATTCCCTCTCAAAGTCAGTGGAAATCCCCATCATGGTTTATAGCCTGAGATCAAACCAGAATATCCTTTCGAAAAAAAATGAATAGTGATCAGTCTCTCTTCCCAATGCTGGTGATTGACAGTGCGAGACAATGGGAGAACCTCCACAATATTTTCCCCAAGAAAACTTATTTTTTTGTATGCTAATTTTATATCTGAATATATACCCTAATCCCAGTATTCATATCTCTGCCCTCGGTAATCAGCCCATCTCTAATGTTTCTTTTGTTCAGAAAAGGTAAACTCTTCTCACTTTTCAGTAGCAGATTACACAAAGGGAACTTTATGGTATATATATTACACTCACAAAGCAGTTTTCTCCATCTTGCAATCACTTTAAAAAAAAAAAAAAAAAACTTACTTCTTATCTCATCTTCCTTCCTGCATGAATGTCTGAGATAATCAATGAAGTTCCTGTGTAGAGAATAAATTGAGCTCGAATGGCTCCTCTTAAACTGTACAATCAAAGAAAGAGGAGGTTTTTGCTGATGATTTTGATATTCAGTTTAACTTTCTTCACCAGGCTGTCAGCTCAGTGAAAGTGAGGTCAATCTGACCACACTCTTCCTAAAGGATCCTCTTCTGAACCATCTACTTGAGTTTACATCTCCTGACAAATCAATGGCAGAATCGAGAGGTATGTACTTTGCCTAGAAACCTGGGGGCTGATTGTCCTTTACTGTGTATCTTATGCAGACATTTAGGTGAGTGCAGCGTGGGTGTAAGACAGTGCCTGACAATAGCATTATTTAGCACCTGCATCCTGAAGATGCAGGACAACAGAGGTGCAGACCTCTGTCTTACAACAGGAGGAGATTCAGATCATGGCAAGGAGGATATGGGTACTCACACACACATATCAAGAAACTGTTTCTGTGAAAGGGTGGCAAATGAGTGACAATTTTAAACTAAATTCTGGAGTCCCTGATTCAGAAATCTGAGTTTTTTACAGGACAGATGTTGGGAGACAAACCACTAAGCAAAATATAGGAACTATCTATATATATGTATATATAGGTGTATATAAATATATGTATATAAAGACCAAGAAACTGTCCTTCCTTCTTTCAGTGTAATTTTGCATTTTTCATCCAGGTGCACTCGCTGCAAGATCTGATGTAGGGACTGTCGCACTCCTGTGAAGTTACAGCACGGTAGGGCTGCTGTACAAGAGCAACACAAGTAAGTGTAAAGAATGTGACTAAAAACACCCTGAACATTCTTTTGCTAAATTATCCAGATCCAGCCAAATTTCTCAGGAGTGAACAACAGTTGTTTGAATCAATTCAGATCTGTCTCAAGGGTTATTGCCTGCAGACATTTACCAGTATGAGACTTTCCTGCTCAAGATGAGAAGTGAGCTGTAGAGGAGGAACAAAACTCAATGGCAGATCTGGACTGCTGGAAAACTGGTTAGCTTGAGAGAGTTCCTTAAAATTCACATCTTATTTTGTTGAATCTGTGCCTTGCACTTGGGCCTGAGAGGTTTTCTTGGTAAGTCAGATTCATCTGTTCATGGACAAACCCTCGGCCCTCATCCTCCCCCTTTCCTCCCACAAGTTCTCTTCTGAGCTTGTCTGCATCCTGATGTGAAATGAAGTGGTATGTATGAGAATAAGGGTATTACATCCTGAGTAATATCCATTATGTTGCTCTCTATTAGCTCTCAATTCTTGGGAGTGCATTACTGCATTATTTCTTTTGTGCCAACGCTATTCCATCAACGCCAGTGCTGGCTTACTCAGTTGTATCAATGATTTCTTCTAAGGAGGCCTAGACAATATGTTGTAATATATATTATACTATGTGATTTTTAAATCAGCCTTGCAAATATATTCTAAAAACTTTTCAGCTTTTCAGACAAATTCTATTGTCCATCGTTTCTAATGATGATTACTGATGAGCAGAAAACAAAGATGTGACTTATACACATGAAAAAAGATTAGCTGAGTGAACACAATTCTTTAGGAATCTTAGGAATGAGAATTTTGCTTTGACCCATATTGTAAAAAGCTTTTCAGTTGTCTTGTAAAAGAAGAAACAAAATAGACTAAATAATTTTGGAATTGTATATGTTACAATACAAAAGCGTCAAAAAGTTAAATGTGAGTTGAAACATATTTTCACTTCCTTTGCATTACACTTCCATCTAGACAATTTTTTTGGCTGGATAAATGAATTAAAGTTTCTTCCTTCAATTTTAAGAGCGTCAAAATAAATTAAAAAAAAGTTTATTAAAATAAATCTTTTCTGTTTTGTGAATGCAATTTCAGACAGCCAAGATCACATTTCTATTCTAAAAATATTACAACATTTTAAAATAATGTTGATATGTAGGAACATTTTAAGGCTTTAAAAAAAGTCACGTTTCTTACCATTCTTGTGTTCTTCTGAGGAAAAACTGTCACTGCTGCAGTGCTTTTTGAATTCCTTTGTATCATATATTAGCAGTGAATGATGCTAACATTAGGTTGTTTTTCTCAGCAATGTATATTGTATAGTCAAACTTTTTATGAATGAGTGTGATATTCATTAACCTAAAAAGTCTTAAGCCAAATACTGGGTACAGCCTGATCCAGACTGTGTATGTAGCCGAGCTGTCACTTACAAGGAGAGAGGGCAAGGCTGTTGTGTTACTCGGCACAACTTGGAGAGAAGTGTAGCACTCTTAGCTCCGCTTGCACCATTTACAGCTGCCTGGGGGTTTCTGTGGTTTGTGCTGGATAACCTGGAGCACCTACTGTGATAGCTGGGCAAAGCTGTAGGTACATTGTACATTCCTACAGCGGGAAGTGCTGCCAGCACCTGCGGGGCAGGAACGCTCTGTCCCAGCAGAGGTTGCCTTCTCTGGGTTGCCTTACACCTTCTCTGTGCACACCGGCAGTGCAAGGGGCAGGCATAGGAGAGGTGGCATTTTTGAGTGGCATTGTTAAGTGAGGTTGAATTGAAAATGTGCAGGATTCAGGCATGATTCCTTGTTGCTGGCCATGCTCCACCCCTCGAGCCTGAGTAAGTGAAGTTTAGGAAGCTCCCTGCAGTCAAAGAGTCCTGGCGCCTCACTATGACCATTCGGCCAGCTCAGGTTTTTTGTCTGTGTTGGGGACACCTTTCCCCTCAAAGGCAGCACTAACCTGCCTTCTCATAGGGAAATTTTCACAATGTTTCATTGTATACTGGCCAAAACGATGCTGCATGTTTATTTGAGAGATGAAGCTTAAGAATAGAAGCGTATGCTAGAGAAAAGAGAAAAGAGCGGTCAAAGGAGAGATGCTGGTAGGGATAGTTGAAGAGCAGAAGGGATTCGGGATGTTTATCAGAAAGACCAAACTGAAAGGCATGTAAATCCATTTAACAGCTTGAAAACAGGTAGCCACATTAAAGGAAGTGGAAATAAAGTCAATTAGTGGCAGGAGGCATTAGTTGGGGGTGTCAGCTGGTGAACGGTGACTAATTTGATATAGTCTAATCACATAGTTTGGCTATTTGATTACCAAATTGAGGTCCAAACACCGCTTCTTCCAGGGCAATCACTTCAGAAAAGAGGGTAGCTGGAATCATCATGAGGTCTGATCCATTCCTTAATTGAAATTAATTTTAAATAGCTGTTACACAAGTGATGTAAAATCCAAGAAGAAAATAGTTGCTAGTCATAGTGTGAAACATGTCTGTTTGGGGAAGCTGAGGATGCACGAACAGGGATAGGGGATCGGGTTAACCTGTGAACGTGCACATGGAGGTTCACACGTGCGTGCACCAAGAGTGAGGCTGTAGAGGCACTTTCCTGTCTGTTGTGCTCTTAGTACCTAACTCTCTCTCTATTGATGATTGCTCCTGGTTGGACGAAATGCGTCAAGAATGCCAGGAATGAGCTCACTTCTCAGTGACTAGCTGGTGTGGATGAACTAATACACATCTGAAGGTTCTACTTACCTTGTACACCTTCCTCCCTAGCACTGTTTACTATCTGGTATTAACAGGAATGTATGGTTAGGGGAAAAGCAGAGGAAACATGAGGCATATAAAGTGATTTTTTTTTTCTGACAATCAATTGTTTAGCAATTTCCTGAATCAGAGGCTATATCCAGACTTAAGAAGCTATCCTTCACAAACTTGTCCATTTTTTTTTCAAATCTATTAGTATTTTTGGCCTCTTATAATCATCTTGCAGCAGAAAATTTGCACAATTATGTGCTCTGCGGAAAAAATGTCTTCCTCTGTTGTAAATATGGTGCTTGCTCATTTCATCCGATGCCTCTTCCTTCTGATACTGTGGGTAGAGGAGTAACCAGTGGCTGTGTGCTTCTGCTGGGTAGTTTGTGACCTGACACGTCTCTGTCAAGTCCTCCTGAATTATCTATCATCTTGCTTACTAAAAAATGTGAAGTTTTTACTTATCCATTGTCCACAGCCATGCTGCTCTTTCCTCTACCTTTTCTAGCTCTTTTTAATATTTGATGACTTGGCATATTGTTCAAGGTTTTCCTCCCTCTGCCTCATTTGCCCATCCAGACATCACCAGTATATATGCTGCAGGAAGAGAAAGGGCGTCCAGTAGAAGAGGGTTTCTCCAGCAAATTTACCATTGCATTGCTGAAAGTATTTTGCCCATTCTGGAGCTTATCTAAAGGCTGGACACAGCAAGAGCCCTGCCCATATCACGGGCAGTACTTCCAGTGTCTGTGATCTGTTAAGCGGAATAAGACAGTGCAGTGTGTATCTCTTTTAAAGGACCTGTTTGGTGTTACACGGTGTCTGTAATCATATGGGTCATGATTCAGCACAGTTACCCGTCTTTGAGCAGAGAAACAGCCTCAGTGAGATGCTTTGGGTTAAGCATGTGCTTAACTATGGCAAACCACTGATGTGACAGGTGTGCATGGGAGCAGAGAGACATGGAAGTTTTTATTCCTGCTTGCTGGCCTAAATCATAAGTCCGGACAATGCCAAACTTATGCTTTAGAGAAACAGAAAATCACCCCCCATGTATAAGTGAGCTGCTCCAATTTGCACTAGAGATGAAATATAATCTAAGTTCTTTTTCTTTGCAGGTAGGGATGAATATCATCCAGGAACTAACAAACAAGTGAAAAAAGTATTCTAGGCAATTTTTGCAAAGAATTTCTTTTTTTTAGGTTGATCTAGGGATCATCAGGATTAGACCTTAGCACCAGCAACCTCCAGCAGACTGAAATGTCTCTGCCTTTAATACACTTCCACCCCTGTGTGTTATACAGCCCTAATACTGAACACACGAGGCAGACAGCTGCCCTGAGGCATTCTCCGTAAAAACTTTCATATCACAACGGAACTGAACGTACCATTATAACACCATGTCTCCTCTTCTTCACGGTAAGAATTGTTCTGAAAACCCGGCAATGTCATGGAAATGTTATAATAGACACATCCAGAATATATGGGTGAGTTAGTCGTCCCCAGTGATGTATTTAAGCTGTTCCTTCTTCTATACGTAAAGCAGGTTAAATATAATTAACATTGGTCAAAGGGTCCTTTTACTTTACATACTTTATGAATGTATTACCTCAATTATCAGGAAGGAAAAAGGGAAAGTGTATTTCTTAATATCTGCTGGTATAAGCTCCTCTAAGTCATTTCCATCGCAACACACATTTTTGCTCTCCAAGAAGCATGAATATTTTCTCTCCCTAAATCCCATAATTGTTTTATTGCTACATTAAAAAATGTAAATAATCATTCCCCTCCCCATAATAAATTAGACACAACCTGTCTAGCTCTGAAAATGAACATTTCAATATCTTCAGACACACAATGACATCATATCAATATTTAAAATCGTTTTATGCATGTATTCCAGGTTGTCCAACTTCATTAAGGGCATTCATCAGCCCTCCAGCTACAGTGTATTCCCATCGGAGTTGTAGGCCTCAGGCCCTACCAAACAGAAATTTAAACTAACTTGCCTTTTTAATTCACATTATTCTCAAATATTCTCTTTTTTAACCCCCTGCCATGACTAAGGCATTTGGACCTGGCTATGATTTTGTGCCCATCAACATTTAACAAACAAACTCCCCATTTTTATGTTAGAACTTGAGTACTTGAAAATAATAGTCTTTTCTCTTTAATTTCCCTTCTCTTTCCCCATCCATCCCTGTTTCCTGGGTGCAATAATAACTATGTTTCTTTTAATGTTGTATACTATGTTAATTATTTGAGCTACAGGTTGATAGGGATATGGGTTTGTTCAGTTTTTATGTTTAAAAATTCACAAACATTTCAAACATATTAAGTTTCATTCTTTTTCCCTTTTTTTCTCTTTCCAAAATAATAAAAAAACCCCACCCTCTTGATCTATTTTTTATACAGTGGAGGATGTGCAGCATGAATACATATCCCTGCTAGTGGCATCAAACACTGTTGTATTAGTATAAAATTTCTTTTTCCCCACAAACAAAACAAACAGTCTTACCACTGTCCTAGTCTGTGGGATGTCTGTGGATCTTCTCCCCAGGATGTTTAATGACCTTCAAAATTCTCAGGTAAAACTTATTTACAGTATACAGCACAGGAAAGAAAATTGTGTTATCAAAAAAACTTTCTTTGCCACTGGCCGGTCAGTGTAGATTTGGCTGAAGCTTCTGATGTATCCTCCCATCATTTGTTACATAAAAGGATGGAAGCATGTGGAAGTAACCAAGTTAATATAATGTGCGTCTGGGGATGGAACAAGCCTGGGAGAGATATTGGTGACTGAAAACGTAAGAAGTTGGTGTAATACATGACAATGTTACTAGCTCTTCTGTCCAAAATGTTCTGACCATGTCATAACTGTGTACATGTCCAGAGACCTGATAAGCATACACCAATGGGTTATGACCCATTTGCCTCCAAAAAGGAAAGGTGAAGGAGGGAGAAACTAAAAGAAGAGAAAAAACTCAGTCACTGCAGGGCCAGCTTTGGGATCTTTTTTCCATAAATAACATTTTTTCAAATGTACTGCACTCGATTTCTTTCTACTCTCTGCATCTCTCTTCCGTCTCCCTCTCCACCTTGTTTCAGTGTTCCTGCAGCCCCTTTTTTGCTTATATGACTCCAACCCTCTGCCTTTTTTTGTTTTGTTCCTCTGGCTTGCACAGCCCTGTGGATTGAAGACCTCTCTTAAGTTATGACACACAATGCAGTCTGTCAAAGTAAGGGAAGTTCAACCTGCCCCAGTTACCCGGGGCTCCTTTGGTGGTGGTAGAACTAAGCATCGTCTACGCTTTATTTTTCTAGAAAGACGCAGGTGCTGTCTCATCTGTTGAGGTTCTGAATACCATGCCCATCCAACAAAGCTCTGAGGCTCAGTTTCTCAAACACATAGAAATCCACAGAAAGATTCAGCCTCCTAAGGCCAACGTTTGCTATCTGAAAACACTACTTATCTCAAGGTAAGTGGAAGCAACTCAAGGGCTTCCATAAAACCGTACCTTACCACAGCTAAGAAGCGGCTTGAAATACTCCCACTGCAGCCCAGAAAGCTCCATAGTGTTTGTTTGGTTTGTTTTTTTGTTTGTTTGTTTTTTGTTGTTTGTTTTTTTTTAAAAAAAAAAACAAACAAACCCTCATTATTAGCAGACTTGCTCCTTTAAAAGTACCCAGGAAAATGTCCCACTCCCCAGCTGTGAGGTGCTCTGAGTCATTTTGTCTCCTATCCCACTGGGGATTGTACTTATTGCAGTAGAGTCTGCTGTGCCAGGCATTCCCAGATAGCTTCACTTACAGCCTTCATCTTGAGGGCAACCCTGGAGAAGAGTACCGCTGGTGACAGCCACCCAGACAGTGAAGGCAGTCTGGAGTCTCCTTGTCTTCTCTCTGCAGTCACCTGCCAGCCTGATTACAGAAGAGCTGGAGCTGTTGCAGGCATTTCTGTCCTTTGAAACTACTGGCAAGTAGTCTTCAACAAATGAGTTGGCGTTCTTCCTGGAGATCATGTCATGGTGTGGCCGCTTTTCTGCAGACTCCAGGGCAGACTGCCCTTGGAGCCAGAACTTATTTTCCCAGCATACTGCAAGGAAAAGAGAAGATGTTTGAGACAGGGAATACCTCTGACTTTAAGTAGACAACTGAGAAGGATGATGGTGGTGCTGGTGGTGAAAGGGCAGTCAAGATTAGATCTCTAGGCATTGTTACGTAATAATAACAGGAGAAGAGAAAGGACATGTGAAAGGAACACAGTAAGGAACAGGGTGTGAGAAGAGGACCTTGAAAACAGAGCTGGGAAGGAAAAGAATCACCGTCACAGGGTATGAAGAGAAAGCTATGAATAAAGAGGAAGAGATGTAGGGAAAGGGCAAGCAGACAGGCAAAGAACAGAGAGGAGGAGACGCAGAAATACAAAGTAATGAGAAGGAGTAGAATATTAGAAAAAGTGGAGAGATACTTAAACTGCGAAAAGTCCAAACTGAAGCTAAGTGAGAATAAAGAAGATGGAAAAGAAAATAAAAAATCAAAAAATAAAAAGAAGGCCTGATAAACAAATAAATGTAGAAAATATATTTAAAATGAAAAAAGAGAAAAAAGAAAAGAGAAAGCGATTCTGTGGAGATGGAGAGAGAATAGGGAAACTAAGGGCAGTTTTCTATTTTGTAAAGTACTGGAAACCTGCCCATAAAAAGGGTTATATAAAAACTTGTCATTACTGTTGGTTGTTTATTGCCCCTTTCTCATCAGGCAAGACATACCAATGTAGCTGTGTCCAGGCCTTGGAAGAGGATGGTACCACTTTCAATACTAGTTTAGATAAAAAGGCCTATATTTATATTTGCAGACAGACTCTTATTTTTCTTTGTGTCTGTGGCACCCTCCTAACTGAGGACAATTGCACAGTGCAAGTGAAAGGAGTTTGATGGACTGATGGAGCAATGTTTTCCTCTGGGTCGCGGGCTCCATGTGCACTCCCTGCCAGGACAGGTACATCCCACACATGTAATACCTGTACATGTTGTTGAAAAGTCTCTCCCTCTGTGTGGTCATGGGCATCATGCAGAGTAGCGTTTCTGGTCAGGCTTGAGGTACATTGGGAGAGGAGAGCACGTGGGGGAGGTTGCAGAGTGCTCAACAGCTCTGCGCTGGGCTATGGTCAATGCTTTTTGCTCTCTCATTTTCATGAACATATCATTCATTCATAAATTTTTTAAGGGGAAAGAATCATTGTTTAATGAACTTTTGTGAGGAAAACGGAGCAAGGGAGAAAAGAAAAGGAAAGAAAAGAAACACTATGAGGTCCTTACTCCCTAGACTTATGACCTGCATAACTCCAATCATTGTGTTATTTATACAGCCTTCCTATTTAGCCGACATTAAATTTGTATGCTCCCACATGGTTGAGTTGCTACTTTTTTTTATCCATGCAGCTGGGATTCTCTGAGGGAACATGATGGGTCAGGGGGAGGAGGGGAGGTGAGGACAGCCATCTCCAAAATGCAGTGCCTTTCCTGCTCTATGCTGGTTGCACTCAGGCAGGTACAAGCTGATGGGAATCAGCGGTGGCAGCCATGCAAATGAGGTCAGAGTTGGTTCCTCCGTGGCTTTTTTATTCTTCTGAGTGCTCTGAAAATGTGGGTCTGCATGTTAAAACTGCCCTATGAGGCAGCTCTGACATGTGGGGCTGCCTGGCACAAACACAGCACATAATAACACAAAGTATTTGGCAGCGTTACAGGGCTAATCTTTACGTAACTGTTCCCAAACAACTTCTCTAGCACACTGAGCACAAACAAGTTTTCCACCACCCTTCGGCTGCATGCAGATTGTCTCGTGTCACCTGCTTCTCTGCTGAGCAAATACTGGCTGTGGTCATGGCAAGGAAAAAACTTCTTTTGCATTCGTAACCAACTCTGCCTAAATTGCCTCATTGTTTTCCAAGGCTATTCACGAACCATAGGCATGTTTATCAAGAACATCCCCTTTTATAGATTTTTTTTCCTCTTAAGCACAGATGTAGGCAGGAAATTATGTTGTGGATTGTTTTCAGGAGATCAGTTGGAAAACAGGGTTTGATTTCTCAATGGTTGTTCCCCTGTTGACTAAAGTCATAGGAGGAGGCACGCCTTTTGTAGTTAAGACAGTGGTGTGGGACTTCAGGGACATGAGATTGGAATAATAATATTTCATTCCTTCTACCCTTTGCCCCCCTTGTCAGATTTCAGTGTAAGCTCTTTATGATTATCTCCTACGGTTTTGTTGCCTGGTTCAATGGGGCCTGGCCTCCACTAAGGCTTTTGTGCTGCAGACAGCAACACCAGGGCACATACTGACAACAACAAAATCAGGGAAAGAAAATAAAAACTAGAGTTTCCCAAGCACCTTTCATCAGTTCTGGTAATGGGTCTCCTGCTCTTGCACAAAGGTGATCAGGTGAAAAACTTTTCTTGGGCAGGCAGAAGATGAGTGTTTCTAGCTATCTTCCCTGCCCTCAGGTACCACCATCCACCCAGTGCCACTCGGTACCACCTCCGCACCCGCAACGTTCCTCAATTTGGGTGTTCTTTTCACTCAGTGTTGCGCAGCCACAACACATGTGCTGCTGCACAGCAAAGCCATGTGGCAAATATCTAAAAGTATGTACGTTTCTGAATGCTGGAAGAGAGCCCTAATTTTGTTGGCAGCGAAGCTGACTCTCCTTCTTTCCTCGGAGCGGGGCCCGCAGCATTCCTCGGTCCCACAGACATAAACCCTCCCTGGATTTCTCCCGGCACAGCGGCCGGCTGCCAGCCTGTGTGTTCACCCTTGGCAGCTGCTCCAGGAGGGGCAATGCCTCTGCCTCGATGTTTGGTGAGGCTGAGCTCCTAGCTCCAGGATCGTCTCACTGTCTCTGATGTGGTGTAGGTCAAATCGGGGACCCTCTCCTGGTTCTTGGTTTAATCTTAGCTTGCGAGGAAAAGTTGCATACCAGGAGGGAGGCAAAGCAAAGGGAAATTGCCAGACCCAAATGTTCCATAGTTGCGAAGACAATTTCTAAAAACTGAGCTTTAAAAATAATTTGGTTTGCATGGGGAGGGGTGAGAAGGGGGAGATCTTTCTCTATGCCTGCTGGGATTTGGAGTCTATGGTTTCCTGAGGACACATTTCCAAGTTTTTATCAGCAACTATAGGGGCTAGAAAACACACTCTCATGTTAAATGAAAGCTGAAATTCCCCCTAGTCTTACACATTGAAGAACTGGAGTTTTAACCCTGACTAAATTGCAACAAAATCTTCAGAATCGGCCTGTGAAAGATGTTTCTCACCAAAGAAAGAAAAATCCATACAAAAAAAGTTG
Source organism: Leptosomus discolor (assembly GCF_034619465.1). NCBI lineage: Eukaryota > Metazoa > Chordata > Aves > Leptosomiformes > Leptosomidae > Leptosomus > Leptosomus discolor. The sequence goes on along the minus strand of NC_141393.1, from coordinate 16,062,612 downwards.
TTAAGTAGTCCTGGGCAAGTGCAACTGTTAACAGAGCAGACACTCAGATACAACCAGGAAGGAGGAGAGGCATCTTCTGTGATGTGAAGGAAGTTCATGTAGCCAAAGGTGAGGAGATAGGGTCACCATAGTCTATTCCCAAGATCATCCTATTGCTCCAGCGGTGTATTGATTTGTGGATCTCTGCAAAGGATACAGACCAGGTCAGAGATGTCCCTACAATTCCTTTTAGTCTCTTGAAGGTATGGATTTTTCTTCTCTTACCTACTTTTTTCTCCATCTCCCTTTCACTTTCAGTGGTTTTCAGGGCAGAAGGGTGTTAGTGTTATTATTTTAATTATTCCCCTCTTTTTGTTTTACATAGGGTTTAATTTTTAAATCATTCATGAGTTTGCCTACAATGATAAAACGCTTTTTGATTTGCTTCCAAAAAGAAGTGTGTGTTAAAAAAAAACCCTGAAGTGCTCCAGTAATTTTAAATTGTTCTGCATAGTGCATGCCCAGAAATCCAATCCTTTCCAAATGCAATGCTTCACCTTTCTTTTTCAGACCACTTCATTTTGGAAGTGAATAGGGTGCTCTGGGCACGGACACTGCAGACTAATTTAGATTTCCTAGATTGCTTCAATAATCTGAAGAGTACTCCAGTCATTTTTAACTATTCTTTACCACATGCCTGCAAACCAATTCATTTTTTAACTGAAGTGACTATACTTGGGATAAACTCTGTTGTTCATTTGAAATTGTTCCATTCTGCATATCCATAGACTTCAAATTCCAATACAGAAACTTAATACAACATTTTACTGTAAGAATGTGTTAACACTTCATGCCATAACATTATTGGTCAATATTTTTTATGCAGTGCTCCTTGTTGTCTGAGGCAGGGCCATGTAACCACTGCCAGTTTGCTGCAGGACACATCCCCATAATTAGGCAAGCCAAAGTTTATGGTTTTGGGTTTTCCCTCCCCCAGTGTTTCTCCTGCATTCAGCCCTGAGGTTTAATTTCTTTTATGTTTTTTTAATCCACCGATCAAAATGCTTTTGCAGATCGTTAAAACACACAGTATACCTTTATGGCACACGTAATCTATTTTCAGTTTTGGTAGGGAGTAAAATGCATCACTAAAGATCTCACAGGGCATCAGTGGCAGAGGCAGGAAATGGTAAAACACAAGCAATTTTAATACTTTTCTTGTTACACACACTGCACTTGTGTCCAGATGGTACAGCACTTCCTGGTACTTACGCCATCATATCAAGACTGTTACTTGTTGCTGTTCTTCAGAGAGTACTTATTTTTCAAACTCCACCTGGAAGAGAAAGCTCATGACCTGTCCTGTGAGGATTTCATGCCCTAAGACCCTCCCCTGCCTTTACCTTGCATATAAAAAAAAGGTTATTCTTAATTAATATTTCTATAAAAGGGTGTCTGCATTTCTAAGAAATATGAGCATCTTGTTCCAGGGAGGCTCTATGCTGCCTTAATTAATTAAAGCTTAACAGTAGGGCAGTGTCATGCTGTACTTTTCAGTCCATCTGATGTCTTATTCAATCACGATCTAGCATTAAAATTATTGGAAGGCGGCACAGTTTGCATTGATCTTCTGCTGGTATAACTTTCTGCTAAATGAGTGCCCATCTTTCACAAGAAGCATTAAGAGGGCATGGAGGCCACATGAACATGCTCTGGATTATGACCTCTGTGGCAGTCCTGTGCAGCTCCTGGAGAAACAGCTGCCCTCAGGCTAGTTTTGTAGTCTCTTCTGCAGGGATACCTTTGGTGATGCTTTAGCAACTCTGTTGCTGAGACACTATAGATAACACTATGGCGCTTTTTTTGTCTCATCATTATCTTTTTTTTATGGAGGTGCCAAGCACTATATATCTGTAGCCTTAATGCCAAATACTTGTGGTACAAATTAAGGACTTTTTGGGAATTGCTATGGCATGAGCCTAAGGACAAACCAGAACTGAGACTCAGGTTCCAGAAAATGTCCTAAGTCAGTTTGAGCCTGTTTCGCCATTCACTTCAGCTGAATTTTGCAGTTCTCAACTGTTACTGAGAATTTTAATGAGTGTCAAGAGTTGAGGCTGAGCCGGCCACTGACAAATGACAGATGCTCTCTATTAACCCCTCTCCACTCCCAGAAGGGGAAGGGAGAGAGAACGAGGGAGAGAGACTTAGGGGTGGGAAAAAAAACCCTAAAACAGCTTTAATGAAAAAATAACAATAAAAGAGATACTAATAAAAGAAGAAATAATGAAATATATACAACTAGATGACCTTTAGAAGTCCCTTCCAACCCAATACGTTCTATGATTCTATGATTCTATGATATACAAATATATACAAAACCAATACTGAATCCAATCCCCCTGATGATGACAGTGGGGCAGTCCCAGGCTGGACTCAGCAGCAGACAGGAACCTGGAGCTGGATTCAGGGATGCACTGATCAGGATTGAAAACAGAAGAACAGATGGAGTCCTCCTCAAATGTCGGACACGGAAGAAGAGGGCTTAACCGCTGTGATCCCTCAGCTTTATACTGAATATGACATATATGGGATGGAATCCTTAGCTGGTTAGTTTTGGGTCACCTGTCTGGTTTGCTCCTCCCTGCAGGTGCGACCTTTTTACGTACTTGCGACCCTTCTGGCCCCAACATGGAGTGCAAGAGGTAGCAGTGACCTTGGTTGCTATAGCAGCAAGTAAAGCAAGAGCCTCTTTGCACCCCATTCCTTGGTGTTAACTACAAACATCCAGCGCTACCACTACTAGACACAGTCACTGTCTGGAACAATATGCTGCTGAATTCAGAAAGTGCAGTTACTTAGAAAAGACTTAATTAAAAAGTAAAATCACTGAACAGAATTAGTTCTGTTTTAGCTCAAACCAGGACAAAGAGAAAAATAGTCTATTAGAATATGAGTAATTGATGAATGGAGGAAAATATTGTAACCATAAAAATGTTATTACCGCTTGATAGTTACTGATGCAGCCTGGATAGGGAACTCATGCTGTTTTCAGGAATCTTGTAGGCATAGGGTTAGTTCTATACTAGATACTTTCTTTTCTTGCCTTACAAGATTTCTCTCTAAATTTCAAGGAAAGAAGGAGCTCTAGGGGCAAAAGAGACAGAGAATCCTGAACTTGAACTTGCGTGGTATTAGGATTTCAGGCAACGATGAGTATTTCCTCTGCATGGCTGTCCCTGCCTTGTTGGGAAGCTTATGCTATTTGCAAGATTACACCTTTTGAATGAAATGTTAACTTGGTCCTAGCCACTTAGGAAAACTAAAGATCTCACAGCTGAAAGAGTGGTATCTTAATCAACTGACTGGGTGATTACATTCTCCCTACTTACATTCCCTGAAATTTCAATTGGGTACAATCTTTTTCTTCACTTACACTCAACCTTTTTTATGTGTCAAGAAGTGCTTGCTCTGTTTCACCTCTGATGGGACTGATTTTCAGGAGCAGCGGAAGAACTTTCATCATCTACACAGAACTTTGTAGTCTTTTGGGAAGAAATTATCTTATGTATATATACTAAAGGTATGTTGCTGGTTTGCAACAATATTGCAGCATGAATAAGAGAGACACAGAAGAATGATTTCACATAGTTCAATTAATTTTGAAGAATAAATCACGAACATTTTTCTTACTTTTTCAAATAATATTTCTAAAGTTAGATTCTAGGTAATAGTTGATCAGTCAATTCCTCATATAAATATTAAAATAGTGTTATTAAATTATATTTACTACCATTCTACTTTTAAGATCAAAGATACAGTTTCAGAAAACAAAATACAATATTGTTCCCTTATGCTTAGCTTTGTAGAACTTAATTTTCTTTTAATTTCCCTTTTTTTAAAACTAATCTAACTCCATGGACGTCAGTGAAGTACTGTATTTAACCCCAAAGTAAACGGAGCATCATTATAGGCCAGAGTTTCCTTCAGAAAGTTATACGTGAAGGCAGCATTTGCTGATATAGTGATGTATTACCATTCATCCTTGCACCTGTCCAGTTAGCCATGGATCCATCCAAGCAGAAGATATAATGTAGGAGGATTCCATTCTGCAAGATTAAATCTTCAGTTAAATGAACATAAAGTGGCTTAGAGTGTGTCTGGCAAGCTATCCTATTGAAAATAATTTAAAGAAAAAAGAGGGAGGTGGGGATAATCATGTTTTCGTAAGGCTATATCTACAATCTAGAGACAACTCTCTGGATTTTGTAACATTTTCCTTGTACTTCTAAGCTGTTGGTGTATTTTTGAATTTAATATATGAAGAATAACCTCATTCTACTCAGGAGAAACATATGACTGTAAATCTCAAATGCAAAATAAAAATCAGTCCTTCCTGCTGGACCTGTTCATATCCCCTAAAGTACCAGTAGATTCAAACTTAGTAGGGGTCAGGTAGCAACCTCCATACAAGGAAACAGAGAATGTGGTCTTCCAGTCACTCAACAGTATGCAGAAAGATAGAGGAACTACAGGAAACTAATCAGCTTTAACCCCCCAAATGATGCCTGCATTTTAAATGTCTCTTCTTTTCTCAAAGTAACACCTCCAATTTAATTTTTTTCCCCATGTATGTTCTCTATCTGTCATTGTCTCTCTGCCAGTTACAGGGTATTGGAACTAAATGTGAAAAACCTGCTGGAGTCTGTGCAGACTTTGACATGTTTTCTACGGGGGGAATGGTCTAAATAGGACTGGGTCAAACATGGAGTTCTCCATTGTCTCCATCCTTTGAGATATTCCAAACCTGACTGGGCTAGATCCTGAGCAACCTGCTCTAGTTGATTCTGCTTTGACCATGGAGTCAGACTGGTACAGAGGTCCTTCTCAAAATCAACCATCCTGAGGTTTGGTGACTGTCAGTGGTGAGAGTGACAAAAGTAGATGGTAACATGGAAAATCTTTTCTTTGCTTTCACTTGACAGGCTCTGTCAGAGTTTGCACTGGAGTTTCCAAACCAGTGAGTGCAGCCACAACCGAAGTGCTGGGAGATATGAGGTGGCTATGTCTGAGTGACTCTAGACAGAAATGGTCCCATAGAGTAGGAGACTCATGAGGTGGGAGGGAGGCAGGGAGGCCATAGAACAAGTGCCAGAGAAATAGGAAGCAAGAAGAGGGACACAAGGTGGAACCAAAGCACAGTTTGGGGGAATGGAGCTGGATACAGGGAGGTGTTACACATTGCCAATTTTCTCAAGCAAAGCTTGACTGCAGAAATTTGGGAATTGTCGGTCCATGATACACAGGCTTTGTTGGCTGAGCTGTACCAGAGGAAAAATATATATTGGCAAAAGGAGTCTTTTTTCCTTCAACTACCTTTTCGAGTGACATAAGCCATGCCAGCAAAGGGATTCTTGCATCTATACCGAGGGTGTTGCTGGCGTATCTATATCAATTAAGGGTGTGATTTTTTTCATGCTTGTAACTGAAACAGCTTTGTCAACAACACTTTATAATTTAGACCTGGCTTGAGAGCTGTCCTGGCTCTCAAGTAATTGCAGAATGTCAGGGATTTCAGAGTGAACTCCTTTATTGTTGGCAAAGAAATAAAAGGACACAAATGTAGCATAGTCATTTCAAATAGATTTTATTTATTGTTATTCACAGCACACACAGAATTTCTTTTTTGTTTGGGAAGGTGGTGACTGAAGAAGCAAAAATAGCACCCTCATAGCAGCTTTGCAGCTTCATGGCAGGGCACCCACTGAAATATAGGCTTTCTTTGTAATCAAAAGCCAAAAGGTTTCTGTTATGACCATATCCTAGCTAGAAAGGGCTTGTGATACAGCTAGACTGTCAGACACTTCCATTGGAGGCTAAGTTTACACTGGCATGAAAAGCTGATAAACTGATACAACTTCCTGAACAAGGTAAGTATAGGGCAAAACTACTCTTTGTGTAGATAAAATAGCATATGCATCAAGGGAGTTGCTGCCATAGCAGTGTTGGTTAGAGAGGAAAGTGTGGTTTGCTTGCTCTTTGTCTTTTTTTTTTTTTTTCATTTTTCTTCTTCACAATCTTAATCAACATAGCAATGTCAGCAAAACTCAGCTGCCAGGTTGGTGCATTTCTCTGTGTAGTTTATTCCACCCTGAAAAAAAACAGCTGTTTTTGTGGAAGTCTTGTCTTTGATTCTTACCAGAGATCCCTGTATTTGGTCAGAACGATAGCTCTGATGTGGCCAAAGTACAGTGACATAACACTATTTAAGGGGCTGGTTTTCCCAGAGGACAATCCTAAAATCCTGCTGATACTGAGAGGAAATAACCTTCTTTCTTCCCTCCTTCTCATGCTGGCTTTGGAGCTTGTTTGATGCCTCAGTGAGCTACTTCAACTCACTATACAGGCAGAAAATGCACATGGCAAATAACAATGCACTATTTTCTGTCAGTTTAGTGAACTAAATTGGTTAGCATAGAGATCAGATGAACACCAGCACCTCTGCAAAGCAAGAAGCAAGAGTGAACATCTGAAAGCAAGGGATATGAGAGGAAATCTGGGGGGGTTTGTCAGCATTGCATAGATTTAACTGTCTTGCAAAACTTTATAATGTTGGCTTAAACCTGGGTCACAAAATGATAGACTAGTGCAAGAATGTCCATCCATACTGAAATGTGCATTGTTTAGCTGATTCTGAATATCAGAGCTCTTAGTCTTGTCTGCACTTGAAAGTATTTCTCAGTGTGTCTTGACTGGCACTCTCCCATCCCTCTGAAGAGATGCAGTTTATGAGAGTCACTTGCTGAGGCAGCTCAAACCCAGTTCCAGGAAAAGGACTTCCTTTTGATATCAGCATTAGCAAGTCTGCCTTAGGCTTCTTGTTGCCATAGCCATTTTGATCAGAAAAGGCACTTTTTTTTCAGACTCGTAATCAACAGAAATGATTATCATACTGGTAAAACAGCGAAATGGAGACCAAGTTAAAAGCAATGTCTTAGAGTTCTTTTGCTGGATAAGAAAATAAGCATTTCCTTGATCACACAGAAAAGGGACTGTTGTCTTTAAGATGGTGTGCTTAGCATTTAGCAGCAGACCATACAGCAGTTTCTGTTACAGCAGCAGTTGCAGAAAGTGACGCTTCTTTTCCATACAAGGTATTTTCTTCCTGTAAAGCTATTAGCTTTGCTTTTTTTTTTTTCTGTAAACTGATAGATTGTCAACCTTCAGATCAGTAAATACTTAGGGATTTTTTTTTTTGTAATTGCATGCATTACTTCACTGCTACCTTGTGCGTTATGTATGCAAAATCAATGCTCCTTAAATTTTAATTGGAGAGAGAGCTGTATTTGGCTAGAAGTACAAATGGGGATAAAAAAAATCCTGAAGAAAAAACAGTTTGAAGAGTGAATGTTGGAAAGTTGTTTTTTGGGGGGAGTCACAGAAAGCACTGTAGTTGGAAATATTCAGACAGCTGCCCCATGGCAGGGTAATATTTGTGAATGCTGAAAGTTGCACAGTTAGTAATACAAATCACTGCACATCTGCAAATTTCTCCCTAAAAATACACAGTCCATTGCTTATTATTAGTTGCTATGTAATATTCATGCATCTAAAATCATCCAGCACGGGAGGAGACATAATTCCCTGGGATTGATCAATTTATTTGTAACAGCAGTGACTAAATTTAGTGGACACTGTGCCTGTCATGGAGCAGAGGTTGGAGTATTTCTTACCTTTACCTGATGGGCTCTTCTAATAGTATCTTGTAGGGCATAAATACTGTGTGCTTAGCACCAAAACAGGAGTGACTAGTGAAAAGCTGGAGCAAACAACCTGCAAGCTGAAATGGCTGGGTGAACTATTCAACAAATACCTATGACAAATAAAAGCAAAATCCATTTACAAATTATTTGTTAATCAAAACGAGATGAATCCTTAACTGGTATAATTTGTAGCTAAGAGTTTCTGAAGCTCTAACGGGCAAACAAACACTTGAAAGAAATTAAATTCCATGGCTAACTTTAATTAGTTTTTTTAGTATTAATACACCCAGAGATATTAATTTGCTTCTCATTATGAGTGAATTCACTGAAAAAATACCAGGCCGTGAAACAATAATTTTTTTTTTTTTTTGAATAACAGACATGGGAACAGTCACAGAGAACAGGAACTTCTATTTGTTGTCTAGATACTTCAAAACCTAACAGCCCATCAGCTGTTATAGCAGAGATGTATGGTTCACAGGCACTCACAGTACCTCCCAAAGTCCCTCAGAGCTATTTGTGACCACACTTCCCGAAGACCTTTTTCCCTGTCAGAGCTGGCAGATTGTTACTGAGTCATCTACCACAGCAAAACCACCCTCTACCTGTCCCTTCAGCCACTTGTAGCCTAAACCAGCAGTTCCCAGGCTGTAGTCATTGCCCAGTGGTTTTGCACAAGGGTACAGCGAGAAGTCTGCAGAAGCTAGCTAAAGCTTATCAGCTTACTACATCTGTGTGGTTACTCTGATGGCTAGAAAGTTGGATTCACAAGTTTGGGAAACACTAGATAGAGACATTTCTCAACCTTCCTGAAATTTGAACAGCGCTACCACAACCAACCAGTATGTGTATGCATTTAAGTGCTTGCATTGGGCGTCCTAGAGACATGTTAAAAGAAGCAAGAATGCCCTTAATAATATCAACTGTAGGTGCCATTTAAGCAAATATTTACATGGTTTTCTGGCAACTGAGATCTTTAGAAGTATAATTACCTCTTGGCTGTGCAAGCAGAACTTTTGTTCAGATCGGGATGTTAGGATCAGAACATGCTTTTTAAACATTTATAGAATTCAATAATTATATTGAATCATTATATTCCAGTCTTTAAGATTTGTCCTGAACCATTACTGAAGCAGAAAGCAAAATGGACTAAGGCTCATTGTAACTTATAGTAATTCTGTTTTTCACAGTCTCTTCAGTTTCATTCAATCTGTGTTTGCCTGCTCGGTGTATACCCCCACTGTCTTTCTCAGACGTGGATGCAAACTGTAGATAAGAGTATGCATACTTTTTTTTTTCTTCTTACGGCTGCTGTGAAGTTACAGTTGCAATAGAAAGATGACAAGAAGTTCAAGACAAGATAAAGGACCCCAGTGTGATTGGACACCGAGAGGTTCACCAGACTTCCTCCTTTTGCTTGGCACTTCTCTTTTTATTCTTTGATTAAAGTCTTTTTCCTTTACTTACATCCTCCATTAAGATGTCTCAGTGTCATTTAGGGTGTTAATTGAGAGGAGGTTTAAGCTCATCAAGGCGATTATAAGTGATAGTTAAAAATTTCTATATATGGCCTATGCTGGAATCAGCACAGTAGGATGCCATTTTTCTTTTATCTAACTGACATTGGTAATAATAGATGAAATTATTACTAAATCGCAGCTGCAGAGATGATATCATGATTTTTTGTGTAATCTTTGATGAAAAATTAATTTTTGAGAGGGATAATTTAAAATGATTTAAATAGTATTATACTGAAGTCCTTACTGGTAATTAACACCAATCTTGTCAGAAGTGAATCCACTTTTGCAGCTGTTTCTAAAGATACCTACAGTATTTGTAACTTTTCTGGGAGTGAAATTATAGTGTTTGGACTTTATTTTTACTGCATAAGGACCATTAAGAGAAAAGGATGCTAATAGAGAAGGCTTTGTTCTCCAACGGGGCCAAATTTATTTTGCATTTGCAGTGTTTCTCTATGTGTGCATTTAATTAGCTATGCTCAGCATGTAAGCTGAGTTTAGTGTATGCAAAGTAGACCTTACATGGTATTTATATGTATGCGTTTGCATGCCAGTGTACACACAGATATGTATATCTTTATGGGTTAGCTATATACGTATACACAACTTTATTTGTGAGGGGTTTAATTGGTTGAACAGATGGCTGATCAGAAATGCTTCTTCATCTTCATCAGTGACTCGTCTTTCTTTCTTTGCATCGACTTTCATCACAGTGGCAAAAAAGTGCTCTAACGAGAAACAGCTGAAAATAGATTTTTCTTTGGTACTTTCATCATGCTTTAAATGACAGAAGTGGATTTTTTTGTCCTATATATAAAGACCTGCAGGAGAAGGTTAAAAAAGGAAATATAGTGAAATCTAAATAGAAAAATTTGAATGAGAATATGGGAGAGCCTCAGATTATTCCTCTTATCTTCATATTTTACTTTCTTCTTTTTTAAAGTACATGCTGATTTTGACAAGATATATGGTGGTGGTTATTCACGCCGGCTACAGTACCTGCCAATCAGTTTCTCTTTACCTCGAGTTTGGTGCAGAAAGGGGGAGGGAGGGACAGGAGTTGAAAGATGACACAATGGCTTAGAGGACTGTTACTTGAGGTATTCATTAAAATAGGAGTTACATGGCCAGCTTCTGCTGTTTCTGCAATTTTATTTTATTCAAATAAAAGTCTGGCTTCTGTAGGATTTATAAAGGAAACAATGTGCCTTATAAACAGAGTGCAGGGTTCATGTAGGAGTGGTTCACTTACAAGCAGATTCATGGCTTGAGTTTATGTATAGATATGCGAATAATCTATCACATTTTTAATTTGAACTAATAAGTTATCCAATATTTTCTTTTGCCAGCATTGAAGACTTTTGCAAACAGTTGCTCTTACTCTGTGCATTCCTGTGGATACATCACTGTTATTGTATTAACTTTGCAAATTGGTAAACTGAGGAATGCTTTGACTGAGGGAACTGAGAAAATCATGCAGCCGGCTGAGAGTCAAAAGAAGAAGTAGAACTTGGGGATTCTGGTCTCCTCTCTCTTTTCTCCAGCAGCAGGCCAAAACCACTGCAACAGTATGGTTTACAAAGGAAAAACTACTCTTTGCATTTTCAGATCTGTTCGAACTGAAAATGAAGGAAAGACCCCATGGTTTCAGTGCAATAACCTGACAGGTTTTTCCATGTAAAGCCTAGTTTTTGTAGGCTCTCTCCTCATAAACAGAGTCAAGAATCTGTCCTCATGCTCAGTGCAGCTATGGAAGGACTCTGGCCCTTGACAAGTGTATGGGGGGCCTAGAGGAACATTTCTACTGCAAGATGTGGTGAAGCCTGGGGCTGCAAGTGGAAGTTTTTTCAGTAAAAAGGAATGGCAATAGAGGAAGACTAAAGTTCTTCAGTACTGCTGGGATGGGTCAGTCCAATGCAGCTACTTTATGGAGATGAAAGGCAGAAGTGTGTAAACATTAAATTTCTGAGGGTTAAAGGTATGTAGAGTGCAATAAGTATCTCACAAGCATGAGATAGAGGAATAGGCAACTTCTAAATTCTATTATGAAAAAAAACTTTCCAGGAAAGAGAGAGAGACTGGGATTCAGGTATAAGCATACACAACCACTGTCTAGCTTTTCAGTTTCAGTTCTTTGGACTGGGACAGTCTGGAGATAGAGAAGATATAATGATTATCACCTCACAGATCTGATGTGGCTGGTCATGTGCTCAAAACAGCAGCCAAAAGTTGTACTGGAAGGTTCTTTTTCCCCCAGAACAATTACTGCAAGTTGAGGAGGACGTTTGTGTGCTGGAAGGAGAAATAAATTATGCTGGGAATAAGAACAGCAGCTTCAGATTTTTTGAGTCTTTCTTTTCAGACTGTGCCCCCTTGTTTGCAGGCTTTGAAACCCTGATAGAAAGGGTGTGGGTTTAGGAGGAGGTAATCTTGGCTCAGGAGGTCCGGCAGATGGTGTTGGCAAATGGCACTGTGGGCTCCTGCAGTGTGGTGCAACACTCTAGAGGTGGGTAGGGGAGCAACGAGGTTGTGGGAAGCAGCTGGTGGCAAATACACTCAAGATGGCTCCAGTGAGCAACCACAAACAGCTTGGTAAGGTGGAGAAGGAGCAGAGTATAGCTCAGAGTAAATGAAACAGTGCTGCTTTTATGTCCCACTTCAGCAGGATGTGTGAGAGGTGAAGGTTGGTAGCTGACAGAAAGGAGGGTAATACATTACTGTCCTTTTTACCCTTATCCTCTGTAGGGTAAACTTTTTTAATGCAAACCTAAGGTCTTAGAACCCAGAAAAAGTGCCATTAAAAAAATCTCTCTTCATGATTGGAGACACTCAGTTCCCTTCCATAACAGCATAAATTCATAGGCTTTCTGCTGAAGACTGTGACACACATTGATGAACCAAGGAAAAGTGGGAGGCGGTCAGAGGGCTGAGCTTCCTTCCTTCTTTCCCTCCTTCCCTCTCTCTCTTTCAGTGTTAAAGATAATGAAAATAGTCCAGGAAATTCATATCAACCACTTCTTTCTCCAAAGGGATTAGTAAGTTGGAAAAAAGAGTAGGCAGTTCTTTCTAATTATTGATGCTGATATGGCTTCAGCTAGAGAGGTTTTTAGGTGGTACTTGGGGATAAAACAATAGCATAAAACTAAAACAAGGAACATATACTTGTATTCTGATTTACTCAAAGCACTAAGACAAGTAAGAAGAAGGGATCTGCAGCATTTACACATCAAGTAGTACCAGCTAGGAACTAGAATATTATGGGCATGATTCTCTGCAAAACAGCTTCACACAGCTTTGTCAATCCATCCCCATCCAGAGCTGCAGTATTTTTCACAGCTGTGGACCATTATCTGCAAAGCCTTACAAAACTGATCAACTTAGTTTTATATATATTACAAAAAGATTTTCTACAGGAGTGAAAACAAGCAACAAGAATGTCACTAGTCTCCCACATTTCTCAAAGGCTCATGATATCTCTGGATATTATTTGCCTTGCCTCCCTGTCTCATCATGATTGTCTTTTACTTTATAAGTGCATCATCTTAAGTAGCAGCTATGCAATAAATGGCTAGTACATATTCACACCAGCAGGCCTCAGGCTCCTGGCTGCAGACATGGTGAAGGTAGACGGAAAACACTCTTGGTTGGCTGAATAGGACATCCTCATTGCAGTCCTTGAACTAGGGTCCATGCCAAACATTCTATGCTCTTTCTTCCAAGACGGACAGATGGGGACCCTATAAAATAAGACAGGATGCTCCTTCCTTGCCAATGTCTAAGCATGCTGCCTCCATACCTGTTCCAGGTGTTGATGTAAAGGAGCAAGGTGACTCTCTTGCACATCATGCATAACATGCTTGGTTAAACAGAGTTGCATTTGAATCATCACATCTTTTGCTGTTGCAAATTAGTGCCATAATTCTTCAGTCCATCTCTAATTAGAAAGAAGGACTATTGGTTAAAAAACTCCTTAAAACTGAAGTTCTTGAGATCATATCTCTATACATTAGGCGCTAGGATTCGTGGTTTTTTAAGAGTGATTCAAAGATAAACAAGGAAAAAGTGAATGTGATCTTCGATTATATTTTTGGTACTTTATTAAATGTAAAAAGGCTTGACATTTGTGTGTTCGGTTTTTTTCCTCTCTCTGTTCCTTCTTTTTCCTGTTATATATCCAACTCCATTTACTATGATTTATGCCTGAAATGCTGGTGAAATGATGACATCATAACAGTCAAAAAGATAAAGGGAGGAATGAATCAAGCAAAGTAAAGGAGTTTTAGTGGTTACTAAACTAAACAGGTTTTAGTGGTTTAGTGTTACTTCTTGTATTTTTCTTTTGTTAACACCAACGAGCAAGCTGTACTGCAGTATAACCTTTTGGAGATGGTAAGTTCAAAATCTTTCATCTTTCCCCATTCTCTTCAACCATGCTGATATGTATTTTTAAATCACTAATCAGTTCAGTGATTAAAATACAGGAAAACCAAAACTGACATTTAAAAATATCTCAAAGGAAAAAAACTCAAAACTCGCTCAAGAAAAGAAAAAAATAAACCTTTAACATTCTTCATTCACTCATCATGAAATATGAGATATATAAAACTAACTCCTGGTAAATTATTCGTAGATCACCTTTAAAGAAACTCCTGAGATAGTAATGCGGCCTCTGAAATGAAAAGACAAATAGGTTTTCTATTCTTTATATAAGGTATGCTTATATTTTTAAAAACATTTTTGCATTGAGTTTAAGCAAAGATAAAGATATTTCAGTGTTATGTGATGTTCAGAGTTACCCACAGCATTTTCTAGTGATTTTAACTACACACACACGAAAGTGCAAAAACAACCTTGAAAATGCTCTGGCGGATTTCACACATTAATCACTGCAAAATGGTTTCAAATTAATGAACAGAGTGCAATTGTTTCTATATAAGTGCCTCACTCTGGGATGTAAGTGAAATAGAAATTTAGTGTAGTAGTTTGGAAGACAATGATTAATATTTACATTTATCAGCTGAAAAGCCCAAAAATGTTATAAAAAGGTAACTTTTACAAAGTAGAGTAGTTGTTTCTCTGCCAGTAGGCAGCACTTAGCCATCTAAAGTCAGTCTCTCTATTTCTCTCCCTTTCTTTTCTTACTAGAACAATTGTGTTGCTGATTGTAATGTCGAATTCATGTATGTTTTTTCTTCTTGTTATGCCACTAAGATGACTCATTTGCAGTTAGACTATATAGCTTCCTCCTTTTTAAATGTATTTTGTTATTTCACAGTTGTACTTTACTTTTTAACATGCGTTTACCTGATTTGTATATTTTTGAACTTCAGACATAGTGTTAAAAACCTTATTTATACTAAGCTGTTCATGAAGAGAATTTAAATGCATCACAGGACAGGTAGATGTACCCAAACACTCATCGCCAAATACACTCCAAAATATTGTTGTTCATTGTTCCCTTCTACATATTCAAGAGATATTTGATCCAAATGTATAACAAATATGAAAACATATAAAAGCTTTGAATTTTCTATGAGGAAAATAAAATATGGAAAAATAGTATGATATTGTACTATACTCAGGGGCACTGGTTAGGGTATTTACACTAGACAAAATAGCAAAATGCACAGAATCTGACTAGTTTCTTGGAATCTTATGTTTAATACTTCCTCAGTATGGAAATCATGCAAAATTACTTGAAAATGGCTGTCAAGTGTTTGATCATAGCAGTATAGAATCCTCAAGAAGGAAAAAAAAAAAACAGTAAAGTTTTGAGAAGGTTTGAATATCAAGTAACAGACTGGGCTGCTGTCTTCATACTTCTGGTGCGTTTTTAACTAGGCTACCTTGTGTTCTTTTCTTTCCTTTCCAAACCAGTATTTAAAAGTCCCATATGGCAATAGATATTGCTGGAATAGAATGCATACTGTTCTGGAATCAATTTGATCTGAGTTAACTTTCTATATTTTAAGAGGCAGCTGAAATATTTTGCCTTCTTCACATTTTATTTTGACCTGTCCTTATCCCTTCTCCATCCTTCTCTCATCTGCAGCCCTCCATCTGGCTGTTTATGGAAGATACAGAATTTTCTTTTTCAATCCTGTACAGATGTAGAATCTGGGGGTGGTGGGGTGAGGGGGAGGTGTTAGTATAAGGGTTCTTCTGCCCAGTGGCATATATGCTTAGATAACAGACAGAGAGGGATTGAAGGTGACATATTCTGTATGTGATAATACCAGACCAGGCACATAAGGTATGTGCTCTTCATCAACGGAACAAGGATGGGAAAGAACGGGAATAGAAAAAACACAATTTTACTTGGAACTTGCAACTTGATGTCAGAAGCATCATCTAACTTTCGAAGAATGAAGTTGATGTTTAAACTTAATTTTCCCGTGTGATCTGGACTGATGAGTCTGCCTTTTACTGTCAGACGCTTATCATAGGAGTTAACTAGTGTTCAAGGTCAATAAAAAATCTGAATAGGTATACTGTTAGAGAATAACCCAAAAACATGCTTGTTTTACTTCATACCTTGCTTAGCAGAGACTGCACTTCTCATGACTGACAGCTCTTATCAACCATCAGAGATTTTGTGTCAATAGGTCAATAGATTTAATATCCTGGGGATATCCCCTTCAGATTGCTGATCGGCACCTTACAACAACCAAAGGCCTGACCTCCGACCATTTGCAGATTTAAACTGAACCAATCAGATGTCGAACTAGGACTTTGGGAGCCTAATCAGTACAAGGTGCATAGTCTGGTAGAACAGCCATGATCTTAACTGGGCAGATGCTGAGTTCACCAGGACCTTTTCCTTCTGTAATAAAACTACAGAGAAAATAAATAATATATTCTCGAGCTGTTCTTTGCCGGCAGACGTGTTTGCAAATCTGGACTAATATCTACAGTTGTACATAAGCTACATAAATTTGGAAAACTAATTGTTAATAGGAAACTACTTACTTGTTTCTTAATGTATTTTTAATAATGCTTTTGACTGATATTGCACATAAGCCACGTATATACTCTCTTCTTGTACCTGGCGACATAAAAAAAGTAAATGTGACATTATTAGTGACTAACAAACCACAGAAAATTTCATCAGATACCTAAAATTTCCAATCCTATCCACAGTTATTTCAAAATATTCAAAGGAAAATTGTAACTTCCAGCTTTCTTGAGAAATCTCTAGTCTAGCCAGGTTTCTACTGGAATCGAAGCACAAGAACAGACCTTTCTCAGATTTACTTTGGTTTTATTTTTTTTTTCTCGTCCCCCAAGGTGGCTTTATGGCTTCTTATTGTAAGCCAGTTGATGGTGATTTTAAAGTCCAAAGACACTGCATTCCCATAAGTTTTAGGAAAATAAGTGGAAAAACGGAGAAGTGATACCCAAATCAGGTCCCTACTGAGAAAGATACATCTTTGTAAGCTGAAGTGCATTATTAGTCAACAGAAAGTACACATGGGATAAAGACATTACCAATGCCCCAGTAAAGCCTTCAGACTCAGCTTTGGACACATTAGATACAGACAATACAATCATGAGTCAGAAAGCCGTAAGTTTCATGAGTTGTGTATTTCATTGTTTCCTTCCCTGAGACCAAAGCAAGGTCTTGTGCAGGGTCACCAGAAGCTCAAGGATGTGTCACTGACAGCTTGAGGGGAATTGGAGTTGTTAGCATGAGTAGCACTGCCACAGGAGGATGTTTTTTCTCTGTTCCCAACGGATCTCCAGAGCTTCCATACACTAATTAATGATGGAGGCTGCTGTTGTGGGAAAATAATATAAAGGCCCAGATTTTCTGCTGCAGGCAAGGAGCAAGGAGTGCTAATTGGGAGGGAGGTGTGAGCAAAGATGCCACCTTGCACTGACTGATCATTAGCCAGTTTTTGTCCCTTGCCATGAGTTAGAGCAATCTGAGGGTGACTGTAAATTATGTGGACTGCTAGTGGCACCATAGGACCATTGTGTTAGCTAGGCCTTGCTGGTGTGTGAGATATACTTGCTAGAGTCTATATATTATCTGCCAGGAAGGAGGAGTGGAGAACATCATGCTTTGATTTTAAAAATGGGCCAAGGACTCGTTTGGACAAGCGGGAGGAAGCATTAGGTTAAAACCTAAGCCCTTTATTGGGACTTCTGCATTAGCTTAAGTCTTCAAATTGTTCAGATTCTTAGGAAAAGGGCTCTTTGCGGAAGTTATTGATGAACAGAAAAGGCTCTCTGGGTGAATATATAGCAGTGCTTTAACTTCTGGTACTGCCTGTGTATAGTGGATACTGCATCGGCTGAACATCCCATGCACGCATTGGGCTGTGGCTACAGAGTAAAATCAAACTTCTCGGATGTCTGCTGTAGAAAATCACTTCTGAGTATCTACACAGTGCCCCTTTGACAAGCTCCTTTATGCCTTGTTCTTCTTCCCCTGTAGCTGTCTTACAGGGGTGGCAGGATTTGACCAATATATATGACCAATATGTGTAGGTCAAGGATGACATGAAGAGGGAAAAGGCAAAGAAGGAACTAATTACATGCTCTATGTCTAAAAAAAGGCCAGTCAAAAGTATGGAAGTCTTACTCTGAGTAGGGCTTATGAGATCTAGCAGAAATGTGACCTGTCCTGTCAACTTCTCATTTGATTTTTTTTTATCATATTCTATCACAGAGTCAGTGCAGAGACAGAGTCATTACTGTTCCTGCACATTATGGTACTTTGGCACTAGGCCATTCTGTGCATACATGCCAAGATGCTTTTATAAAACCATTAAAATAGCAGTACTAATTAGATATTTAGAGGACTAGAAGTCCTGAAGTTTAAAATACCAGTGAAGCAGTTATGACCACAAATGTGTGTTACATAAGTAAGTCCATAAAGGGTTTTCTTCAGTGGTGAAAACAAACACTATGAACCCTACATTTCTTTTATAGTAAAACAGCTCAGCCTGTTAAATGTTTTTATATGTGTGCTACTATTCCATACATTTGTTTTCATTTATTATCTTTTATGCAGTTGTATTTAAAGGTCCCACCATCATATCTGTTACTGCACATACAAAAATACAGTCTCTACCTTAAATTTTTGTAATCTCTTAACTTTTCAGTTTACAAACATGTTCCAAGGCATATTTTAAGATAGCAGATAAATACCACCGATGATGTAGCAGAGAATGAATGTGGGCACGATGTGAAAAGTTTTTGATTTAAACCGAAGTTGTTTGTTTTCAAGTAACAGTTTCCATATCCTGCAAAGCTGGAAGGCAACTTAACTGGACAAGAAAAGATAACCAAAGAGGGAAAGCCTACTATGTCACAAATGGCTTGGAGAAGGTGGAGATAGAAGAAACATTCAAAGAAGAGGAACTAGAGGCAATCAGTGAAAGGACTATGGAAAAAATTTAAAGAAAAATAGGACAGCTGCTTGTACTTTCTCACAAAATTGTGACTGGGTGCTTGAGAATATTGTGGGGACCAATAGGAAAAATGACTTCAAAAAAAGATTAGACAAAGTCATGTAGGTCAAACATAAAGTTACTATATCTTCCTTTTTGGATTATTAGACATGACAACCTGACGTAACTACCTAAAAGGAATTTGTAAGTTGCCAGATTCTGGAAGCAGGAAGGGTATATTTAGGGAAGGACCATTCTATTACTTTTCTCCCCTAAATATCTGGTACCATCAACAGTCAAAGAAAGGATACACGGACCTTTGGTCTGATGCAATTTAGCAGCTCCTGTACTCAAGGTGTTGATCAGCGTGTGTGAATAGCGGTGATAAGGTTTCATCCTATTTTTCATTCTGGATAAATTTTGCAGATTCTAGTGCAAAGCTGAAGACTGTCTGAGAACAGAAGCACTAGACCTTCATTACAACTATGAGGTACAGCAAACACTCCTGCAACATGACATGAGGTTGCAGTCACGAATCTGTGCCATTCATCCTCCTCTCCCCTGCATCCACCCCTACCTTCTCTGGTTCATAGTAAACGTGACTTCCTTCACAAACATGAAAATCAACCCAGGAAACTGGACAAATGTTCCTTGCAGCAACATTTGGGTCTGCATTAGCACCATCTTACACCTTTGTGTAGAATTAACAGGTCCAACAGGTCCAAGACTGGTAGTACCTCAGTTCTCAGTGTGCTTGAGCTGTAATCATTATACTTAATGACTGGTTTGTGGTTTGGTTTCAGAAGGTGATGAAAAGAGTGGATGCTTTTCCAGCTGAGTGCAGAGTATAGCTGAGAAATAAAGGTGAGCACATTTCTGTTACATGTCCTGGTTTGCCTCTATGTTGTTAGATAGTCTGACACTGCTGTTCTGTTTCCCAAATAACTTGAGACTCCCCTAAACAGCTGCAGAAGGTGTCACAATCACTGAAAAAATGTATAATACAGATCTAAATATCTGAAATGCACGGTAAAATTATTGCCTGGGCTGTGGTGATTCAGCCTCGCTGTGTTTGCACTTATACACTAGCAAGTCCACACGGACACAGACAGACAGAGACATACATACAAGCACAGAAATGGCAGAGGGAAAGGAGAGAAAATTACACAATTATGAGACTAATGGAAAAGAAGACAATGGGGTTGTGATAGTGTACCTACAGTGGTGTTTGATTCTGAGGCTCCTTGCCTTAAATGATATGTATTATCAAAGTTATCCTGTGCAGATCTCTCTCCATTTTTGTTCCCCAGATTTTGTAATCCTCTTTCAGCTTGATACCTTGTTTTCCTTAGCTGCAGGGTGCAATATAATAAAACGAGTATGCATCCATCTGTAAGTTGCACTTAAGCTGATATGTGCACTGTGTGTACATATACGTAATATTTTTTGTTAATATATAAATTCGGTGCATATATAGGCATATATATATATGCACACACAAATTAATACTTTGATGTATTTAGCATTTTCAACTAATTATACCTTGCAGTCTCATGTTAATTCCCATTTGAAACATTTGGCACTATTCCTCCTAATTCATTTATATTAATGAGGGGAGGATCCTCTGAGCAATAATCAGTTAAAAATCATGACTAGCTTTGTTAATAAATACCAGATTGGTACATGATACTGTATTGGCTTGTCCTTAATTAGGAAGCGGTGGAAGGACTACCAAGAGGGAAATACTCATAAATTTTTCTTTTAAAGTCTAACTGCTCTCTTTCTCATATTTGCATCTTTGAAACAGAGAGAAAAATGATAACTTTGAATTTTTTTAATTTTCCTGCACTTAAAACGGCTTATCTTTAATTAAGATATACATTTGATACAGTTTTTCCAACCAAGTCTATGTAGGAAAAGAAAAATCAAGAGAAACATAAGCAATATTGCTCAGTATTAGGTAATTGAAATACTTAATTTAAATATTAGAAAACTTCACATTTTATGAAGCATTTGGGGAGGCTGGATGGATCAGGAAACTAGCAATGAGCTACTGAAGTCTTCATTTCTAGGTGATTGATTGCAATTGCATCCAGGAAAGGCTAAAAAATCATTCCTGAAAGCCTGTGCGCAGCAGTGGCTGGGCCCTGCTCTCATAAGCCAGGTCTTACTCTCAGCCAGGAGTCCAGGAGTGAATGGGCATCAAAACAGAATTGGAAGATGATAGCAAGGACAGGCATGCAATATCTTTGGAGCCTGAATGGTCTGGAATGGTAATGGGTAAGTTGCTCATACAGTCATTGAATTTTTCCTGGGTTTTTCAATCTCAGAATCCTTTAAAGTGGCAACTTTTCCTGGCACCACTTGCAGTGATTTTTTTTTTTTCCCTCATGTCTTCTGAATACTTAACATCACTGGAGGCTTGCCAATGTACCAGTGCTTATTTATGCTAAATACCTCCAGCATATGTATGGTTATTTTATCAGTAATCAGTAATATGAGTTACTAATACGGAAAAACTTAATAAACAATTCTTAGGTTTTGAGACCTACTGAAAAATAGAATGGCAGGGACTGATGGCCTTGTTTTATGCCATGGTGGAAACTGAAGTCATCTCTTCTTATCAGGATCTTTAGAATAGGTTAGTGCTTTGAAGCCTGAATCATGGATGAGATGATCTGGAGTGCAGCAGCACTGAACTCTGCTCCTGCCAGCACAGTGCTGCTAGAGAGGATATGCTAATATAAGCCTGGTTTGTGTTGGTCAGATGGGCTTGAAAGTGATGTAACAAGGAACCGTACAAATATTACTTACATACGCATTTTATCTGAAACTCTTTTTCAGTCCATCTGTAGCATACCCTTGCAGTCCTCCTTTCTTCCACCCATTAGTTCATATCTACACTTCCAGAAGAGAAGTCTTTGCCCTATGACATCCATGGGCGTGGGGAAGATGGGAGGGTTAGTTGTGGGCAGGCACTTGGCACAGTGCTTAGTCTAGCTAAGCAATTCTGATCTAGAAGGCAGGAGACCAGCCTGAGGCACTGCTGTTAATTTGTGAAGTTGTGCCTCCAGTTTTCTCTTCAATGTTTGTTTGTCCAGTCTGTTCATCCTGGAAGCAGTTTGGGGCAGAGACTGTTTCTTACAGTGTGTGTATTCAGTTCCTGGCACAGTGAACTGAACCTCCCTTTGGACCTCAAAGAATAGCTAAAGAACAAAAAGTCCTGCAGTGGCAACAAGAGGAGAAAAAACTCGAGGGGCAGTGTGTGGAGAGGGGCATCGTGGGAGGCACATGACCACTCCATGTGAGTGTAAGGAGTGACTTTCCAGGGCAAATGAAGGGCAAACCCATTGGGAGGAGTCGGGTGGTGACAATGTCTTCTGGTACAGCTGTGCTTAATGGAGCAAGCTGTTGGTTGGTGGCATAGGATGACAGGCCCTGGGCACCGCGGAAGCAAGTGGAGGGCTTTCATGAGAAGGCAGAGCAGAGATACAATGAAAGTGGATCTGCTTTGAGAAACTGGTTTTCAGACATTTCCCTGCATCGAAGTTTCTCCTTTTATCTCTTAGCCCCCATTACACCTTCTCCTTTTATGTCTTTTCAACACCTACTCTCTTTACTTGCTCTCTCTTTTCTCTTTCAGGACTTCCTATCTCCTGAATCAATAGTTTAGAAAAGCTGCTGCATTTAGGATCAGAGAGGCCTGAGGAGATTGTTGCCAAAAGCAGAAGAACCTCTTCTGGGACTGAGTTTTGTATCCTGATCTAAACAAGTCTGACCTCCTGCTGGTCTCCCCTTTCTCTGGTGCTAAGACACAACATTCTTCTCTTGGGTGGTGAAGGGAGGCTGGGAGGGAAGTGACAAGGGACGAGAGAGAAGAGAGATTTCTGGGGCTGGTCAGTGTGGGGTGGATGCTCCACTAAGCACTTACCAGTCTAAATGTCTTACCACCTGAATCATCAGTAGTGTTTATGACTAAAGAAATAAACATCAGTACACTACTGATTTCAAACTGTTTAGCAATCCTGAGCAGAAAATCTCAGTTTGACAAATAATTGTGAGGAAAAAAATTGAGAAATTAATTAATATTGACTATCTTTTAATTGCTCATAACAAATGATAAAATATTTCTAAAATAATAACCTGAAAGCTATTTAAAAAATAACTTGACAGGATCCTTTTAAATTTACCAGTGACAGAATGATTGCAAATGTATATCAAACAGCTGCTTTCAGACGCAGGTAAGCTGCTATTGAAAAGAGATTTAATCCTAACTGTTTGTGCCTGCTTTTGATGATAGTGCAGTTGAGTATTGTGTTATTTAATAATGCATTCAAGCACCTGTTTAGAGAAGGTATATTCCACTATGGTCCAAAATGAAAACAACCCCATTACTTGTCGGGGTTTCATTCATAATTCTTGTATCATGCTCTGATTAGAGTATACATTGAACCTCAGATGAGCATTACCTAAGGCACATTGAGTTAAATGCACTGTATAAACTAGGCACAAACCACAAAGCTACCTTTAACTTGCACAAAACAGCAAGTAGAAATTGATTAAAATATGCATTCTACTAATATAACGGCTGGTCTCAGTATAAAAATTAATTAATGCTAATAGAACACAATCAAAACTGCTTTTAGAAATCTTCTTAGAACATTAACTAAAATGTTCATCTTTTTAATGCATTTGACTGAACCTCTGAGACTAAAAGCTTTGCTTCCTCCATGCAAATGTAAAAAAAAATCACAGCCTGAATTTTCAAGTGGTTATTTTATAGCAACCTCCCCCAGCCATTTGCTTTTGGATTTCTTGTTAACCTGAGCCTGGTCCCAGGCCATGTGTGAGGTTGTACTATTAGCTACTACAGATTAAGGTGGCAGCCCTGGGAATCAAGGCCAATAACATATGCAGATTGAGCCACGGAGCAGAGAAGGAGATAACTAAATGAAAAAAGGGGAAAGGGTATTGTGTTTAAAGAGGCAGCTCAGCGATATTCCAGGCTTTCAGCTTACAGTTATTCTGAGCACAAGGTATGAATATTTGTCAAAAAAAACCTCCAGTGCACTCTCTTTCTCACAGTCCTGGTTTGTTTGTTTGTTTTTCACATTTGGGGAAGACATTCCACTTTATTGGGATGAATTTTCCTTAGCTGGTTTCATTTCCAAAATATAAAACTTTAAAGAGCTGTGGGCGCACCAAGGGTATAATCCTCTGGCTCCCACCTCCCTGTGAGAGGTGCCTTGGACTGGCCTTGGACTTTGAGCCTCCAAAGCAAGAATTCCCTTTGGATAGTGTCAAATCCGTCAGTGTTATTAGTGCATATCTCCAAGAAAAAACCTTCAATCTGAGGTATGAGTTATTTAATTATAGAAGTAGTTTTGATATATGTATTTTATATATAGACACACACCGGCATACACATATGTATACATACATATATATATATAAACTTCTCATTATTCACAGGTACTGAGTTATTCCCTTTCTTCTTCTCACTATTTGTCCCCTCTCCTTCCTATTCCATCTGACTTTTCCTCTCCATTGTTCTTCTGTTTCTCAGAATCAACCTCAAACATTTCTGAGTTTCAGGTCCTTTTTTTTTCCTCATTTTCCAATACCTCTACAACTTTCTGAAAATCTGCAGAAGCTTAAAAATAAAAATGGCTGGCCTCAGAGATGTGCCACCAAAACCTACAGGGGCAGCAAGTTTACACTGCAAAATAGTTTTGTCTGGACCTTATCTGTCAAGAGCTCCAACAACAGTTCTCAGAAACCTGGCACCTTGACATACATGTTTTTTCACACTTCCAGCACCCATCATCTTTTTCCCCATTTATGTTTTTAGCAATGCGTGGTGATGCAATTTGATGGCATAATTTAAAAAAACAATTTTCCTTTGAAAGATATAAATGTGTAACTTCCTGCTTTGTTGGTGTGCTCAGCAATCCTGGAAAACAGGAACACTGCATTAGGTTTCCAGCCCCTACATGAGCTGGAGATAGTTGCTTGCATTCCTCATTTGTCAGCTTCTCCTCTTCAGAGGAAAGGACCCCAACATGTTTCTCCTGTGTTCCTTCTCAGTTTTATGGAACTACTTTTGGTTAAGATCCTCATTTCCATGAGGAAACTCAGTGAAGTGCATCCAGAACGAACCACCTCTTACTTTCAACAGCCGCTCGCCTCTGCTTCTGTGCTAGTATGGTCAGCTTCACAGCAGCTAATTTGCCATCTTCTCAGCTTTGCTTTGGGTACGTATTTCACTGCCCTGTACTTTCATTGCTGTACTTCACAAGTACAGCATATCGTCTTTGTTCTCTTCTAAGCTTACAGTGACCTGGGCCATCTCAGCCATGAATATCTGTCATTGCTGTCAGAGATCTCCGAAGTGCTGTTCCTCCATGGAGAGATACTCTCAAGGCAATCTCTGATGCTGTCTGCTCCATGCTTTTTTCCTGTCCTTATACATTTTAACAACCAAAATATTAACATACAGAAACATTTCATCATAAGCCAGGTGAGAGCTAACTAGCCCCTTTTTTCATTTACATTTGTTCTAAGTTTCAAAGACAATTTAACATTGCAAAATCTGAACAGATGACTCAAGAAGACATTATTAATGGAAATATTAAACAATTAAAATCAAACCTTTAATGTAATTGAACAAAATGTTCATCCACTCTGCCAAATTAAGTGAGTAGTTATAGGTTTTGAGAGGACAGATGGATGTGTGGTAAGCCATCTAACTTCCTGGGTAGCTAGAGATGTCAGTAAGCTACCTAGAAAGACGTGGATAACTGGACCTGTGGGATACTCAGGGCTAAATGATACTAAAAGGAAGACAGCTTTCTTTCAAAGGTATTTACTGTCACACATTAGAGAAATTGTTAATCATTAAAGAATTATCTATAAGAAGAAAATACAATCCATGGTTGTGTACTTTCCAGTTTCTGTCTGGGGATAATGAATTATTGGTAGTCCTGAGAAAGGCTCTTTCCTTTTCACTATTTCAAAGCAGACAGAGATAAAGTTGTAGGTGGTGAACATGGCTAAAAAATTGGAGAAAGCACTCTGTGAAGGGGGGGAGCAACAAGTTTTCTGGCTTCGGCTTGAACCTATTTGAGAACTGGTAAGAGCCTCACGGGCTGTTTCAACTGCATTAAGCAAGATTGCTAACAGGTACTTCCACTTAAGGAAAAACTCACTGCTTTAAAAGAAATGCTTACCACAACACTGGTCCAACAGAGCAAACATTTGATGCAGGGTATCCTTGTACAATGTGGATTTTATGTGAAAGTTTTCCTTGGTCATATCATACCAAATTACATAAAATCTAATATAAGAGTGGATATATTGGGAAAAATCATAGGTCCATCAAATCTAGTCTACTATCTTTTAAAAATAGCTTGTAATGGATGTTTAAAGAAAAAATTTCAGAAGAAAGCAAATACAGATGTTTTCCCAGTTTCTGCTAATATGTTGTGCAAGGGGCTTCTAAGCTGAATGGGACATCTGATGTCTCTTGAGAGACTTTTCTTTTATGGTTTCCAACTGTCCTCTGAAACTAGTTACACTTTTAGCATCCAAAAACTATTTTGGCAAGGTGTTCCACAGTTACATCAAAAGACACTTCCCTTGAGTTTTCACTTGATATTTCACTTCAGACTGGCAATCCAAATTACTTTGTCATCTTTTTTTTCAAATTATGATAGCTAGTATAGGACTTATTGTTAGCTATCTTTACTTCGGAGTTTTTTCCTTTGTATAGACTTGTATTTTATTTTACTTGCCTTTTCACCACCCAGCTACTCAGCATTGTATTCTTCTAACCCAAACTTAACTCTCTGAATACCAGATACCTAGTCTAATCTAGATCTGCCTTATGACAGGCATCTAAGAGACACAGAATGAATCATTGACTGGAAACACCTTAGCTTTATTAATTGCCTATAGCATGTCCATTAATTCATATCTCTATAAGCCTGCTAATTTTGTTTTGGTTCGGTTTTATGTCGGGTTTTGGTTTTTTGTTGGTTTGGTTTTTGTTTTATTTTGTTTTGTTTAATATTTCCAACCAATTTGCCCAGTAGAGCAATTAGACTTACTGGTCTACCGCTTCCTGGCTCTCCCTCACCACTCCAAAGCACTTTTAAAAATTTGTATCACATTTCTGACCTCCATTCCTTTGGTATTGAGGCCAATTTAAGCGCTAGGTTACACACTACAGTGAGTAGTTTGTCAATTTCATATTTGAGTTCCTTTGGAGCTCTTGCATGAATACCATCTGGTCCTGATGATTTGTCATTATTCATTTTATCGATTTGTTCTTAAACCTCTTCTACTGACACCTCAATTTAAGACAGCTCCTCAGATTTGTCCTCTCACAAAGAATAGTTCCGGCGTGGAAACCTCCCTAAGCTCCTGTGCAGTGAAACAGATGCAAAGAATTCATTTAGCTTTTCTGACATGGCCTTATCTTCCTTGAGTGTTCTTCTTACACCTGTAGGCCTGATTGACTCCCTGGCACGTTTCCTGCTTCTGATGTATTTGGAAAAATAAAACAAAACTATTATTTTTATACCTTTAGTAAGGTATTCTTCAAAATTTTGTATATCTCCTGCATTCTTTTGGTTTACTGTTTAGGCTGCTACAGTTTATATTTTTTTTTTTTTTCAATTTTCCTTTGTCAGAAAACATAGCACAAGACACAACAAATAAAGGAAGCAAACAAGTAGGTTATTTGGGACAGGGTAAAAGATACAAAGTAACAAAAACACAAGACTGTTAGATATTTTTAAACAATCCAGAACATCACCAAATGTCATTACTTGCTTGGTCTCCTCCAGATATTGTGATAAAGGTGAATTCTACTAAAGAGTTAGAATGTTTAGTAGCTAATATTTGACAGGCTCACTGAGGATTGTGGGGAAAAAAAAAGTTAATTTCTAATTCAAATATTTTAATCAGATTTGAGAAAAGTTGCCTGATATTTCTGATATCCACCACTCTGTGGAAAAGCCACAGCAAAGGGCAGTAAAATATTTTGGTTTCATTTTAACAGAAAATGAAGTCATTTCAGATGAAAGAGCTATTGCAATGTTCCTCATAACTGTATTAGTAGCAAACTTTTATTGTTCGGTTTCAAATGTTTTCATCCAGCTTTCAGCTCAAATTTACAGTTTCATTTGTATGTTCTCTCTTTCAGTTCATTGTCACCCTAGATTTTCAAGAAGGTCTCATTAATGTCAGCATCTTTTTGTCTTCTTTCTTTCTCTTTCTGTATTTTATTTGGAGAAACAGAAAATGGCTGAGTGTAAGTGAAACTTTCTTCCCTATATCTGAATTACAACAACTGAGCAATAACGTACATAAGGGGAAGGACTTCTGCACACAATGCTGTTGTATATTTGCCAATGTAATGTCATAAAGATTGCAGGAATAATGCAAAAAAAAAGATATATAAAAGGGAGAAGGAAGGCTGAGACAAAGCTAACCATGGATTCCTTACTGATAGACCTTGTTTGCAGTAAATATTTAGGAGCAGGCTAGAAATTTGGAGGAGGAGAAAACAAGGAAAAGAAGTAGCCAAGAATAGATGTTTTCCAGAAATTCTGCTCATGCTGTTCACAGAGCTCATTATGAATCCAGGCCAAGGACAAAGACGCAGGACAAAACAGTAGGGCACAAAGATAAATCTTTCCCTCCTTTTGCGTTACTCAGTGCAGAAGAAAAAAAAAATCAAATAGTCTGAACCATAAACCTGTAAGAGGTAGTACACATCAACACCAACTACGGAGCAACACAAAAGAAAAACTGTTTGAGAAGTTTGTAAGGGTAAACTCTTTCCTCCACACGGTTTCTCCACTGTGAAGCCACTTCACACCATGCCCCGTGGCCAAAGTTTTGTCATCTAGAAGGTCGTTGTGTGAGCATTCAGGTACTTAAAACTTACATCATGTCTTTAGCTCGAAATTTACTGCACTAACATTCCTGATCAGAAACTGAAGAATATTTCTGCTTTCTCTTTACACCTTGAAAGGGCAAAGAACAATCATCAAGGCAGCTATTATGGTTCACTATGAAGACAGGAGCACCAGAAGTCTTGTGTGGATGGTTTTACACTGGTCATTTCTCAAGCAGAGCTTTTAATGGCCAGAATTTGTTGTTTGCAGTTATAAGCCATGTTTAAAACTTGAAAGCATATTAAATCATTCTCTTTTTTTTTTTCCTTTACCAGTCCATCAGTAAATAACAACTGCAGAAATCTTATTCTTGTTATAACTTCACTCATGCAAATTGCTTGACTTTAGTGCTTATTTTAATGGATTTTAATGGGGGTAATTATGTCAGGAGGTATTCTTACTTGTGGAATAAACTTCAGGATTAGTTTTTGGGATAACATCAGGTGGAAAAACATCATTTTGGACAAACACCTGAGGCAAGGCTGAGAATCAATTAAGGGTGTAATTCTTGTTAACAGGCTAGTGCAAAAATGCTTTTTTTCCTTCCTTTTGTGCACAGCAAAATTTTACTGTGTATGAGTATTGTAACTATTAACATCAACTCTTTGCTGATTAGATTGTGTCTTTCTAAAATCAGAAGTGGTGACTGTTTCTGTTTAAAAAAAAATTGCCATTTCAAGGCGACAAAAAGTAATATTCACCATAGACTGACTATCCTGGGAAGACATCATTTGGTGAAAACATTGCTTCTTTCTAACAAATTAATGAGAATATAAATGAGAGCTAAACACACTTTTTATTTACCTGTGTTTTCCCAGGTTTCTTTTGAAAAGCATGTAACTTCCCTGCATAGGAAGCAAAGATCTTTGCATTATAGTGGAGAAAGAGGCACAGATGGTGGGGAGAGGTGCCAGCTAAGATGACACTCCAGCTCACATGACCTGGTCATGGCCACACAGCTGTGCAGAACCCTCTATCCGGAAGGCATCAGGATTTAAGTCTGAGAAAGACTAAGCAGAATATTAGTATTTTTTCATGCTAAAAACAAAAAAGGAGGAGACTTAGTCACAATTTGCTTCTTACACTGCTTTTGAATTATAAAATTACACATTCACAGTCAGTGTTCAGATGTTTGAAGCACATGTAGATGCTTTTGCCCTTGCCTGGAATTGTGGGTGCTCTCTGACTTGGCAAAACAGAACTTTTTCAATTTAGCGCTTGCATTGTATTTAAACAATTAAACACTAGATTTCATATCAACAAGATTTTTCTCTTTATTTTCTTAATTTATTTTACTTGACAAAGTAATTAATCTCTTGGAAAAGCAGCAAAAGTATATGTAGGTATATTGTTGCTCTTGGCCCTGTGCTGTCTAAAGTTCTAGAGAACACCTTATTTTTAATTTTGCTGCACATGATTCCATATAACATAGAGTGTTACTAGAGCTGCAGTGTACAATGTCTCAGTGGATCACCAGTATGCTTATAGGTCTGATAGTCAGGGGTAACAAAGCTTATGGGTTCTGTACCACAATATATTTTGCTTTGATTTATCTGTCTCAGACACAACGGAATGTTTGCAGCTATCATGGTGGATTAGTATGTGTTGTGGTTTGAGCCTACCCAGCTGGCTCCAAAAGCCCCATGCAGCCCCTTGCTCACCCCTACCCTGTCCCCTGAGGGATGGGGAGGAGAAACTGCAACCAAAAAGGCTGGAGGCTCGAGACAAAGGACAGGGAGGGCTCACTCACCAGTTATGGTCACGGGCAAAAGGCAGAATCCACTTGGGGATAACAACAGACATTTAATACAAAACAACCACCACTATCAAGGAGAATGAGAGATACAAACAGGTCTTAAATACAACACACCTCCCCCCGCCCCCACCCCTCCGGCCTTCCCGGGCTCAGCTCTGCTCCCCCTTCCCCCCCAGCAGCGCAGGGGCAGGGAATGGGGGTCACAGTCCGTCCGGCACAAGGGGTCTCCGCGGCTCCTTCCCCCCCTCAGGGAGAGGGGCCCTCGCAGCCCTCCCCTGCCCCACCGCGGGGTCCCTCTCCCGGCAGACAGCCCTCCATGAACTGCCCCAACGCGAGTCCTTCCCGGGAGCCGCAGCTCCCCAGAACCCCCCAGCGCGGGTCCCTCCCGGGGCTGCCGCCCTCCCACCGACGGGCGGCTCCAGCGCGGCCGGAGTCGCGGCTGCTCCGGGCCCAGTCCCTGCTCCTCCGGCCCGGGGCCCTCCGCGGGCTGCAGGGCGACCTCTGGGCCACCGCTGGGCTCCAGGGGCTGCAGGGGCTCAGCCGCCACCCCACCGCGGGCCGCAGGGGAACCCCTGCTCTGGCACAGCTCCCCCTCTCCTGCCTCACCGACCGGGGTGCCCGCAGGGCTGGCTCTCTCCCATCCCCCTTCGCTCACCAACACAGACAGAGCACAGACGCAATCAGCCGCTTCTTTCACTCTTAAATAGTTATTCGCAGAGGCGCCGTTTGTCTGGCCTTGCCCAGAGACACGTCCGAAATGGGAGCTGGGGGAGATTCTTGGAGCCTCTTACAGGAGCCATCTACGTAGCCACCTCCCCCATTGCCAAAACAGCTGCAAAACCCCACCAGACACCAAACCACCACAGTATGGTACCTGGCAGCACTAACAGGGTTTGGTGAGTTCAACATCTTAACTTGGCATTCTGCAGTTAGCTGTTGCTCCTGCTTACAAGCAAGGTACACTAATTTAATGATTCTGCAATTACATGAAAAGATTATTAGCCCACCTGAAAATTCCCTACTAGCATTCTATTAGTGTAACATTCTCAATTACGGTACTGTATGTCTGATGATTCACTTTACTGCAAAACTTAATCTAGGGTTCTTGTTAATCTACATTGTGTCAGTGTTTAACAACAAATAGATGTCTCAGAAACTGGTTGTCAGAAATAAAAGATAATGTTAGTCAGGCTACTTTGTGGCCAGCAGGTCGAGGGAGGTGATTCTCCCCCTCTGCTCTGCTCTAGTGAGACCCCACCTGCAGTGCTGTGTCCAGCTCTGGGGCCCTCAGCACAAGAAAGACATGGACCTGCTTCAGCGGATCAAGAGGAGGCCAGGAAGATGATCAGGGGCTGGAGCACCTCCCCTGTGAGGACAGGCTGAGAGAGTTGGGGTTGTTCAGCCTGGAGAAGAGAAGGCTCCGGGGAGACCTTAGAGTGGCCTTCCAGTACCTGAAGGGGGCTGACAGGAAAGGTGGGGAGGGACTTTTTACAAGGGCATGTTGTGATAGGTAATGGCTTTAAACTGAAAGAGGGTAAATTTAGATTAAATATAAGGAAGAAATTCTTCACTGTGAGGGTGGTGAGACACTGGCACAGGTTGCCCAGAGAAGCTGTGGCTGCCCCCTCCCTGGCAGTGTTCAAGGCCAGGTTGGATGGGGCTGTGAGCAACCTGGTCTGGTGGAAGGTGTCCCTGCCCATGGCAGGGGGGTTGGATCTAGGTGATCTTTAAGGTCCTTTCCAACCCAAACCATTCTGTGATTCTAATAACAGAATCATTTTTATGTACTAAAGTTTGTTATTTGATTGTTACAAATTAACCTACTTTCAGTAGGCACTGCAACATCTGGTTGACTTTCCAAGAAGGGATGAATAAATTTCTCTGGCTCTGTAGGTAACAGTGGTAGTGACAGAGACATCAGTAACCCATTGCAGGTCTGGGTAGTGATTATCTCATTGCAGAGAACATACGAGCACTTTCTAACAGAAGAAAGTAACAGCTGCACTGCATTTACAGAAAGTTATCTTAGCTGATTTATCAGCTTGCACTCAGGACAAGCTTTTCATCTGCCCTCATCTGCAAAGCCAAGTTATTGTAATGGAGGCCACCAGCAGGCTAAGAAGGAAAGGAATTTAAAAGTTGGCAAGAAATGCATGTCAAAATCTGTTTAAGACAATATGAAAAACTGCTCATGTACATACAAATAGGAGAAAATTCTTTTTCAGCTTTATTTACCTGAGAATGAATTTCAGTTTGAAGAGGCCTTTATGTCGTTTCAGGCAAAGCACCTAAGATATAAGCAATTTTCAACAAGAGTACTACACATTTGTCTTTATAACAATTTGTATGTAACAGCTTTTATGCAAATGACACTAAAGTGGCACCTTTTTTCTAAATTGGACATTTTTATGGTTATAATTTTCTTCTGTAATAACAGCAAAAAAATGGCTGTCCCAGTGGAGTTGAGCATTTCATCTCTAGTGCTGTTTTGTGAAGTTGGAATGACAAGTTTCTTTCATTTGAGCAAAGAATGACAAAAAAAGTATTTTTTGTCATTCTTGTCTGACTTGGTTGAGGCAGATATGCTTGGAAGCAGCACCGGTCCCCTGACACCAACCTCTTCTCTGCCAGCAAGAATGGTATCATAAAGTCATAATAAAACTTAAAGGAACTAAAAAATATTGCATTCTCTCTGTTTCTGCTCTTTGAAGGACATATATTACTTTGTTAGTTTAAGCAGTTGTTGCTTTGATTTGGTCTTTGGCATTGATTCCCACTTGTTCTCCAGATGTCAGACAGGTGACTTTTACAGACCATGGTCTTGGATTTAATTTCTCTTGTATCGTAGTTAATTAAGATTATGTATTTCATGCAAACAACCCAAGGCGTTAGTATAATAAACCAAGTAAAATAGGCAGGTTCTTGTTGCTTAATTGACTATGCAGTTCTGCAACAGCAATGTGAGAAATTCTGGGTCTTTAACAATGATTAAACTCTATCCCAGTTACCAATTAATTAGTGATCTGTAACCAAGAAATGTTGTGATGGATGATTTTACCCCCATGAAGTGATAAATTGGTAGACTTTAATTGAGGTGTACAATAAGGTTAACATAGTCAAAGTTGAAGTCTGATACTTCATCTCGTAAAATACAATCTCATAAAATATAATTGACTGTACTATTTAGTAAAAAACCCACAAATGTTTATTTTAATAGAAACAGCCAATAAATGCTAAAAAGCCTTGTGTGTCTCTCTTTAAACTATGTATATAATATCTATACACTTTCTATATGTAAACCGTATATAGTGAAATTTGAAGTCTTTCTTTAACCACTCTTCCGTTAGTGTTGATTTTTATTTCTATTACTCAAACATTATCAGTAGTGCTCCTTAGCACTCTGCTCACTGGCTTAGGTAAATAACACTAGGTTAGGAAAGCACATATGTACCTGAATGCAGCATTTCTTCAAGAGAAATTGTCTAACTGTCTCAGCCTGGGTCCACAAGCCATGTCCTTCACCATACAAAAGCCTAGGGCCACATGGAAACAAACTCATGGTTCAGCTGCAGCTTGAATCACCCAAGCCCAGGATACACCATTCCTGCTACTATCGCCAGCAGAGACTATGCAGGGTAGAGCAGAGAAACCCAGTTACATTCCTTGTCTTGAACACAAACGTACTTAGTCTAGATGGTATATTTCAGCCATTAGACACCAATGGTAGATTTTGAGAAATTGAGTTGTCCACTGCTTAGCTGATCCTCCTACATGAGTGGGAGAAAATACCAGTACAGGAGAAGAAAGGCCTAGAAAAGCCCTCTATTTCTCTTCATCTTGGACTAAAGGCAGGGGAAGCATCCTCACAGCCAGAGGATGCTTTAGGGGAAATGAAAGATCAGCTGCCTTTCTAAGGCAAAATGCAGCCATCCTTTGGAGAAGTGAGATAAGAGTTCTGTCTTCCTATAGCCCTACCAAAACAACATGCTGTTTATAGCACCTGAAACTTTGATTTTAAAGCTGCTATGGTTGGTAATCCATTTGTCCTAAAAAGGCAAGAAAGACATAGATGTTGATCCTTTCTTCCAAGGGCCAAGCAACTATACAATCTGTGACCTCATTTATCTTTTTGGGGTCTGGATATCTAGCACGGATAACTTGCTCCAGATTCATTGCAGTAGGTAGAGTTCTCTTTGAAACAAATTATATGTAGTTTGTGATCCATAAGTCACTTGGTACTTGCGACATGTCATAGAGCTAACCTTAATTACTGTATTAATGGGCTGAAAGGTTAAGTAAAGCACATACTTTTTTTTTTTTTTTTTGAATGGTTATAGCCTGAAATGGTTTGCATTAGAAATACAAGGTGTTCTCTTTCCACTCAACAATTTCTGTCTTTAGAGTTCCTGTGTTTTGCACAGTACCTTTATTTTCAGCTGTATAGTATCTACACATATAATTGCTGAACTGTCAGAGTCAAGAGTGACTTGGGACATCTTAGAATTCCAGCCAAGGCAAAGCTTCAAAGGAATAACTGTGTATGCAAAAGGAATATCCTGAGGATAGCAGCTGAGAGGAGAAGTTGATTACGTCAATAAGTTTGTTAGAATGTTAACCCTAAATTTTTGCTTCTAAATACCCAGAAAAAGCTCTGGCCAGAATCATTAACATTCCTATAGAGAGATATTGGCAACCTGTATGCTCCTATCCCAGAAAAAGAAAACAAAGCACTGTGGATACATCTGAGTATGTTTGAGGCACTCCCACAGAAATCACGTCTTGTCTTTAATCATTTGGATTGCTTAAATAATTTCACAGTATACCATCTTATTTATAAATATCTGCTTATGAAGAAGCACTTCTGGTGTTATGGAGGTGGTTAATGCATTATTAGCATTTTAGAAGCACAAATGTCTTTTTCTCAGCATAATATTAATTAATAAAAACTTTGTACATTTAATAGTGCCTTTCATCTGAAGACCTCAAACCATCTACAAGTGGGCAAATTGAGGCAGATAACTACTAGGCTGCATTTTCAAGGTCACTCTGTATGTTTCTGTTGGAGCTATCAATGAATACCCTTGTGCGTTGACTATGAATCCTGAAACCAGCCCCCCTGACCCATTGCACTGCATGAGTAACTCTGTGTACACTAATAGATTATTAATGTTCTGACAATCTAATGGTTTACTTAGTTTGATGTACTTTTAGGGCCTTATAATTAAGGAAATATGTGTTAACATTAGTGTTAAAAATACTTTATTTTTGTCAAATATTCATCGGAAGCAAGTTAACGAATGCTTGCCTTGTTGTCTCTGAAAACCTGTGATGAAAACAGCTCATACAAGATATTGAATGAAAGGGCTGATTTCACAAAAAATATTATTTTTTGAAACTCTTCTAAATAAAATGTTAAAAATACTTTGAAGCCCTACATCATCACTCAATAAGCACAGCTAGAAAAGAACTCAAGTTTTAATTTTTTTTTTTTTTTTATTTTGAAAGTCCTAATCACCTCAGACCTAATTAACATTTGAACCATGGCCTCTCTGCCCTTTTCTTTCAACATAAAGGGACCTCGA
Organism: Leptosomus discolor; assembly: GCF_034619465.1. Taxonomy (NCBI): domain Eukaryota; kingdom Metazoa; phylum Chordata; class Aves; order Leptosomiformes; family Leptosomidae; genus Leptosomus; species Leptosomus discolor. The sequence goes on along the minus strand of NC_141393.1, from coordinate 16,026,649 downwards.
AGTGTTGGTGTAGGTTAATATACTCTTCCATAATGGTATTAAGAGATTTAAAAATTCTGGGGAAAATGTATTGCTTCAATGTTACCTTCTACATTACTTATTACTTTAACTCAGCAGGAAAAATAAAGTAATATGAGTTCTTCTGATAATGTTTTTAGTTTCATGCACTATATTTACCTCTAACTAAAAGGCTTTCTGGTGCAACCTCTGTTAACCAGAGTGATCACTGCATCATGAATAAACAAATGAGATTAGCCAAGTGTGTCCAGGTCCAATTGTCCTATTATTGTCTAGAGAAAAAGCATCATTTGGTTTTAGACTACTTTATAGTCTACTACCATAATCCCTGCTAGCCTATCACCAGAAAACCACCTGAATTCTGTTTGGGTTTTTTTTTTTGCTTAAAAAATGGAATGTTCTTTATCCATTCTTCTTTATCTGCTGTCGATCTGTAGCATGCATGACAGTTCACTATCCCTGTCATCCTGATGTGTTTTGTGCTTCGTTAATTATGAAAATCACATGGTGATTACAAAGCCTTCATGTGCAAATCAGAAAACATGATGCACACAGTTACACATAGCCATTGACTGCACTCGTCAGTCACTGCAAGATCTCAGAAAGAAGGCTCACAATTCCCCTCACAACATTATTTCTCAAAAGTGTTCGTTTTCTATAGCAAGGTAACAGACTGAGGAAGGGCACAGATCCTCACCTCTCTTACCTTGGTGTAAATTAGGAACAGCTCCTCGGAGATCAGTGCAGTTGCTCTGAATAAACAACTGAGATCAGAATATGTCTTGGAAACTTTGCATATTCACTATTAAATTTGGAAAAGGGAACCCCTGTCTGTCTCAATTTCTCAAGTGCTATCTGTCTGTTACCAGGCACGCGCACATTAATTGTGTGTTTTAAAACTTTGTTTGGTTGAACCTGTCATCCTAGGCTAAAATTGTGTGACCTAACTTGTAGTAGCTTTTGCAGTGAAGGTATCATTTACTGTTGAGTATATTTTACTGTGCTGTTATAGATCTTTTCACTCAACCAGCTGTCTAACATGTTGAATAGTCTTTCATCTTGTCAAACACTTCCATTCCCCTTTCTACAGCTTTCTCAGCCAACATGTACACACCTAATCAATCTAATGCCACTGTCTCCAGACTTTAAAACCAAAAAGCACTGCCCAAACTACTTTTTTAAAGAGACAGTCATCCTTTTCCAGTAAATTCATCATCAAGAGGACTGATAAATTGTTAAATGAGAAGAAACACTTCTTTGAAGCTGTTACTCTAGGTCCAGCCTTAGAGCTCTGGTTCACTCACTGAATCTGTCGTTCAGTAAAGGCTGTTGGGGGCTTCCCTTCACACTGATTGTGTATATGTTAATGCAATTTAATTTAATAAACATCTTACCCATGGAGCTGAGCTTAAATCCTCTTGCTTTTGCTTACATATACTTTTTTTTTTTTTTTGGCCATTTTTAGGCAAACAAGATTAGTCTGCCTCAATCTGTTCAATGCCATATTTCTTTTTTTTTTTTTCCTTATCCTTCATCAATGGGAACTCCATTAGTAGATTGATATTTACATCATGCAGGAGGCAGGTGAAAAAAAAAGCCATTGGCATTGCTTTCAGGTGGCTATGTGGTGTAGTATATGCCTTACATGGTATGGAGTATTCATTAGGGCTGCTTTTATTTTTATTATTTTTATTTTTGTTAGATATATTACCTCCTGAGACTGTATGAAGTGAACCATGTCACTGGGTGAGATTACTACTCAGTTAATAGCAGTTCTGAAATCAGTCAATTGGGAATAGGCTATGTTGCAAGAACCTCTAAAATGTGTATATGTGCAGTGGGGGACAGGGTAACTCTCCGAAGGGGAAGGTTTTTCTTCTGTTACTGGATTCTCTGGTGGAACATTTTTCAATTGCATGCTCATTACTATATGTGCTTTTAGTTAAAACAGATAACAACACCTGAAACAAACACTTTTATAGACGGCAGGTACGCATGAAATAGAGAGGCCTGAACAAACAGGTAGAGGTGGATGCTTTGCATTTTTGGTTTCGTTTTGAATTACTAAGGGTGGATGGGGTAAAGACACTTCAACCTTTAAGCCCTTTTGACATTCACAAAGTGCTAAAAGTCAGCTGGGGTCTCAGCTCTGACAAATTTGCATCTCTTTGAATATGACGCTTGAAAAGCCAAGCCGCTAGATTAAATTTTGCCATGGAGAAAATGAGAAAGGCTTCCATCTCCCAGGTCTACTGGGAGGATCTTTATGGTTGATTTACTTTTTTTAAATAAATGTTTCTTTATGTGTTTTCTCTAGTTTGTGTCCAGCCTTCCTCTATCATGCATGCTGTAACTTCTGCCAGTTATACCAGCCCACAGTAAGTCAGCCTGGGCAGAGTACAAGGTGAAAGAATATTTCAACCTAAACTGCATATCCCTTCTGTGTTTTCTGATTAAAATTTTCAAGCAAACCTTGGAATAAACTATACCTGACATGACTTCTAAAATAATTTGCGCAGTTTATAGACCAGGGGCTAAATCATACAAACCCTCCCTATGCCATTTGTAAACAAAAGTGCTGCAGGGTTGCAGTAGTGGGCCGAGCTATGTAGCTGAAACCTTACTATAGAGGACAGCAGGTAGAATAATGATTGTAGTGAACCCATAAAAATAATAAACTGATTGCCCATTGAACAAAATCTACTAAAGTATGAATTATCTAATGAGCTGCTGCTGTGGTTCAGGCTGACTTATCCTGCATTAAGTCAACATTGACACCACTGACTTGCCACAGGGAGGGTGAGGGTAGGATTTGGCACTGGCTTAGGTGCAGAGTTGTTTCAGTTAATGACGAATAAAAGGGTGTATGTAGAGGCAACTGTTTTAAGGTTTATAGAAGCTTATAATATGGACTTTATTTATTTGCCAAGTATTTATGGCAACTCCTGAATTTATAACCATCTCAGGAAAAAAGCTTTTCACGGATGTTGAATGTAAACATTGTTTTAATGTTCATTGAAGAAATCCTAAGTAGACTGCTGTTGTCCTTGCATTATTAAAGAAGGCTAGTGCTTGAAAACATATCAGATTTTACAACAAAATTTTAACCCACTCCCACGGTCTACATTTGCTACTACAGGAGACTTACTATTTTGGGAATTTCTAAAGCAGAATAAACATTTTTTGTGAGCAGTAGAAGAATCCCTCAATGCTTTACTTTGTCTTTCTTTCTTCAGTATATGTGAAATGTGTGTATAACAGAGATTGTACCCAGAGCCAGTAGGAGATGTTGTGTGTAAAGGTTCTTTTTCCTCTGCACAAAAATTGTTTGCAAGCTCTGTGTGCGGCCTAAGTTATGAATATATAGCTAGTATTTCCTTTTTAATTTTTATTTTCTTTCTGGGTTCTTATAATTTTCTAGCAGATCACATTACATTAGAATGAAATGTGATCTGTAGTTGGGACATGGTGATGGATCCTGCAGTTTTAACCCAGTCACTTGGGTTCTGATTTAGCCCAACATGTGTCTCCTGAACAAACTCAGGAGAGTACATTGATTATATACTTTTAGCAGAGGAATAACAGTGTTTGGAGACTGCCAGTACTGAACAATCCAGTTATTAAGGATACCTAAGCATCTGAACAAATCATCTAAATTTCTGGAGGAAAAAAAGAAAAAGATCTAGGAACCCAACAAACCTCCTGTTGATGTTGGTGGGAACAGTGAGGTGTACAGAGCACTTTATAAAGAACTTGAATATGTGTCCAGTTACTGCAAACTGATCCTGAACATCTTAACCTCAGAATTTTACTGTCACATCAGCGTCTCATTCAGATTTCTTTGCTTCACTGTGGAATTTCAGTTGCAGCCACAGAAATATTCTGCCTTTAGAAGAGGAAGTAACTCCTCTCCAGCCACTAAATGGTTTAAAGCTATTATATGAGCTTTGTTTATGCACCCAAATTTTCTCACACCTTTCAGTGTCCATTACTTTTTGTAGTTGTGTTATCCAATCTCGAGTCCAGCTGCTTTCTCAGTGGTCTCAGCTCCCACACGCGCTCACTCTGCTGCTTTATGTGTTGAACCTGCCTGTTCCTTCATGGCATTCCCTATTTTCGGAGACGGCACGTAAATGTGGCATTTTACTTCTTCTTGGAGGCTGCAGTCACCTCCAGGATTGTAGTGCATGAATAGCGGTGGGACCTGCCAAGTGCATCCTTGCTGGAGGAAAAAATGTGCCACGTCAGTCCCACCCATGTACACACCTCCTCAGAGCAGGAACATTTGGGATGTGCAGCAAAACCCTTGCTGCAGCCCCAAGCCAGCTATTGAGGGATGGTGACTAAACACAGCCTAGCAGATTCAGCACAGCCTAGGCATTTTGTTCTGAATTAGGCCCCTAACTCCTGGCAAGTCCACTTCCCAGCTAGGATAATGACTTGGATGCCTTTTTTTAGAGAAAGAAAATAGTGAGTGATCTGTGAGCCTCTGAGAAAAGCACTTCAATACCTCATTTGAATAGCCTTATGCGATGTATTGGAGCTTCTAGGACAACTCCCTTACAAATGGATCATTACAGCCGTAAAAGCCGGTTTATTATTTAACCAATTCAGGCTGAGTGGAGACTGGAGAGTATTAGCACTTGCATTGATTGTAAGTAAGAGTCTAGTAATTAATGATCAGAGTTTTCAACAACAGTCTTGAGGAGAGAGTGCAATGTGCCCGAATAGGTATGACTGAGGAGGTGTTAACCGAATTCAGAATGAGCCTGAAGACAAGGGCAATGAAAAGCAGGACAATTCCGTAAACCATTGCCAATGTTTTGTCCACACATCACAAGTACTATTAAACAGTGAGTGTATTAAACTAGACTCGTTTTATCTGGATTGACACAGTAGTTTTCAGCCCTTATATGCTGCTTATCACCAGTAGATCCCACAATACTTTACAGAGGAAGGCATTTGCCTCAAAAGCTACCTGGAAATTTCTGTGAGTGGTCTTAACTCATACTAAGAGGGTAAAGAAATGTCTCTGATAGCAAAGTCTGGAGGAAATACACAGCTATGACTGCAAAAGACCACCTTTGTCTCTGTTCTGGCATGGAGCTCTGGGTAGAAATGGTCAGACTATGGCACTTTACAAATATCATTGCACACCTATAGATATACACGGTGGAGAAGGGTGACTTGGAAACAGCTCTTTAATACACTTCGCTTTGAGGGAATCTGCTAAATTCTAAAGCTTCAGGATTTACTGTGGTCACATTTTCATGCTTACAGCAGTAGGCATATTTATTTATTTTAATGAAGCCAGAGATGATTGAAAATTCACATGACTCCAGGATGTCAACATTTAGGAAATCCTCCTTTTTCCTGCAAGATTATATTCTAAAGGGATACACACATTTAGGACACATTTCATCCACCCTATGACAGTTATACAGCTGTCTTTCCCTATCCAAGTCTCTTTTAAAGATTGATTTTTTCTATAATCCTTACAGTACAGGTCAAAAATAATAATAAAAAATCCTAAGAAATAATTAATAAAATAATAAATATGTAATCCAATTAAACAACAATAACAACAAAAATCCCCCCAGATCATCTTCGTGCTTGAGCTCTTAACCATGTTATATATTTTCTGTATTTGTCCTTCAGATGGCATGATCTTCAGAGTACTAGCTTAATTTCTGATTCATTCGACGGAGAGTACATGGTCAGCATGTAGCAAAAGAACACAATAATACACAGATTTGTGATAGGTGCAGATACACACACCATGTGTGCTTCTTAAATAGCTATTAATCTTAATGCATATATGGTTGCTCACACATTTAAAACCAAACATGTAAACAAATGAGGACAGACACATGAACATGTAATGCTATCATCATAGCACCCATTTTAGGATTATGCAAATTGATTGCTTTGTGTGTGTGTGTGAGGTACAACAAATACCCACAATCTTAAATTAACTCTTTCCAAATATAAAAATCTTGCTATTAACCTGACATATTTAAATCCAAATGGACAAGTTTATGTTCCCTTCTGCCCCTTTCTTTCTCTTTCTCACTCCCTCTCTCTGCCTCTCCCTCTCTCTCACTTTACCTTCCCAACGGCACTATTTTATTTCAGAAGAAAACTTATGAAAATTGTTGAAACACACACTACAAAGCATTTGCTTTTTTTTCCTCTCCTTTTTTTTTTTTATTTCAGCAGATAGCCCCCAAAAAAGGCAGGAATGTCAAAGGCTTCGAGTCCCCCCTTTGACATTCACGCAGTGCTGAGAGTCAGCCGGGGTCTCAGCTCTGACAAATTTGCATCTCTTTGAATGTGACGCTTGAAAAAAGCCGGAGCTGCTAGATTAAATTTTTTTTTTTTTTTCCGTCGAGAAAATGAGAAAAGCCTCTATCTCTCCGCCGAGTCTACTGGGAAGATCTTTATTCTGATTCTTGTTAGAATTGTTTATCACCCTGACAGACCAGACTCGGACGAGATAAAGGCGCTGCTCCATCACGGGGCCTGACAGTGGTAGGACATGCAGAGAAATGAAAGGAGCAGGGGAAAATATTATTAATAGATGCCGACTTGATTTGCCTCTATGGCACGTCAAGGAAGGAAGGGAGGGGGGAGCCACGGCTTGATTGCAAGCCTATGAAGTTCTGTCCAAAAAAGAAGCTATTTTTCATTAAGTGATAGAAGGGCTTTTTTCATGTTCTTTCCTGAGGAGCTGATAACTTATGCAGTTTATTCTAACCCTGCTGATTTCTGTCAGGGAAAGAAAACTCCTGAAAGATGGCTCCAGCTCGTCCTTTTCAGAGAAGGAGGCTGTCTTGTCAAAAATGGTAGCAAAGCTGTAAAGCCCTGGCCTTGACTCCTGCAAGGTCCCTTGGATCTGATTGGGTGTGCATATGTCGGTGAGCATGGGGGGGCTGGGGGAGGAAGGCGTTATTATGTTCCCACTATGGGCCTCTGAGGGAAAAAATATCAAAATATATATGCAGAGCAGTGCTTGCGCATATGCACATGCACACATGCACTACATACACAGAAGCTTTGTGCATTTGAACACACATGCAGAAACATTCGTTCTGCTGCCTAATTACTCTGCAGTTAGTAAAGATTTGTCCGATATGAGCATGTGCTGAATTTGAAAACTGGAGGCTGGGTGTAAAGTTAGAGCAGCCTTATTCAAGATGAACATTAAAATATACCCAGCTCCCTGCTACCTCCTGTACGCCAGGTCTCGCATAGGAACATAACTGGCAATACCGTCTCCGGGGCCCCTGCAGTGATGCAGACTTTGCTGTGACTGTCTCGTGTTCTGGGGCAAAATTGCCTCTACATGATCATTATTTCTCTTAGATTGGATTTTTTCGGATGGGGAAAATAGGAATGAGAAGCACTATTTATGTGCATCATGGCCATGTTATTGTTATTCTTGGATCCTTCACATTTGCAGCTCTGACCATGTGGGGCATTCACTGTAATCACACTGTTGCATGAACACAATTCCTTGCTTGTAATTACCTTGTTCTTCTCCAGAAAGGATTGTGTTTGATCACTATCCTTACTGAATTTTCAAGTCTGTATAAATTAACTACTGGATAAATGCTTGCCTCAGGGCAATAGAGTAGGTCTGTTTCTGTGAACCTGCTCTTCGAGATCACTTCCTGCTGGATCCATGCTGCAGCGTGTTGAGCATCTTGAGAGAAGCTATGAATGCTGCTGAGCTCTCTCTGTGCTTTCAGTAGGATGGGAGTGCTCAGCAGCCCAAGGGAATTACTCAGCACTTTGTTGGTGGAAGGAGTGTGGCTTTTTTTCTGGAACACTCATGGACAGTCTGAGTGATAGGCAGTCTACTTTCTCTTCCTTCTTCAGATTTTTCCTAGAGTTCTTCTTTCTAATAAGACCAATAAATGCTTATAAAATCCCAGATCTTTTCCATTCAGGTGGCAATAAAAGAGGAATTATTGGTGTCTTGTGTAAAAAGTGAAAAAAATGAAACACTACTAGGTACCATGTCCCCACAGTGGTATGTCCATACAATTTTATTCTTCAGCTTCTATTCCCATGGCTGTTTGTCTCCCTTGTTTGCTGTATCGTATACAAAGCTAAAGAGAAATTTTTACATTACTTTTTTTTCAAAGCACTTAAGAAAGAATTGCAGTATCTATGTGGCTACTGGCACAGTCAAGTCTAGTCAAGTCTAGAACTGATTAATTTTCAAATTCATTTGTAGATGATAAAGGATGACTGCTTGGGGGAAGTCCTAAAAACAACAAACTTGGGAACTATGCAGAGGCTTAGGTTAAGCTATTGCCCAGTTTGGGGTTAGGAAAGATTTTTAGCACCTACTGTTTGGGTGATCTTCCTAAACTCTCCTGAATGCCTCTTTTGATACAGTGTAGCTTTTCTATCAATGATCCTGAGCCTGCCATAAAACATCAGGCAGCCTGATGTGCCTGGTAGGAGGACTATGGACTGCTACACGCTAAATGTACGTGGTATACTTATCTGTATGCTGATACAAAACTAGATTTGAAAACCTGGTTACCCAGCAATCTATTCCTTACTACATTGTGTGAGAATCCTCACACAAATGGATTGATTTAAAATTAAGGAAATTTTAAACTACCTCTAAGTGGTAGTCTAGTTATTGTGGCATAATAACAATAATTACATGTAACGGTGCTGGAGAGCTTGACCAGGTGCATGGAGGGAGAGCACAGACTTTGCTCAAAAGTTCTCATGGTAACTAGAGGGGATCTGTGAGCTGGGAAGGGGAAAGCAGCTCTTGTAGGTTGCTGTTCTGACATACAAAGGCACTGAAAACCTTCAGCTCATGTCCTTTCTACATTTGCTATGTTGTTTATTTATTGGACTTATGCCTGTGAATTCCCAAGAACCTTGTGCATAGTGATTTGTTCTGACTTCAGAGGCTACTCAAACTTTTTGAGAAATCCTATGTTGGCTTTGTATGAGGTGTCTTCTGGTAAAACATAATGACCAATTACAATAGATAGCTCTATTTATTGATAGTGAAATGCTAGAAGTATTAGGTGAGGTCAGGATCATATTATACTTGGTTCTGTACAGAGCAAAAGACAGTGTGCATACATCAGACAGCCAAAAGGTGGGAGAAAAGAAGCATAATGACTACTTTTTTATAGCTCAGGATCTGAAGCCTATAGATACTGAGCAGCCCAAGATCACACAGAAAGTCTGTGGAAGGGTTGAATACTTGAACTTAGATCTTTAGTCCTAATTCAGTTTCTTAAACACAGCAAAGCCCTTCCTCAGCCCAGCTCAGGGTGGCCCAGGTCTGTTTTGGCTGAGCCACGCTTACCATATCACATTCCACTGTAATGTAGACATGCAAAGCAATTTAGAAAGGCCCCCTTTTTTATGGCTACAGCTAATTTACCCAAATTCTGTGAGAAAGTATCATGACGTAGGTAGGGATTTGCCTCTTTTTTTAACTGCAATTGTTTAGTTTGCTTCAAAGACAAAGAGGGATATTGTTAATGAAACTTTGAGAACGGAGGTTGAGTTATGTATTCTCAAAGTCCTCCATTTGCATAGTTTTAGGAAGTGGATATATTTGGCAGGCGTTCTTTTTATTCAGCCATGGGTTTGGCACATGCCAGAGTACAGAGGCTGAGTGAGCATCATGCAGCAATTTAAACCAAGAAAACAGGTGTGGTTTTGCATTTGGATGTGTGTGGACTCTCAGGCTAACATGAAAATATCTTTGGGTAATCAGCACACCCAAACTGCCCAGTTCACATGTTGATACCTTACAGTTATGCTACAAAAGGAAATATTTTACTAAACCTTTTTTTTTTCATTTAGTTATGCTGCTCCAAATTAACTCAGTCTTGTAGATAATTATAAATGAATTTATAAGGATTCATATTATTTCACATAATCATCCAGAAGTTTGGGTCCTTATATGGATTATCCAGATACTTGGATCTACAAAATGGGAATGAGAGCGGGTGACATCACAAGGTTTTTTGTAATAATTACATATGAACAGACTGCAAAATCCAGAAGAAAGACTTTTTCTTCTGGTATTTCAGCACTTCTAATTCTGAGTGGGAGCCTGCATAATGTGCAAAAACTAATGAAACAGTGAGATAGATAAGCAGTGTTGAACACAGCAAAAAATATTTGCTTAGAAATCAGTTCAGATATAGACTAAAGAACTGGTGATTGGAGTGAAAATTTAACATAAAGGATTTAAGACCTGGTCCCGTATCACTGGCAGAATTCCCTTGATTTAAATGCATGTCAGTTCAGGTCAATAAAAGGTAATTACTTTTTTATAATATGATAAGTACGAAACCCTGAATAATGTCTGGAAGGTGTTTATTGCTGATTTTTGCCTGAATTAGGTAGGGAAAATAGTATTTTTTGCATTGTTATACTATCTCTTACTAGATCATGTTAAGTGTGATGGTTTTAAGTTGTTAAAGTAAGAAGTTAGGGCTATTAAATCACGATTTCTGTGTAATTATGGAAAATGCACGCATTTGTACCTTATGATAGCTAATGGCTTGCTAGATTTTTTACAAGATTGTGTGGAAACAGTACTACTAACATGTTCGTAGCACTAAATTTTCAACTGATTGCTTCAGGGCAATCTGCAAACAAGGCTTAAAAATTAAGAGGGAAAGTAGCTGTAAAGTTACTAGCTGGCCAAGTTAGATGTATTCATCCACACTGACTATCCAGTGTGGCTGCTGTTGTGAATGTTTCCTCTTTAGTTCCTACTTTAATCAATATAATTTGTTTTCCCACTGAAAGTTTTACATATGTGGTTCTAATTTATAAATGTGGCCCTAATGGAGTTAAGATTGTATTTTTAATATTAACTGTTACTATAATGGATTTAATCCTTCATAACCATTTATCTACAAATTTGACCTTTTTTTTGTCTCCTTCTGAGGTGTGCAATCAGACTCTAGGTTTTGCAAAAAATAGTGTCAGCGAAAATGCTTTAGCATATTATTTTGCCTATTTCTGACACTTGGAAAACATATTTCAATAGGTATAACAAATGTAACTGTCCATCACAGCTGGCTACTTCAGCTCCAGTGAGGGCCAGATTTAACAATGACAGTTCAGGGAAATGCAAGTACAGGTCCGTCTATTTCTGCAAAGCCTACAAGAAAGTTCTTCTGGGACATCCTGATCACTGACAGGATCCTGGATAAAGACTTCATTCATCTTGTCTGCTTCAAGAACTCACTGAAACTTAGTTAAACTTTGTTTCTCCCCACATATCAAAGTACGATGTGGCAATTCATTTGCTTTAAAAAAGAAACATGCAAGGGTAGCTGAAATGGCTTCTTACCAATAGCTGAGAATTGGAAAAAACTCTCTTAAACCCATTTTTCAGTATCCAGGTAACTTAATTTCTTAAGTCGTCGACTTTAAGTGAGGAAAGACTGACAACAAACGAGCTCTTTTTGAGAGGAGCAAAAGAATGGGGGAAAGCTGTCCTTTGATTTTAGTTCATATTCAGGAACAGCCTGGGTTAATAATTTAAAGGTAGGAAGTTAATTTATGCATCCCTGAAATCCTCCTTTTGTGCAGTTTTAGAAAATGCATACATGTGACAGGATATCTCATTGTTCTCGGGATGTGTTATCGTGTATATGTGGAGTAGCTTTAGTGCGATATGAAATGCAAATTTCCCTCACTTTGTTCTTGCCACTTTTATGAATATTAAAAATATGAATAAAATAATTGTGAACACTTTTGGAAAAGGTCTTTAGCTCCTAATTTCAGTGCTATAAAGTTTTTATATTGGTGCAGTAGAAAAAAAATTGAAAATTTTACCAGCTTATATCGGCCTGAATGTAAGACATTTAATTGAAAATTTGCATTTTGAGTGGACTCTGAGCAGAACTTTATGATGACATGAAACCCTAGTGCCAATAAATAGCACGACAGCCTCTCAGGCCAAAACAATATAGTTCATTTGGTTTGTTAAGTCAAACAAAACATACTCATTTAGGTGATTTTAGATCTGCATTAACCTCCTTTAACACCAAGTTTTTAATAGAGAAATGGTTAAAGAAGAGATAATCCTAGACAGACAAGGCAGTTAGCAGTTAGCAGCACATGGGGTACCACCAGTGCCATCATTCTAAGTGCTATAAGACTATATGCTTCATAACACCAATCCATCTTGATCCTCCCTGCTAAGTGGATTGATTTGATGAGAAGCTTTTATGTAACATGGTTTCCACTCTCACTAGTAGATTTCTAGTTTTAAGGGTGGCTCTAAGGCTGCCACAGCATGCCTCTTTGAACATTGTAAAGCACTACCTCTGTAAGCTATTCCTGATTATATGCTGAGTAGTGCCCCACAAATTGAAGCTATGTTAAATCAACAGAATAGACTTGTTTAAAGTATTGTGGGAGACCAAAAGGCCAAGTCATTATTTTTGCATATGATTCTTTAATGTAAAAATAAAAAACCAGAGACTTTGCCTCCCCAGCATTCATTGATGTTATACCTGTGCATTAAGTGCAGACTCAAATACTTCATATTGCAAGGCAAAACATTATGGTGTAAGTACTAGAACAGACTATCACTATGCAAGACTGTGGCACTGGTCCTTTAATAGCAGTGTAGCTGGGAATCTGCAGACACAGAGTCATTGGTTTTATTTGTTTAGATTGTTCAGATAATAGTGTGAGTAATATTCACAGCTTGGGCTGAGGTTCTTCTCTACTTTAACTCTTCTGGAAGCTGGACCTGTTTCAGGAATTAAACATCTTTTCCTTCATGTGGCTTTTGGGCTGCAGTTATAAAGCTCTTCATCAGCATGTAGTGACTTTGCTCATTTCTTTGACAAAAGGCTGATAATCTGCACTAATGGTTTTGGCTGACTCATGTTTAGTCCCCAGCTGACTTTGACTGACACACTGAGGAATATTAGCAATATGGAAACAAAGGTTGATCATGGAAAGAGACAGACAAGCATGCTGGGTGAAATCCTGCATATCTTTACTTCCATTAGAGTTCATTTCTTTCTGAGGTTGGACTACTTTTTCTGTTATATTTCCCTTTTGCTAACATAAATTTTCAGGTCCTAGACTGTGATCCCTGCAGCTAGAAGCTCCTCTCTAGACAGGTAGCTCTTCAGATTATCTCTTCTCAGACGTAAAGTTTCCCTTGAGTATGAACAGACTTTTATTCCTAAAGAGGAAGGTACAAAAAGTATGAAAAAAACCTTAATTTTCCTTAGAAAATCATTCACATCCAGTTCCTGAAATTATAACCACTTGTCTAGTTACCCACTTCATGAGCAAGGAGAGGGCATTTTCAACTTGGACTGGGTTGGGTTTTTTGTTTGTTTAATTTTGGGGTAGTGCTCTTTGGGATAGTTCAGTTCTGAGTTTCTCTTCCATAGTAAACAACTACAAAAGCTCACACAAACAGAATATCACATCCACATCTGACATCAAGTCCCATGCAAAGCAACCGTTTTTGACAACAGCAACAACTGCAATTAAACTGCAAGCCATCTTTTATTCCATGTACCAATATAAGAACACATACCCTGAGACATAGAGATGGCGGTAAATTCTGTACAGAAGAAATTGCAAATAATGTAAACCTTTGGGACTCGTAATAACAGGTGCAGAAGAAAAGGGTAGGATTAAATGAACAGTGATCTAAGATGCATCTACACATAAATTCAGAAAGATCAACATTGGCTGAAACTAGGCCTAACACATGGACTGTCCTTGAGCAAAAGGGTTGGAGGTGGAGGCAGAGGTTTGACTACTAATTTAGACAACATTTAAAATAAAATTTAACAAAAATAAAACTCAGATATAAAATTTAAAAATAAATTCAAAGTACAAATTCATCAATTCGAAGTCTGAAAACAAAGTGTTTGGCTTCCATGGGGAATTAGAAATGATTTACAGGGAAAAGAAGCACACATGTAAGTCAGCAAAGGTTTTAAGTCAAGAGGATCTTATGTGCGCAAAAGTTAAAAACCCTGCTTAAGTAGTTTGCTTCATTAGGCAAATGTATCCCTTCCATTTCTCAGCAGGATCTCCACAGGCAGGGAGGCTGGTTTTGCTTCGTAGAGATGGCACAGTATAAAACCTTTTTCATAGCGAGGAGAAATGACTGTCAGTGGACCTGAATGGAGCCTTTGGAGTTTTGCATGACAGAGGCCTCCAAAGTATGCACATTTTGTTATTCCTAAACAACAGTCAGAAAAGTCACTATGTGAAATATTTATTCCTGTTTTTCTCTTTCCTGGAGACGCCTATTGGTCTTTCACATGCATGAGGTTCAGGCAGGTGTTTAAGCTTGACACTAGCTTATTGGCAGGTTATTTTGAGGAACAGTACACTTATTAAAGAAAGAAAACATTAAAGAATTCCCACCTGGAAATACCTACCTATCTTAATAAGATGCATTTACATACAAATCTGAAGCCTTTTGATATTAATCAGGCCTGTTTACTTTCAATTCCATTTTGAGGCCACTCTATCACAAGTTGAATCAAAAGGCTGAGAACTTCAGTGTGGGAAACTGAAAAATAAATTGATAAAAAACTAAAAAGCCAGTTATTGAGTTGGATTTGAAGTCTGTCTATCTCTCTGCCTTCGTCGGGAGCTGATCGGAAAGACTGGAAGACAACTGTTCTTTTTCATTTCAAAAAAAAATAAAAAATGGAGAAGGAACGAAAAGCTCTCTGTATCTCTGTGGCTCCAGGTACAATTGCATACGCATATACACAGAGTATAAAGTGATGTTACATGTCCGTTTGCAGTGGTGCAGTTGTATTGTATAGATGGAGACATAAACCTGTCAATTCAGGTTTTCTTGCTAGGAGTGCCAGATGCACTGTCCAGGAGCTCAAACATACCAGCCTGTGCCACCAGCCCAAGAGGCCACATCAGGGCTTTCCTCTGCTGCTTTCACAGGTTTTGCACTTGATGTTAGACTCCTGTTCCCACACTGTAAGTACCATGGCCTCCCTCTGTGAGTTTTTTGCTTCTGATAAAGATGATATTGTGCATAACAACATTCATGTTTCTTAAGAGTTCCCTTATCGACTGTAAGAAACTCCTTAGGTGCTGACCTAAAACAGATGCTGTGGTGCTCTTTTTTTATACCCTTTAAATGTTTTAAAGGTTTGTGTATTTTAATTTTACCAGTCATTTGGCCTTCTCATTATATCCTGCTTCTCTCTTGGCTGCCTACAGGGGAGGTATGGAGAGATAACCTTTCCCTTTCTCTTTCCAAAGGCAAATTAAAAGGAAAGCATAGGAAAATTTATGTGCCATGGTGGGATTGTGGACACTGCTCTGCTTTGTCAGGACCTGTCAGCTCTGTGTCAAACATTGCACAAGAGGATTGTGCTTGGGCTGCCTGCCTCCTGTTTGGGGAGGTGCAGTGATCTCTGATTCCTTGGGTGTCACCACTGAAATGGCCATGAACAAGACTGACAGTATGACCTGGGACCCAGAAAGTTGTGTGAATGTATAAAGATCTCAGGATGAAAATAAAGTGAAGATAGATTCATCTTCACTATCTTTCAAAAGACAGATACAGAAAACAGATCGAATTAGATTGCAAGAAGATTGGAAAGTTGGAAGGCTTGTAGCCTAGATTCCTGACACCATTAAATATTAGCCTATGTTTGCACAGTTTTTATCACCTCTCTGCAATGTTTCTGTTCAATCATGGAAAATACAATGAAATAAAAAACACATGGTGAGATTCTAAAAAGCATTCCTGTTTTTTGAGACTCTCAGCTAAAAGTTAGGTTGACAACTGTCTGATAAAGTTTGACATGCCATAGCTCAGTCTTTTTGAGTCACAGAAACTCTACAGGAGTTATCCTCCCATCAGAAAAGGGTATTACACCTATTGCAGAAAAGGAGAACAAAACAAAGCCTGTAGACACACTCAAATCCACCAGGCCATGAGAATTTTGTTTCCCCTCAACAACACTTTGCTGTGACTGTGGGCAGCAGATTGTGTTTGGATTGTCAGGGAAACAGTCAGGCCATTATTGTTGTTGTTTAATTTTTGGTGGTTGAGGGTTTTTTTTCCCCTCCTAGCCAAAGTATTAAAAAAAAAAAAAAAAGAGGGGGGAAAAAAAAAGAAGTTGATTTCTTCAACAAGCAGCTGCAATGACAGATGGCTGATGAATGCACTACCAGCAGTTCCAATGGAACTCGACTCCGTGGGAGTCGGGGCACTGCGCACCTTCCAAAGGGCGCCACGGTAGTTGCTTGGGAAGGGGAGTGAGAGTCGGAATTTCTAACCATGGTGAAAATGTACTGAAGGAAGAGAACATGATGACAAGGGGTGAGAAAGGGAAGGGAGTGATTGAGATCCATCCAGCTGAGTCTTTATCCCCAAGGATGAATTAAGATGAAATAGGGGCCCAGAGCCATAAAAACTTCAGGAGTACTTTAAAAATAATGCCTCCTCTGCTAAAACATATCATCTTAGCCACCCACTTGCCATTGGGCTTTGTTGATCTTCCTTCCCTAGCCCCCACATGGGCTGCTCTATATATTGTTTTCCTCCCTTTCCCATTCCTTGTTTTCCCATAGTTTTCTCTTCCCAGCCTCATGTGTGTGATTGTGAAGGAAATAGCTAGGCTGTTCTCTTCTCAAAGCTGCTTCCTGATGCCTGTCAGATGTCCCCAATGAGTCTTCCTTAGCACTCCAGGGTCTCCAATCCCTGATCAGTCCCGCTAGGTGATCTGCTATGCAGTGTCCTCCCCCATAGTCCTCAGACTTGAAAAAACGTTTTGCCCTGGGCAGTTATCATCTCTTTGCCTAAAGGTGCCCCATTGAAATGGGTAGTCAGCAAAATTTATGACATTCTACTAGGAGCCCTCTGCCACGTGTGGGAATATCTTCTCTTACTGCCTATGAGTTTTAGCTTACCGTGAAAGCAGAAACACAACAGGAAAGGAACATAAGCCCCACTCTCTGAAAGGAGTTTGCGGGCAAATGTAAGTTGACAGTTTCCTGCATCAAGCAGAATGTCATGACCTGCAAGACCCCCAGCCTGTCATGGTGCCCAAGACAGTGCAGTTCCCCTTTTCTTCACCTCCCTGTGTGAAGAATGAGGTAAAAATAAAAGAACTGGTGGCAGCTGGAAAAGCAGTAGGGGTTTGCAACAGGGCAGTGAGTAAACGAGGAACAAAACTCCTCGAGCAGTAAATGTACTGTGTAAACATAAACAATAGGAACAAGCAAGACACATTCCAAATCCATCTCCAGTGAGAAACAATTATATTATATCCGATGAATCAGGGGAGGGGGCTGGTGAGAGAGAACGGGGACCTATTATTATTTTCAAGTCAAGTCAACCAGCCAAGTCTGCAAACAAAAGCATTTTCTGTCTTTTTCTCTCTGTCTTGTTGATGGCCTCCCCTTGTCTCTCTTCCTTGGCATATTTCCTGCAGTTCCCCCACCCAGCAGTAGTTATATACATCTGAATAACACCGTAGTTCAAACACCAAAAGAATTGTTTTCCTATGGTTTCTAAATGTCTTTTCTGTTTTGTTGTACTCATAATACTGGCATAAGCAATGCTTATCAAGGGGTGTTCTAAATCAGAAAACTCAAGCGTGAGACTGTCTATGTGTGTGTGTGTGTGTGTTCATGTGTGCTCACGCGTACAGACGCACGTGTGACCAAGGAGGCAAGGAAATACTGCTGCAGATCATTAATGAAATAATGATAGGTACTGCTTTTATACCTGTGGTTGTAAAAAGAAAGGATAGGTTTTATTCTTGTATCTTCACATCACTAACTAGTGCTAACACACACACAGAGGTTTTTTTTTCTGTATCCCCAAAATCACAAAGTAGGAAATGAAAAGGGGAGGAGGAGAAAGAGAGAATTGCTGGAAATGATTGTCTCTTAGGGTGTTCTCTAATAATGAGAAAGGAGCCCTACTTTGAACTCTTGATTCTTTGCCAGAGAACAAAAACCTTAAAGCATTTTGCTACCTTTAATTGTATTACTCTTCTAGTAATCAATAAAGATAAAAAAGGATCATTCTATGTACAATATGAAATCACACAGGGTCTGACTATGTGGAGATAGATTCCACTTATCTGTCTCTAGGGGTAGCTTCTCTTGTAGTAGAAAACTCAATTTTTATTTGGATTTTAAAAATGTTTCAAATTATCCAGTCAATGCTACATGCATATTAAAAGATTTATTACCAAATATTCTCATCTTGATGTACTGGATCTATGCACCCAATTCCCACTAATGTTAATGGAACTGCATCTGTAAATCCCTGCACCTCAAAGCAAGACAGTACCCATAAGTATTGCAAATACATAGGTAGCTGGATAAATAACACAAAGATTAACCATCTCTGGTATTACTGTTTTTTTTCTTCTTTGTGTAAATGTTGGTCGCATCTTTCTAAGGACTCAAGATGCGACATAAGAAACTAAAGACGTCTGGGACAAGATCCCCCCCACTTCAGTGTGGGTGAGCAGCAGCACCCACTCTAATTGAAGGGGAGAGGGAGAGGGGTGCCTCCAGAGGGTGACTCAGATTTTAGGTGGGCTGAATCATCCCGGAGGTGCCTGTTCCTCTCCACTGACTGTTAACAGGGGGTGTATGAAGAGCCATTAATTTAAGTACTTGAAGGGAGATAGGTTATATCAGGCTTTAAAGTGTTAACCCCCCATTCCTATCCTCTGATATGGGGTGATTCAAAGGCTCCTGCTCAGGGAATAGGCTGCTCACCCCCTTCTGGGGTGCCTATTAGCCCTTTATGTTAAAGGTGGGAAGAGAGATGGAGAAAGGGCAACCATCCCATCTGTCTCATTCACACTGATGTTAAAAAACCACATTTGTACATCAAAGCCAAGATTTTCAAACATGGGTTCCTAGAGTTTAAACCTTAAATCCCTAGGTGGATTTCATAAAAAGCAGCTTGTATATTTTCACTGCTCCAGAACTTGAGTTTGGGTTAATTATCTAACCTTAGGCATCCATGTTTTGTAACATTTGGATCACGTTTTAAAATTAAGATAAAACCAGTGTATTATTATTATTAATAGTATTAATAGCTCTATTAATTAAAATCCCTGCATATATGCCAATGTAAACTGTAATTAAACCAAATTAAATATACTAAAAACAAAGTTATATAAACAGCACATATCATGTTAGAATTCAAAGCAAATGAATGCATGTTTTAAAGTGAAAACGGTTGAGGTAGAAGAAATAATTACCATGGGGCCAATAACTATATTAATTGTTAGAAGGGAATATAGCCGCAATAAAATGACAAGGAGTGCTTATTACACTGAAAGATGGGTGGGGCAATCAGAGCACAGACAGGCTAATAAATGATAATTAATAATACCTCTTCTGAAACTTCCATTTCTTGTCCCTAGATTTGCAAGTGCCTTACAGAGGAAGCATCATTAGCCCCGTTAGGCAGAGGAAGAAGGAAGAGGCATAGAGTAATGGAGTACAGTGGCTAGAGTCATCCAAGTGTATGGCTGCACAAACAAGTTACCACAAGTTAAAATTAGAGTGTAGATTACAGAGTCAGGTGCTCTGCTCTAACTTCCTATTTACCTGCTTGCCTGCTCTTAACCTATGGTAAATAAAATCCAACTTACCTCAGGTCTACTGAGAGGGCTAAGCCTCCTCTCTGGCTACAGGAGGCAAAAAGCAAGTACCTGGTACCATAAAGCCACACTGACTAACTTGCTTTATGGCCTCCTCCATCAAAAACCTGGCTAGTCTGTATTTGTGAGATGGCAGTGATCATTTTGTGAGGCTCTGCTAATGTTGGGATGAGTGTGGTATATAAATGGAAAGGGTTGACGGGAAAGGAACGATACGGCGGGTGAGATACGTCGTGCGGTTCAGCACAGAAAAGTCGAAATCTGGTGCAGATCTGCGATGTGACAGTAGGGTTCCAGGAAAAGCAGGTGGTGTGGGAACGCAGCTCCCCATTAGGACAGGGCTCAGAGAGAAGGGGATCAGTCATAGCCAGAGCCTGCATTATTTAAGGCTTTAAAATCTGAAAGGGCCAACTTAAAATCAATCTGCTACTTTGGAGGCAGGCAGTGTGAAGAATGCAGTGTGGTGTAATGCCTTCCTGCTGGCTCACAGGGCTGAGCACACGTGCTGCCATGCTCGGAGCGAGCAGCGAGCAGCACTAAGCAGCCTGGCTCTAAGCTCTGCTAAGAGGGTATTACAATAATTGAGCTTTCTGGTAACAAGGTCTGCATTGCTATATTTGTGATATGCATGGGATAAACTAAGCGCACAGCCGGTGCATGCAGCATAACTGGAGGAGGGGGGGAAGAGTCTCTTTGACACCAGAATTCGAAACCTGGCTTCAACTTAAGCAATGGCAAAACTCCATTAGCTTCAGTTCGAGCTTGTGCTTGCCAGGTGCTTTTCCAGGAGCACTATGGCCTAACACAGCATCAACATGCACCCAGCTCATGACCTCTGAAACACAATTCTTCAAAGTGCAGGGGAACATAATAGAAATAATTCCAACTAGTACCATCACCCAACACCAGCTTTTTTGCCAGCTCAGAGAAATGTCTCCAGCTGCATGAGGACACCCCTCTCCTCCTCTGTGGCTAAGATAGAAATCAGGATGTTGATGGCACAGGAATATATATAAATTTCACTAAGGTATTTGATCTTTATTTTATGTTTCTGTTTTGATCTGTCCCAAACCTACTGCATTTCTCACATTGTAAAATCTAGGAGAGAATCTTCACAGACTGCATTTTCCCACGTGCATTTTCCTGTGGCTCATTTTCATTTTGAAAACCCTCTTCATCTAAAATCCAAAATCCTTTATCCAATCACAGCTAATAACATGAAGTCTGAGTCAGAAAAATCTTTAATTTTCCATGCTCTGCTGTGAGTCTCACATTCCTCTAGGTTCCAAATCAGGGAAATGCCTAAACATTCACTTGGCTGTGGAAACTGCAGGGGCAATGGCTCTTCCTGGATCATCTGCTCTCTGACCTACATCACTTTCAGCTGTTTTCTGGTTGAGGCTTGATGCATTAAGTGCGTTTAGAGAGATCCAAAGGGCTGCGGACTACAAAGGAAAGTTATGCTGGGGTTATTCTGGGGAATGCTATCCTGACAGAGCTGGGTAGGCAGTTCCTCCACATGCCCAGCACAACGACCTCCTGGGCTTTCTCCTTATGGCAGGGTCTCTAGGAAGTCAGTGGGAGGCCCAGGCACTTCCAGAGCCAGGGCAGCATGTTGGAGACCTGCTATGCACTTTGCCAGTGCCCGCTGTGCTCCTGGGAAGCCCTGGCAGCTCTGCTCTTACATCAGGATTCTCAGCCAACAGATTAACATTAGGTCACAGAAATCAGGGACCCAGATATCTCTTGTGGCTTAAACTAGGCACTTGTGGGCTTTAGTTTTGCTGAGCTTAGGTGCTAGTGAGCTGGGGATTTGAAGATCAAATGTTGACAGACATGATTTAGGTGTGCAAGTTTTCTTTGGATTGAGCCCTTCGTCTAACCTTTTTGGCTAACATCATTTGTTGCTCAAGAATAGGCATCTTGAAATTCCGTGGTCTGTCATGTCAGCCACAAATTAGAAATGGAAAATACATTAAAAGAAATTATTCATAGATAGGTATATTATATACAGAAATTTGTGTGTATATGTGTGTGTTTGTGCACCTTGAGCAAAATGAATGATTTTTGCACAAGTAGAAAGGTATTTTTTTAAAGTGAATGTATGATGCTCTATGTGAAGTCTACAGTCATAACAGGAAGTCGTGCAATTTCTGCAGAAAGATTTTATTTAAAAAAGCGGAGTGCATCTCATTGACCTACATTCAGCTTCCCCAGCATACACTGTACCTGCAGAAGTTTTCTGCAGAGATACATTGTAGATACAGATCAAAGGGAAATGCTGGTGTCAGAATTGTCTAAATGTCCCTTTTTGGGCCTGAAAACCTAGATCATTGCCATGCATTTGCACTGACTTTGTAACTTTAATCAACCTGCAAACTGTTCCTTGGACTGCTGTCTTTAAAAGCCAGGTAGGCTGTTTGTGGGGATAATGAATGTCTGTATCCGTAGAGCAGACAAATGAAGCTCTCTGTTGCCTCAGAACAAAAATACCTACTTTTTAAAGAGGATGATTCTAAGATTCGTTGCAGTATATAACAGTAGCAAAATAAAGTTAATGTCTATGTTAAAAGAACTACGATCTACAACCAGCTAGATTCATCCTGCTCAACATACACCTTAGTTGTTTTGCAGAACATTTGGTCCCCTCTGTAGAGAGTCCGTGGTGGTGTTAAAGACTGCCTGTCAGAGGTGCTCGATTTTATTGCATGCACATCTGCCTACTCTGACTTAGACTGAGACCTGTCAACTCATTTCTCACAAGACCACTGTAACGGGCCTGGATTCACAAGTGTGTGTGTGGGTGTAGGGAGAGCGGTTGCGTAAGAGAAGGGTGCTACAAGGTGTAACACTGATCGCTGTGCTGGGCTTCTAGGCACCGGAGGCTCACACGGAGACGTGCTCCAGCTCTCTTATGCAGTGCCTAACAGAGTGTTAAATGAAGTTGACTAAAGCAGCATGCAGAGGGGAAGGGCCTAAGTTACACTTTAGAAAATACGAAGCATGTAAAATACAAGGTATGTACAGACCTACTTGGTGTCTGTTCCCCTGTTGTGCAGTTACGTAGTTGTAGACTGTAGCTTTTTCAAGTGCAAACACTTTATGAACAGATAAGCTCCGTCAGATTGTCTTTTACTGCTAGACAAATTAATTAATTTGGGGGGTGGTGGTGTTTCCATGATGACATCCTAAAAATACTAAAAAAGCAAGACAGTCATGTAACATTTCTACTAATAAAATTTTTGCACTAAGAACCAATATATTCTCTCTGTTTTCAAGGATTTTTTTTTTTTTTTTTTTTTTTAATTTAAAAAGAAAATAGCATGGTAGGTGAAAAGAGAAGTTACAAAGTATCTTCTTACTTCAAAAACAAATACTACTAAAAACAGAAAATAGTTTAAGACATTAAATATTATGGGGAATTATAGAAACATAGAATCACTAAGGTTGGAAAAGACCTCTAAGATCATCAAGTCCATGCCATATAAAAGTATATTTGAGAAATGACTTTGTATCACAAACATTACCATTTCCAATGAGCTGTGATTTTTAACAGGTCTCCAAACCTCTAACGCCCTTGGATGCAAACCTGAACTGATCTGAAAGCATCCTGGAACTTACACTTAGAATAAGTTCTGTTGTTTCAGTGTTGCATTCCTGTCCTACTATTCTCATAGGCTTAGCCAGTCTCCAAGGTCTTTCATTAACCATTAACCCTTCCTCAGAATCATAATCTCTTTATTTTTTTAAGGAGTTGGAATTGTTTTGTGCTACTTGCGCATTAAAAATTTTAAGTAAAAGAAATGTTATTGATAGGTCTCTTTCTACACAGGATACTACAAACTCCTTCTCCTTGCCCTTAAAATTCTGCTTGACAGCTTGAATTTTTCCTGACTTCCCGATGGCTAGTCACAAAACAGATTTTAATCTCACGAATTCAGCTTTCATCGAACCTAATCATCAACCTTTTCCCTTGAACTTATACTGACAAGTAGGGAACTTCTTCCAGAGCATGATACCTTTCATGGGATTCTCCTTGGATCACGGTAGCTACAGATCGTAAGTGCTTTACACTTTTTTGACCTTTACACAGTCACTTTTTGCTAGTTACCTGATAGGAAGACTAGCTCATAGGATCTGTGCTATGTAACCCAAAGGCAAACCAATCCACAAGTCAGTCGTCGACATCACTAATATGTAGCCATATCTAGGTGAACCAAGGAATGTGAGTGCTTTGGTGTGCATAAAGGAGACTCTCCATCATCAGATAAGTTCATGCACTTCATTTGCACTGAATCAGTGCCTAAAATCAGGCACTGAAGATTTATTTTATGTTAAAAAAGGGAGTGGGAAGGACAGTTTAGAAAATAGGGGAGTGGAAGGAGAATATAAGTGCCAGCAGCTTTATTTGGGAAGTAGCTAAGATAGTAAATTGGTTGAGAGAACTAGAAAAGGATTTTTCAAAGAGTAAGTCAAGACAGGAGGAGAAGAATGCATCTTGAAAAAGACCTAAAAGCTCCTAAAGAGAATACATTCATAACTTGTATGATCATCCTTAGGCATTCAAAAACACAGCAATGAGAAATAAGGCTGTAGGAAGTTAGAGATTGCTTTAAAAAGGGTTCAAACCACATTAATATCAAATGAAATGTTCCAAATAGTCTTATCTGTTGAAAAGCAGAGGGGTTTGGGGTGTAGAGTTCAGTTCTCCCCTATGTCTCTAATACATTGATGTGTGTTGTCCATAGATTGAGCTACGTTAAGTACTGAGGGTAGATTTAGATCAGATAGTAGGAAGAAATTCTTTACTGTGAGGGTGGTGAGACACTGGCACAGGTTGCCCAGAGAAGCTGTGGCTGCCCCCTCCCTGGCAGTGTTCAAGGCCAGGTTGGATGGGGCTTTGAGCAACCTGGTCTAGTGGAAGGTGTCCCTGCCCATGGCAGGGGGGTTGGAACAAGGTGATCTTTAAGGTCCCTTCCAACCCAAACTGTTCTGTGATTCTACGATTCTAGTTTTTTAAGGGATCAGGGAATTCTGAGAGGAACGGGGCAGTATCTCTTTGCATCCATTGCTTCTGCACTGGTTTGTGAGTCAAAAATCCCTTGTAGTTTTGTGCCAGTTTCCATTTGCTAAGTATTGACAGAGTCATGGGTACTACTCTTGTCAGTAAAATATGACTGGATGTTAGTAAGGGTGGGAATACTCTGACCTATTCAGCTGGTAGTTTGGGATAAACTATGGTAAACCCATTCAAATTACAAATTAGATTACTTGCAATTAAGATTTTTGAAAAAGGTCATAATGTATACTAATTATTTATGGATAATATCTGAACATTTTGAATTCTCATAGACTGGAGGAGAGAACAGCTGCATGTATCTTTACCCCAGAACAATGAGTATCTTTTCATTCAGGAAAAGCTAGAAGGTCCAATGTCCTTATGCTATAAGTTAGCAAAGAGTTGCCTTTTGGGGAGCAGCATGTCTATTTTTTTTGAAGTTGTCAGCTAATCCAAATCACCTCAATTCCCTGAAATATTCTGAAAAAGAAAAAAAGATATTTTTCAGAAACTATTTAATACTTGCTCTCTGAAAAATACTCTTCATAAACAACCTTCAGCTTGGGCACTCAGAACTGAGGCACGTGATATCATCAGCCACTCTAAAAATCTTGCTCTTGGACACTGACTAATGAAAGGAAAATAGTCTTTCCAAAACTGTTTGAAGTCAATGGAATATACACAGTGATTTCAAAGGTCCTTGGACCACATAAAGGAGGAGAATTTGTCTGGTAGGAGTCAAATTCTTTTGTTTTGATGTATTCTGAAAGTTGTAAAGTGTGAGAATTAGAGCACTGTCAATATGTGCTATAAAACCACATGTCCTTTAAGAGGATAATGCTCCTCTAGACCTTTTGCCACAAATTACTCTATATAATTGGACCTAAGATCACAAAGAGTACACATTTACAAGATAAATTGAAAATTAATGAACAAATAATATAGTAATTACCAATTCCTTATTATTTGAAGAATATACACACTATGGGGTCTATCTCTTCCTCAATGAGCATGTGTAACCCCCATTAATTTTAATGGGTGTTAAGCGTGCACATCAAGGGAAGAATTAACTCATGATTTTAAAACTGACTACTAAGATTAAGACCTGCACTTTTGGCTTTGAGTTGAAAATGTGGCATATCTTTTGATATTTATCTCTTTTTAATTGTGTATTTGTAGCTGAAGCAATTTGCAAATCATTGTTATCCCTATCAGTACAAGGCAAAGATAAATTGCATTATATACCCTACTTCTTGGACTCCTTGATGTTCTTTTCTGATTAAATTGAACTGTACCAGCAGTATCATAATTAATAATCTATGCTGATCAAGTTGGCAGTGCTAAGGCCATTTGGTATCTGATGGATATGAAAAATTGCTCAAGTAAGGTGTGTTGTTTGTTTATTTTTTTCACTAATGTGAGAAATATGCAGTTGATAATACTGAGTCGTGGATATTGTCAGATAATATGAAACCTGCAGTTTAGGTCTGGACAAGGAAAAAATCATCCAGTTTATTAAGACTTCTGAGGCAATTCATAAACTTTGATATTTTAAGCCTATGTTAAAAGAATTTTACTCCTTAGAAAGAGATCATAAGACTCTCAGTTGGAAGCTTTTGGTCCCAAATGAATTAGATATTAGTGTCAGTTATTTCTACATCTCAAGTCAGGGCAAGGATATTTCCATGTGCCCTTCTGCAGTTGTCCATTAATGAATATTAGCGAAAAGGCTTCTGCAGTTGTTCATAGCCTTTTTGATATTGATCCAGGTATCACTCCCCTACTTAGAGCAGGAATTGAAAGACTTTTTAAAGTGTAAACTAACATGGATTAGATATATACAGAGAAAGAACTTCTAATTTATTTTTAAAAACAGTAAGACCAAGGTTTTGCTTTTTAAAATTAATTATGCAGTTCATTTTTTACACTGAAACATAGTATTATGTTAGTGGCGAAGAGCTCAGAAACATGATTAACAAGCAGGTAATCTTAATGTCAGAGCTGAATGAACCACAAAAAATAAATAAAGAGGGAGAAACCAAGTTAAATTTTTAAAACTCTTAGCTTTTATGTAAGCTGTTTTTCTTGTTATAATTAGAAAACTTACCCTAGTAGCAGATTCTGTATGTATGTTCCATAATCTATCAGTTGCTCCTTACACTGCTGCAAAAGAGAATCATTTTCCATTTGTTCGGCTGTGTGAAAGTATGCACTTGTAAAAGCATTTATCCAGAGGTATAGCTGTTGAATATCCCTTTTAAATTTCCCTTTATTTTGTTCATCTATTAATTTAATTATAAATGTTTCAAACTGTTGCAACTTCTAGCTGCTGTTTGCACTGTCTCAATCATTCATGACCACAATTTAGTACCATTTTGAGCTGGAGAGCCAGCTTAGGGGTAGGAAGCCCTAGGTCTCAGCAGTGGAAGTCAGCCAATATAATTTAAATCCTATGAGCTTTATATTCTCAAGAGTAACTAGTTATAGAAGGTTCCTCCACATTTCTGCACATACTATAAGATACCACCAAAAGACACAATTTGCAAAAACTTCGAACATCTAAAATGGGGTGCTCAGCATCATTGTCTGTTATTACTATGCTAAGTGAGCGCCTTGTTGTCCTCTGGTTATAGAGATTATATTTGAGATAAGTTAGCCTCACTCTTTTGCTACGTCTGTTGTTGATCAGAGGATGATAACTTAGAAACTGATCAAAATGAGAGTGTTCTGAGTGACATCTATAGCAACTTTTGAATAGTGAGTAATGTGAAAAGGGTTTAGCAAGTCTTTTGAGCATTTTCATGAGAGAAAAAATAATTATGGACTATCAAAATGAGGGTTGGATGCAACAATTAAATTATAAAAGGATGGCCAAAGCAATGAATGTATATTAATAATTTTGAAACAAGTGGTTCAAGATGTTTGGTAGTTACAATAGTGACTTGTGCTTGTATATTCAGTCAAGATGTAGTTGCAGAAGAGAAACATACTAAATCCTCAAGTTAGAAGGTACATGTTTTAGGATAGCACTCTTTTGTCCTTCCCCCTTAGATGACACGTGGCTAAAAAAAGTCTTATTGATGTCAAAAAACTGTTTTATAAAGATCTTCCCTTATTAGGTTCTGAAGCTTAGAAAACAAGTAATCCAAAACTAGTCTCTGTTTCTGAGATGATTGTTGGGGTTTTGTTTTTCTTTTTTGTATAATGTTAATAGGCCTGTGAAAAATAGGACCCTGAATAATGCAGCCTTTCAGGAAATACTGGGACCTTCTTGTCTTCATTGCATATGCATGTGCTGTACCTTTGCTGCATCCTCAGAGCATTTACTATTGCAGTGTGCAGTAAAGCTGAAGGAGGAATCTGTTCGCCACTGTCTACAGAGACATTCAACAATGTTTCATATGAAGATTTCTCAGCTAAGTGAAATATTATGAGGCTGCTCTTTATCATCTTTTAAAGGTTGTGACGATGTGAGGAGGTCCCTGATCACTGGAAAACGGCAAATGTCACGCCTATCTTAAAAAAAATGTAAGAGGAAGACTCTGGGGAACTACAGGCTGATCAGCTTCACTTCAATCCTGGGTAAGACTATGAAGCAAGTCCTCATGAAAGACATTTTTAGGTACATGGAAAATAAGAAGGTGTTTGGAACAGCCAGCATGGGTTTACCACAGACAAATTGTGTCCAAGGAGCCTAACTATGATGAAGTGACCGCTGGCTCTCTGGATGAAGGGAAAGCAGTATATGTTGTTCACGTTGGCTTCAGAAAAAATTTAAACATTGTCTCCCATGGCATCCTTATATCCAAATTTGGGCTATCTGAACAGGATAGGTGGGAGAAAAGCTGGATGGGTGATCAGCCTTGAAGGACAGATCAACAGTTTGAATTCTAATTGGTAGGTGGTTCCTCAGCAGTCAGTTCAGTTCAGGGGACAATGAACAACTTGGATGGTGAGATGAAATTCACACTCATCAAGGTCACAATGACACAAAATTGAGGAACTGTTTGATATAATGAAGGGTCTGGTTGCCATTCAGAGGGATCTTAAAGTAGATAGAGCTGGCAGGAACATAATGAAATGTAATAAAGTTATAGGTAAAGTTCTACACCTAATTGAGAACAACCCGAGTCTGAAAGATTGACTGAGTAGGAAGCAGGTTTTCTGAAATAGACTTGTATGTCTTGGTGGATGACAAGCTGAACACGAGTCAGTCGTATGCCCTCACAGTAGAGAAGACAAGCCACAGACTGTGTGAGCAAGATACAGCCAGCAGGTCCACGGAAGTAACCGTTACCCTCTACTCAGTCCTTGTGAGGCCACATCTGGGACAGAGTCCATCTTTTGGAAATCCAGTACAAGAGACAGACCAACAAGGTGAAGAGAGACCTGTGGAGGGTCACCCAGTTGATTAAAAGTGAGGACCTCTGGAGAGAGGCTGATTGGTCAACATGGAGAAGAAAAGGCTGAAGAGGGAATCCAACTAGAACACACATGCAGTTCAGGTGAAGCTAAATGGAGGTTGCAGAGAAGACAAAAATCAGTCTTTTCTCAGAGGGTTACAGTAAAAGGGTGAAAGACAGAGAGATGAGAGGTCACAACTTACAGCAACGGAAAATTCAATTGAATGTAAAGAAAAAAGTTTTCACAAGGACAGTGGTTAAGCACTGGAACAACATCTGAGAAAGGCTGTGGCTTTTCCATCCTTGTGGATTTTCACATTTGCCTGGAAAAGGTCCTGAATAACCTTGTCTAACTTTAAAGTTAGCCCTGATTAGTGCTGGTGATTGACCAACTTTCAAACGTCACTTCCAATCTAAATTACTCTGATTCCATAATTTCTCAAGAAAGTGAATTTCTTACTTAATTTTCTTTTGTTAAAAAGAGAAAAAAAATGTTAAAATGTGTAACTCAAGAGTTACGGTTTCTAAAACCAAGATTCATTTGGGTTTGATATTTTCCTTCTTAAAGGGTTTTGGTTGAGGGTGGAAGGAAGAGAAAAAGTGTATATTCATGACAGGTACTTATAGCTGCCTGTATAGTTACCCACTTATTAAATAAACTAATATTTCAAAAAAAAAAAGTAAAAATAAGCACAAATGTTTAAAAAATATTCACAGGAAAGCCTGTGAATTAACGTCTATGTTGTGCATTGGTGAAGCCATGCACATTAAGTGCATTAAGTGCACTGGTGAAGCCACTACCCATGAAATCTATGAACTTTAGAACAGAAAAAGACATAAATAAAAGCAAGACTTAGAAGACCTTCACAAAAATACTATTTTTTAAAATTGACTTCTGCATAATTGTTTATGTGAAACTCATTACCACTAATATTACTTTTCAGTGGAGGTGAAAATACCATTAAACATATTTTTTTCACCTGAATGTATTGGTATTTAATAAGAACAGCTGTAAAATCCTAGTGATTCTGAAAATAAAATAGAATGCTATGTCAGAAAGCAGAAGTGATTCTTTGCTCCATTTTTTATTGGCTTATGATTTAAATGACCATTTGCTGAGAACAGTATCCAGTGCCTGGTATTTTTATTTGGAGATCTGGATGAATTAATATCCAAATAAAATGTTTGCTTACAAGAAATCTTGGTGTCCTTTTGTAATATTTGTAGTTCTGACTGCCTCTGAGTTTGAAAGGATGGATTGCATGTGTTATGGTGAAAAGAGCGCCCAAAGCCAGTTGAATTTCTAAACTGGATCCCTGCCGGGCTTCAGATAATGACCTGAGTTTCTGAACAAAAAACATCAAGGCTTCAAAACACCAAACCTCAAAACTTGCCCATCAATGACTTGATTTAGTGCCACTATAATCATTTGGCTCTTTGCCATTGTCTTCATTAGACTCACTGTCATGACCCAAAAGGTTTCTACCATTAGCAGGAGAAAAAGATATTTAAGAAACCCTCAACTTTTTTCAGCTGTGGTGTGATTTTTTTACAACAACAGCTTTCTCTCTTTTTCCAAGCAGTTTGCATTCGGAGCTCTGACACAGCAAGTCTCCAATAGCAAGACTATACTATACAAATATCATGGAAAGCACCAGGAGAAAGACTTTATATAAACTTCCCCCGTTTGTCTGAGCCATGCAGTTCTTTATTAATGACACTGTCAAAGTTTGTATTGTGCTCACACTGGAAGGGGAAACTTCATCCTCACAAACCCAATAAAAGTTGATTACACACATATGAAATCTATGGATTAGGGTCAGGATTCTTGGATCCTTTACAAAGGAAGTGTCATGTTTCAGCTTCTGTAGGGGGGGTTTATGTGAATGCGTGTGTGAAGCCACAGAACTCCATATAGTCCCTTTCAGTAAAGATCATACAAACAGAATGAAGTTCTTTTCCAAGCACAACTGTGGGATTATAATTGAGGGGGAAAAAAAAAATAATCTCTTGTTCTTTTAATCTTCATTGCCACCTGAAGGCTGTCAACAGAAATTAATGATTTTGATCAAAGGACAAAACATGGCAGATATTCCTAGTTAATAATAATACAACAATAAATTATATTAAATTATATTATATGGCAGTTTGTGAGGAGAGAGATGATGCCAGACCTGTGACCAAAGGGCCAAATATTCTAATGGGACCATTATACATCAGTTAAACATCAAAATCAAAGTCAGATTTTTAGAAGCAGATATGATGCTGAATTTGGTAGAAAACCCCGGAAAGATGATTCATGGTAGCATGGGTATAAGAAACAATATTATTTTCCTTTGGAACATTTGGTTCATTTGAAATAAGAAGCTTTGTGAAGGAAGGTGAATATACAAGTAATTACATGAAAATAAAAGGGTGGGAATCCCAATAAATAACAGTGTTCTCAGAGCAAAATATTTTTGTTCTTTAATATTAAAGTAGCATTTCAGAAAAGATTTTTTATTTTCTCTGTCACAATCTATCATACAATTCTAGTATAAAAATGCAAAAAAAAAAAAAAAAAAAAAGTGATTTGACCAAGCTGACATATTTCTTCCTCCTCAGGTTTTTTATTCTCAGAAAATTTTGAAATCTGCAGGATCTTGAG
Organism: Leptosomus discolor; assembly: GCF_034619465.1. NCBI lineage: Eukaryota > Metazoa > Chordata > Aves > Leptosomiformes > Leptosomidae > Leptosomus > Leptosomus discolor. Next base: position 15,994,843 of record NC_141393.1, on the reverse strand, counting down.
GGATATCCAGTTAAAAAATTTCAGAATCTTTCCCAAGAAACCCCATTCTTTTTATACCTGAAATTATCTCCTTCAACCATTTTTGGTTGTCTAAAAAGACTCAGAGCCTTTTCAATTTATTCAAATATTCTGTTCCAGTATAAGTGTTTCCTAAGTAGACATGCTTTGCAAACACATTGCTGTCACTATAGTCTCCCAGATTATCTCTGTGACATAGTATTCTACCATGTATTCCAATCACCTTCATCCAAGTCCTTTTTAAAAATTAAGCTAACTCCACAGCTAATTGATGAACCCCAAGAGTCAGCACCACAGAGTAGGTTTAAGACATAAAGTAAAAATAAATAGCCTTTTATAATGATAGGAGAGGTTTTGGCATAGGCAGTATGTAACCACCAGAGCCATAACATGAATCAGATCCTAGAGGTTAAAACAAAACACCTGACATTGTGAAATGTGTGATCAAATATTTTTTACATAATCATGTATTTCAGAAAGATAGTCAGCTTGACTGTTACATTACCTTAATTGAAAGTAAAAGATGAATTATATATATAGTGGTCTGGTAAATTGCTATAGGGCCAGGTTATTTTTATTGAATCTGATAGTGCCCTTCTTTACTCCCATTAACTGGATGGGAAAGACCAACTGGTCTTTAAGCAGTCAGACCATTGGATAGAAGGCAAACTACAAGCAGGAAGAGGAGAAAACCTCTTTTGCCCCTGAAGTTGTTGGCTGGTGATGCTGTCCAAGGGTTACTGCAAATTTAGTGACAATTCTTCAGTTGTTCCTATCTATCTCAACAGCCACAGCACTCCCCTCTAAGATGCTCTAAGACATTCAAGATATTTAGACTTTCTTACAGTGACCTCTCTGGTTTTCTTGCATTAAATTAATGAAAATGCCTCAGGTATCAAGACTGTGGAAAGTCATGGACGATACCCATGTGTAATGGGTTTGTGTGACAAGGTTTTGGTAGCTGGGGTGGTTACAGGGGTGGCTTCTGTGAGAAGCTGCTAGAAGTTTCCCCTATGTCCAATACAGCCAGTGCCAGCTGGCTCCAAGACAGACCCACTGCTGGCCAATGCCGAGTCAATCAGTGACAGTGGTAGTACCTCTGTGATAATGTGTTTAAGAAAGGGAAAAGTTATTGTGCAGCAGCAATTGCAGCGAGAGAGCAGTGAGAATATGTGAGAGACAGCAAGGTCAGTGAAGAAGTAGGGGGAGGAGGTGCTCCAGGCGCCAGAGGAGAGATTCCCCTGCAGCCCATGGGTGAAGACTGTGGTGAGGTAGTCTGTCCCCCTGCAGCCCATGGGTGGTGGAGTAGATATCTGCCTAGACACCATGGAGGACCCCATGCCAGTGTAGGTGGATGCCTGAAGGAAGCGGTGACCCTGTGGGAAGCCTGCATTGGAGCAGGCTCCTGTCAGGACCTGTGGACCCGTGGAGACAGAGAAGCCCACGCTGGAGCAGGTTTGCTGCCAGAGACCCCATGAGGGGACCTCCACTGGAGCAGTCAGTTCCTGAAGGACTGCACCCCATGAAGGAGACTCACGCTGGAGCAGTTTGTGAAGAACTGTAGCCTATGGGAAGGACTCATACTGGAGGAGTCATGGAGGACTATCTCCTGTGAGCGGGACCCCACATTGGAGCAGAGGAAGAGGGTGAGGAGTCCTTGCCCTGAGGAGGAAGGAGCAGCAGGAGCAACAGTGTGATGAACCGGCCTTAACCCTCATTCACTGTCCCCCTGCACTGCTTGGGGGGAGGAGGGAGAGAAATTGGGGACAAAGTTAAGCCAGGGAAAGAAGGAAGGGGTGTGGGGGAAGGTGTTTTAAGATTTGGTTTTATTTCTCGTTACTCCTTTCTGAGTTGATTGATAATAAATTACTTTTTTTTTTTTTTTCCAAGTCAAGTCTGTTTTGCCCATGACTGTAAATGCTGAGTGATCTCCCTGTCCTTATCTTGACTCACAAGCCTGTTGTCATATTTTTTCTCTCCCCTGTCCAGCTGAGGAGGGGGAGTGATAGAGCATCTTTGGTGGGCACCTGGCATCCAGCCAGGGTCAAATCACCACACCATGCTTTTAATGTCGTAGAGGGACAGTACTTGGGATTTTTTTTTACACAATATAACTGTAATCTGCAATATACTACATACAATCTAGTATTCTAGGTTACTGGGATTTATACAAATAACTGTAAATACGATGTGGATCCCAGTTCTCAAATGCAGGACCACTGAGTCATATGCCTAAATGCTCAAGTAGTCCCGTGGCTGATGTTCAGCAGTTCCATACCAATCTGGAAGCTTGCTGTGAAGCAGGAAGTCTGTTCTGCTCCTCGGAGAACAAAAATCTTCACGTATGAGACTTACAGATCCATGTTTAAAAAAAAAACCAAACAACAAAACCCTGAGAAACTTTAATCTGTGATTTCTAGAAATTTGGTAATACTTGGTTGCATCTGGTTGGAGTTAGTTATTTATAGCAACTATTTATAGCATATTTTATTTATGGCCTTTCCTTGGGACACTTTTTTCACACTTGTTTCATAGAATTTTTCTCCTTTTGGAAAAGGTACAGTTCTGAAGTTTAGGCCATCAAAGCAAAAAGTTCAAACATCGCTACAAAATATGTTTGATGATGAAATATTAAACATTCAGTAATAAAGACACAGAAATGATTATATAACTCCATAGGTTAAACATGACCCACTTAAACAAATAGCTGGGGCTAAAAAAGAGAGTCTGTAAAATCAGTGTATTTATTCCCAGTTCTCTAAATGACGTATGTTTAAACTGATCTCTCACAATCAACTCGTATCTGCTTCAGCACAGTCATCCGATACCTATCTAAATGAATCTAAGAGGTGCAAAATCACTCCTGGGTGACAATTCCATTGCACAGTGGGGTGTATGCTAATACAGCTGAACTCAGGGAAAAATTCTTGCTGATCCTGATTTCAATGGGGACAGGAATTTGTTGCCTCTCTAAAATGAGAAAGATCAAATTTTGAAAGAGGAAGCAATGTGTTGAGATCTTCATGTGCCTTGATTTCAAACAAAATCCTTGGTTTTCAGGATCCCTTGTAAATAAGATAGGATACTAGAATAGGGAATTATCTGGACAGTAATCCCAAGTAATTTTTTCAAAGGAAAAAGAATGAGGAAAAGAGATAAACAATGAAGAACCAGAGGGAATTGTGACTTAATTGGATATTTAAAATACAATTAAAATACATGAAAATATGATTAAAAATCATAAATATAATGTATCAAGCAAGCTGTATATATTGGCCCTATTTCAAGGGTGCATTCCTGTTCATTACTGTGCATAAGATCCTGCTTAAGTGCTTTTCTTAGAGGGAATGGTCTTAAGTTCTTGTTTAAGTGCTGTCTTGAAACAGGGCCGACATATAACTCCATGCCATTTTCAATCAGGTGCTCTGCATTTGCTCACTACAGTCACTTATCCCATCTTGACTCTAGTGCAACAAACTCTTCCTGGTAGAAACCATGGCTCTACATTTATTGATGGAGTACAGTCTTGCCAGCTCTGACTCCTGAATGGGGTTTTCTGGGTTTTCTGGTGTTTCTTCACTAAGCTGTTAATACTAGTAATACAAATAACAGTTAATAAATCAATCTGTTTCTTCCAGGAATTTTGCTAGGAGGCATTAACCCCTTCTCACCATCTTCCAGGCCACACCCCTGCACTCTTTACAATGAGTGCAGCATATTTTTTATTTCTTCAACTGGCATTTGCAATCTGTCCTGACATAATTTACACATTTACACATTTTACAGAGCAAAGCACAGTCATGCAATTTAATTCCAAAAAACATAAGCATAGGAGACTCGGCACACTCGATTAGCAAAGCATATGATCGAGTTTTGCCAGTATGATATCAAAGGCACACGTTTGATTTGAATTTGTGTCAAAATGTACCTGCTGCTCTTCATTTCAAAACAGACATGTGCTGATGTGTTAGCCCATATTCACACACAGGGGGCTTTTATATGCTGCAAACTGCACGTGTAGACCAGTGTCCTTTATAAATGCACTTTCTTTCCCTTCCTTTTCTCTTATCTCAAGGCAGCTGGTCTCCACATCCTTAGGGAGAGGGAAGGCCTGTCACCGCCCGAGAGACAGAGAAAGGGAATGCAAGAAATCACCATTCAACCTAATGAAATAAAGTTCTGACCCAGATAAAGTCATCTGGGTTCTTCCGCTGATCATTGCCCTATTGAGCCACCATTCCAGTTCTATTATTTCTTTTAAATAGGGATTTAATGCTTATGAATGGAAGGTGAATGCTTGAAAATGAAAGGTGATCACTGCAGTAAAGGACGAATCAATACAGAACCAAAGTGCTCTACTTATCCACAGGGCAAACTAAAGTGAAAGGAAATGTCTTCAAGACCCTCTCAAGCAGTTGTACTAACAGAAATGATGATTAAATTCCCATAATATTACACTTGGACTTAAAAAAAATCAGTGATTAAACACTTACTAGAAAAGGAATTGGCAGCTACCTGGACTGTGGGCATTTTGTTGTTCACTTTCCTTTAGCTTGATTTAAAGGAAAGGAATTTGATTGAATTTTGTGATTTTTTAATTAATAACGATTGATAGCTGCAAAGAGCAGACTTAGAAGGACCAGAAAAAACTTATTCCTCTGCAAGTTATTTAAAATTCAGTTTCTAGGAACGTAAGTAATTGAGTACTTTTCTAGGGTTCTAGGTCACATAGGTATAAATGAGTATATTTGGAATAATAGCTGAAATCTTAGTTTATTCAGTAGGTCGTGAAATGGGCTTTTTTTTAACCTCTAAATGTGATTAATATTAGAGGCTGCAAACAGCATGATAGCAAGAGAAGTGCTCACATTCACAGGTAAAATATTTTTGAATTTCATGGAAACTGTAAAAAATTAAAATAGAATTTGGGCCAGGAACTTTCTGTGCTAATCTGGGACTGGCATTTGGGGGTGTTGGTGTCAAGAGATTTTGGTTTTGGGTCATTCTCAGCAGTAGATGAAATAATGAAGGATTTACTTTCTTTGATCCTCCAGCAAACCCTGATTGGGTGGAAGCAGGGAGAGACAGTTAACTTCACAAAGTCAATGAATGTGGCCATCTGGGAGAATGCAAATTTAGACAAATGTGATATATGTGGGATGACACTTTTTGCTTAGAACATGCCACACCATAAAAGCATTAAAAATACATTCATATGACCCAGAGCATTTGATTAAAGCCTTTGATATACAATAAATTCACCCCCAAACAAACTAAAGGGGACACCTTGTACGAAATACAGACCCAGATTCATTCAGGTTTCGTTTTCTGCCTCCTCAGTCTCTTCTCTTCGGGCATCTCTCTGTGTGTATCCTTTCAATTCAACTAACTGAGTGGAATCTGTGTAAAAAAACTACAATCCATTGTGCCACAGCTCCTCCTTTATTTGGAAAATTGTTTTTCCTCTTTCAGCTCTTTATGTTTCATCCTTTCAAGCCACTGTCTGGAGAAAAATTTAAGTAACTTAGCATATAAGTAACTGCTCCTGGAAGGAGTCCCAGTATGTCTAAAATAAGCAAAGCTGACCTGATCAGGACCAGATCCAAATAACTACCAGTAAGAATACTTTGTGTTCAGCAGCATGTCCTTCCCCAGCTGCAGAAACATCACTGGGGCTCAACTAGTTCCCAGACAGGAAGACATCCAAAGCTGCTCATAGTCCTCTTCCAAGTAGTACATATTCAATGCTGCTATCTAACCCCTCCCAGACAAGCCGCACTGTAATATTTATCTGTCAATGTGCGTCTAGATCTTTAGATCATCCACAGTGTGTTTTGGTGTGATATAAAAGGCAATGTTTCCATAGACTGAACTGTGTCTTGAACATGCTCACTCAACCCAAAGACCTTACTAAAAGTCTGTTTTAAAGCAGGGGGTGAACTGACCTGATCTGAAACAGTAAATGTCCTTTTTGTGGTGGCCAAATATCTACGTTGTCTGTTCCATGGCAAACGAGTAAAACCAGGGATTGCCTTTTCCCTACAATGTGCACAAATGGACAGACATATGATATGTTATGAGTTGCTGCTGATATAAATACCTACTGCACCCAGGACACGATAGAAGTTGGGAAAAAAAGTATATGTCAGAGCAGTGTATCTGTGACACAGCACCTCCTGGAGATACAGATGATGCAGAACAGTTTATTTAGCACTTTAGGTGGAAATTGAAGGCTCAGCCCAACCCTTACCTAAAGATTTGTTTTCTTTATTTTTCTTTTTTTTTTTTTGTTTTTCCCTTTTTATCTTTTTTTTCTCTTTTTTTCTGTTCTGTTCTTTTCTTTATTTTTTAGTAGGAGACAGAGTAGTTCTACATGAAACAAACACAGAGGACTTGCCAATTTCCATTTTTTGTGAAAAGTTATTTTTGACAAATTACCTGACTATTTGTATTGAACAAAATAATTGAAGTGATGAGCTTGCAGCCTTTGTTGCTAGAGGAAATAGTTCTTTTAACAACAGTGGAACTAGCTACAGGAGTAAAACTTGTCTAACTAAACCTTTATTTTGTACAATAGGAGATAGAAGACAAGGAAACAGATCAAGCATCATAAAGTGTGGATCAAGATTGCTGCAGAAGAGAAGCTGTAGTTACTTCAAACCGCTTGTTTCTTCCAAAACAAAAGACTGCTGAGTGAGCCTTGTCCTCAGATGGTGTAACCTCTCATGGCTTCACTGTCATCAATAAACTACTCCTGTCACCCATGGAACAGCCCTGGCTTTGCAATAGGTGACCAGGTTATCACACTCTGGGCATAGCTATGATATGGAAATGAGATGGCAGGCTGACTGGTATTTACATATGATGGGGAGGCCTACTGGAAACCAGGGTGTTAAGCAGAAAGCAGAGGACAGAGCTACTCTCTGTGTTTTACAAGGTGAGAGAGAGATAGAAAAAGTGAAGGTTTGTGAAAAGGAGAAAAGGAAGGGGTGGGGGACTCTCCCTTTGAAAGAGCAAGAGTCCAAACCTTCTGATCACATCTACTTGTGGTTAGAGAATTACATATTCCACAGGGCCAACTCTGCACGCTTCATACTTACTGTTCACACTGGTCCTTTAACGGCTCTGTGCAATAAAGTACACAGTGCTAACCACCACAGCCTACTTCATCTGCACTTCATCAGATTAGCATTAGGTTGAAACCTCCAAGACAATATAAATGAGATCAATAAATAGTGCAATCAATCTCCTCTAGTTTTAAGTGTCCAGAGAGAGATTTAAACAGAACTCCTGTAGGCTGACATTGCTTTACCAGCAGAGAGAACACCAAACGCATTTTATTGATGCTAATGCATGTGTTGCCCCTTATGATGCTTCTTGCACTTAAACAGCAAAGCCAACAGGACTCTGTAGATTTATGGATTCTTTGGAATGTGTTTAAAAAATTATTTGAATTTGCAGTGATAGAAAAAGTGTATCTATACAGTTCTTCCTTTTCTTTGGTTTTTCCAAATGGGATGAGATTTATCTTGTTTTACATCTCTTTATACATTTCCCAGGTATTCAAGCAGGGACTGAATAATCTTTGTCCAGCTCTGAGTGCCTTGTCAGTGACTAAGGAATAAGGTGTATTTCCAGAATTTGCAAAGGTGAAAGAAGAATAACCAAAAATGCTCCAAATTAGGAAAACAAACACAGTTTCCTGATTCCAGATTTTTAAAAGAACAGTAATAACAAATTTAAAAAGCCAAAGCAACATAGCACAGTCACAATTTCTACAGATATAAAGGAAGGAATTGGTTGAAATCCGTATGCTGAAAAAAAGTATAATGCTGAGGGGAAATAAAATCCTCTGGAAGGTACAGGTTTGGGAGTATTCATCACTTTATTTTTACGCTGAAATTGAAGCAGTTGCAGCAGCGTCAGTCTGGAACGATGACTCAAGCCCTAACATACATTCCAGAGAGAAACAGGGCAAGACAATTCGGAACATTCCAGGTTTTGTTATTACTGCCGTTTCCTCAAAACGGCAACAACTGTTTCACTGAGTTATAAGAATCTTCCTTTGCTTGACAAAACTCACAAACAGAGCTTGTTTTTTGAAAAGCGGCAAAGCAGGTAGGACATTTCTTATAGCCTTCCTTTCTTTTTACCTTTCTGTGACCCCTAAGAAGTCACAGTCCTCTCACAGTCTAATCAGCATGGGGAATTGCAGAATGAATGGGCTGGAAAATTCCTTTGAAAGGCAATAATAATATTTTTTCATATATGAATTTCAGCTTGGTTCTTAGGAGCCCAACAAAGAGAAGTCACGGTTATTGTTGTTTTAATTTTTTTGCTCCTTCATAGAGCTTTTCAAAGGTGCTTGCTTTTGCATAAGTTGTAAGTTTATGTTAAAGTCCTATGCTAGTCTTTGTTACACGTTTTAGTGCATTCTGTACTGCCCTGGGAGTTAACCCCCCTCCCCCAAAGAACTCTTTCTCAGCCCCTTCATCTGTAACCTTTCTGCAAGTAAATGCTAATTGAAAAAGAAAGAACACCACTAATCTTGGAATTTAAATGCATTTAACAAAACCAATCTCAATCTAAATTGTTGTTTCACCATTCCCTTTTCCCCAACAGATGTCGAGAAACTGCAATTCCTATTAAGAACACTTGACTGTTTACTCAGCAAGAGAACTTCAGGCTCAGGCTGCATCAATCTAAATGCGTTTCAGGACGTCAGTCTTTTGAAAAGTGCAGACTGTTAGTTGGTTATTTTTAAATGTAATCTTCACATAAAAGAGTTGCTACATTTTTTCTTTTCACTTTGTCATCCCTCTCTCCCTTCTTCTTCTTTTTATTTTTTTTTAATGATGGCATCAAACATAGATGTCCTGAATTTTTATGTCCCATTCCATTTAAGCTTCTCTCCGTGGCTTTATTTCATTTTTTTGTCACTTCTTTTCAGCTTTGACCTAAAGGAATATTAGTGAAGACTGCGAACATTATTGCAGGAAAAAAAATAAGATTCCAGAAATGTTATGTAGTCAGAATGTTAGACATTAAGAACATGAATATGTTTTCTGACTGAGCCTTACAGTAAAGCCCCCTGGGCTTTGACCACAGACCTACGTAAAGTTATCTGTGCAGATAAAGGCAACTCTGTGTGGTTTTGTTGTTTTGTACCCTGGGCGTCACTAGTTAACCATGATCAGAAAAGTAGACATGTGTCTTGGTGTTTTTCCCCTTTTTTCTCTTATCTCTTCACACGATCCTTCAGTTAGTAAATGCAATATTAGTATTTGCAAATATATCCTCAAGTGATAATCACTGAAATATAGCTTAGGCCTCAAATTCTGCAATTACAGTCTGGCTGTAAACATGCATAATTACACTGGTATGAACCCCCGTTTAGCACGAGTCTTTCAAGTACGTTTTGCCATAGCATAAATTTCAGTTGCTTTTCTTATCAGGTTTTAATATGTGGTGGGTCAGGTCCTTCACTTGTTATGGGACAGCTGGCAAAGCTGAGGACTGCAGGCTGTGTTTTGGACCTGCATTGCCACAGGCAAGTCTGCAGTGGCTGGGGCAGCCCCACCTTGAGGTGTGTGTTGCCTGAATGAGGGATGCTGCTTTTCTGAGGTCTTTGCATTTTCTCTGACAAAAGCATGTGACAGGAATGCTCTGGACCACACAAGGTCAGGATTAGCCACATGGCTCTAGACATGCAACACAGAGAAAGTCAGCAAAAGCATGGAAAAATGGCATGTAGGTGAAAAAGAGTTTAAATTATGAATGCTGACAGGCAACAGATAATTGGGTGCATGGGTGTGTGTGTGGGTGAATGTCTGAAACTGAACTTTTGAACTCTCAAGCAGAAACCTGTTACTTGCTGCCTGCAATCTGTATGGGCTGGCTGTAAATGTTGATAACCCCTGGACTAAATGAAAATGGTGCATCTTGAATCCTCCAGTTAATAAAGAGGTATTAAACACAACTAGCAAGTAGGTGGGGGACTTGGGTTCCAGAAAGACCTGGTGCTGAAACAAAGGGTTCCCAAAAATAAGTGATCTCAGAAAGAAGAAGGTGGCCTAGAAAGAAGGCAGCTGTGGGAAAGATCCTGGAAATAGGGAAGATCTAGGGGATTAAGAAGACGAAAACAAATGCCCAGGGGCAAGCACTGACTATCATGAGCTTCTGCCCAAACCTCCCAGGCCAGCAGTGATCCCTGGCTGGAAGGGAAGTAAAAGTTTAACAAACATAATACTGGGGAGGGTAATGTATAAGTGACTGTGTGAGATAATCAAGTTGGGTAAAAGCTCTGATCCTGTTGGTTCTTAAATAAACCCAGTGTCCAGATCCATCATGGGCTGTTCTTTGTTCTGTCTCCCTTGTGACAGAAGGGTGAAGAATGCTAAGCCAGGCGTTAAAGGGTAATATTCAAGTATCATGAGCATTGAATATTGTTTCTAAAATAGAATAGCTATTTCTTTAAGATTCCTAGAAAAATGCAAATATACAAGTAGAAAATCAAATAAACAACACAATTAAGATTCCTGTAAAGATAGCAATACTTCGAGATAACCTGAAAATGGAAGAAGTTATAAGGAAAAATGAAGTCAAATGAATAATAATACACAAAGAAATCTCACACAATGGCAATCTGATGGATGATTTTGCAGCCTTTACCCCAGTTACCTATCCAGAAATCCTTTGGAACCAATTAGTAGTGGGTAGAGAAGGCAGGAAACCATTTCCCATCAACATGTCAAGATATCAGAAATAATTCCATTATGCAGCATAAAAAAAGAAGAAAAATAAAACCTTGAGAAGTTTTTCTGGTGGTTTTCAATTCTTTTTCATGGAAGAATGTGCCATCCAAAGAGTTCACTTGGTCTCTTAAAGTTCCAGAACAAAGTCAAGAAAGCTGAAGTGATTTTTTTTCTTTTCCATTGCAAATTGCAGTTGAAACAATAGATTATTTTATAATCCAAAAATATGTTATTTAAAAACTCATCACCATTGACAGTCTTTTTAGAGCTTAGAAGCTCTATGATGCTTACAGGCAGCATAGAATTAGCATGCTCATCTCTACAGGCTCAGTTCTCCCTTCTTCCCAAGACCTCTCACAGCAATCAAGACAACTACAGATGGGTTGATGGCCCACGAAGCTGCTGGATATTTCTGTCTACAAATTCTCAACCCTAATGTGGACAATGAGTACCTTGAGTCATGCCCCAATACGTATTCAGAAGTCAATTTAAATGCAGTCTCAGTGAATATAAAATGGCTGAATATTGGACCTAACACTGACATCCTCTTGCAAACTGTGGAAATAATTTTTCAATGTGCTTAAGTTCTGTTTTCAAAAATGATGAAAGCAGTGAAGACCAGAGTCTGAAAGGAATTTGAGATCTCCCACATGAAATCAGTGGGAGTGAGATAAATAACTACACTCTAACTCCATCCTAGCTATAAGGCAGTAGTCAATTTCTGGTTTATAGGCTGTCTATTGTGAAACATTAATAGACGCCCTACAGCACATCCATCTGCAACATGTCCTGTTGTAATGGGTCACCCAGCTAACAGTGTTGGATAGCCATATACCATTACAATGCCATTTCACTTTTCAACCCTTTTTAAATGGAAAGCAGACTGAGACAGAATTGTTTCATACTTTTTCTCCACTAGTGACTTGAAGACCAATGAATAGCAACATGCTATACAATGTGAATAAAGAAACGGGGCTTGACTACCAGGTGCTGATAAAAAAACTCCCTGCATTTTGGGGAGTTATGAAAAAGAAGTCAAGTAATAATTTGGCAGTCATGTATTAAGTTTGTGATCCCGTAATATCATGAACGCTTTGTATTGACAAGATATCTACACGGGTACAAAGAGTCTGAATTATAGATACAGTTTCTCAGAATAGCCTACATCATACAGTAAGTTTGTCAAACCAAAGTTGATGTTTGTCCAGTTTCTTTGGGTGGCTTTCTAAATTGCAGTAACAAAACTGATCATCCTAGCCACCATGGCAAACACAAATGCCTGTGCAATACGGGCAATCTGCTTTTGGGACACTGCTGTTTAGATTACACAGTTTAAAATTCAAAACCAATGTATAGCATCACCAGCACATTCAGTATAGTTAAAAATGTAAATTAGAATTTTATTTTTGATGCAAAAAGTAGCCTTGGAAACAAAAGTAATTTTTTGAAGAGTCTGAATTATAACTGAAGAATTTTTACTTCCAAAATGTTAGAACCAAAGGTGTTCAGGTTTGTAGTTATATTTTGTTTTTCCTTCAGTGTCAGGAATGCAGGTGTTTGCTCTCGGCTTATATTTAGTTCAGCAAACACATTCATTGTGGTCACTGCAAGGGAAATTCCCCTCTTTGTGAGTGTATGGCTCACCTGGGTTCCCCTCTGACCCTCTCTCATAACATTGTGGTGTAGCAAGAGAGTAGAAAATCTTGTACATTCTTGCTTTGTGTGAAGGATCATCATCCTCTTTCTGGTTTCTGATGTTAAAGGTCAACTGTGGTGTTTAGTTTCTTCTCCAATATAACTTCATTTTAGGTTTGTACTTTTTTATGGGATCTGTGTTTGATTTCTTTTTTAATTCTGAAGTGAGAAGACCCTCAAATTCCTGCTCTCCATTCCAGTAGTGGGCTGCAGGAAAGAAACAGCATCTGCAGAGGGGTAGTAACAGGAGAGTAGAATGGCTGGGTCCCTATTCAAATAAACACCCAGGTCCTGCGTGCCAGGCTGCACTCACAACACCTGTGTGGCAGCACATCAAAAGCTGGAGCCTGCCTCAGAGTATTACTACTGCTCTTTTCGCTCCATGGCGCGGTGGAAAAACAAGCTGGCCTTCCAGCTCTGGAGGTGGAGCATCCAGGCTGAAACTCATCCTTTAGAAGAAGGATCTCCCAACAGCATTTTGAAAAAAAAGTGTGTTGAGACAAAAATGTTGCATGTTGAATCTGGAGCCCATTCAGATATGTCCTCTTTCCTGCTGGCACAATGGGGTCCCTTAGCACTAGACTCAGCCATATTCTAAAGGTAATTCAAATGGCAAATTTGCCCCAGGCCACAGTGAAACACATCTCTTTTCATGTCATTTCCTTCCCTGTCAAGGGCCAAACCTGAACTTTTTACTGTCACCTAGCAGTTGCCATGAGAGTTGCACGGCTATTTACCGTTCTGGTTCCAAGACACTCACAAAAGATCTGAGGAAAATTATTGTTGCTGTCCACAAACCAAGCCATCACCCCCTGACAGAAAACAAATAAGGTGCTACTCATGCTTCCTCACTACTGAGGTTTTCTATCCACTGTGAACTGATGCTTTTTTTTTGAGATTATTTTATAGTATGTTTGTAAGCTGCAGTTAGATAGAAGAAAATTTCCACTTCAACAATTAAATTTATGTTCAGACACAGCGGCAGAGGGCTAGTGGATAATAGGGAAGAAAATAATGCTGAAATCATTAGGAAATTCACTCTAAAACTTTTGTTGATTGAGTCAGAGATAGATAACTAGCCTTGATAATTATTCCAACTACCCCAAATTCACCATGCTGCAAACTGTATCTGAGAATATTTTGGGAATAACCTTTCTTGTATGACATTCTTCATACCCTGTGCCATGAAACGGTCAGGAAATTCGGAAAAGAACTTTATTCCATGTAGCCAATAAAGTCTTTTACTTACCGGCCATGGTTCAACAATTATGTATGTTTATGTTTCACTTTTATTCTACTTGGCTTTAAGTATGTATTTAAATGTTTGAATTAAGACTTCGATAGACAAAGCAGCAAAAAGAAAAACAAATACTTTGTTTTAGCTGCTTAATTCACATTTGCAAATGGAGAGTCAGACCAGTTTGGACCCCAACTGATATTTCCTATCAGTGGCAGCACTAATCCAATCCAATCCAATGCAATCCAATGCAATACAATACAATATACTAATTTTAATTAATTAATTATAATTCTAATTAATCAATTTTAATAACTATTTAATAGCAACTTTTTAAAAACAAACTGTACAGTAATTTACAGATGACTATTGCAAGGCATATCTTGAACATTTTCCTCATTTAAGGTGATAGTGAGAAAGGCAGATGTTTGCCTGGTGTTACAGGATGAACTACTCTGGCTGGTACTAGAAATTGTGACTCTTTTAACCCACAAGAGACTTTAAAGACAATGAACAGTTTACTGACAAATGTCATTCAATAGGTAAATGATAGTATTCTTGCCTTGGTTACTGATCAGCCCAGAACTTTCTGGAAAGTAATTTTAAATTGTTAGAAGTAAAACTTTGCTTGTTTGGTAAATCAAAATAGAACCAAAGAGAATTGCAAACAAATACGATGAATTTTCACAAAAGATGAACCATTTGTAAAAACTGACATGCTTTCAAGAAACATTTGATTTAATTCAAACAGCATCTCAAATTAATACTCCTTTCTCATTTAAACAAAAAAAAGGAACCAGATCTTCAAGGTACTTATCCATTTTATTCCTCAGCTCCCCGGTAAAGGTTAGTAATATGTACCAATCACAGAAATACTGAAGGGCTCACCATTTATGCCAAATGACGACCCTATATTTCATGTTAGGGAGCACTTACTCAAAGGAATGCCCACATTTTTTATGGATGAACTATTCATTCACTTGTGTGAATAAAATATTCAGGCATTCAGAATTCATAACCTGTTTCTTTAAGGTGCTGCGTAATTGTGGATAAAAGATGATATTGCAGTGAAAAATGCTGCTAATTACTATTTATTATTATCCATTATTATTTCCATTTATATCTCACTATTTTTAACTGCTCATAAAAATTTCACTTCCTATGACTTAGTCCAGATTGTATGATAAGTGAATAAATAATGCTAGCGCTTTCCTACACTGTTTTCTTTTTTTTTTTCATGAAACCAGATTTCTAGATATGAATCGTCACTATGTATTCCCCACCCCTTCCAAAAACACAGCTATAATTGTGTAGACATTGCTAAGTAGGTGAACGTTTGGTAGAATCTTCCAGCATGTGACAAACACACACATATGTGAACAGAGTAAATACAAATACAATTCATTCCGCAGATTTTTGCAGAATTCTGGGAACATTTTTACTGACCTGAAAAAGGATTTTATTTTTTTTTTTCTCGTGTACCATTTTCTGTATGTTGTGTCACACAAAGCATATTCTGTACAATCTGTGAAACCTTGCATTAGACAGAGTGAAAGTTAAGTGAATTTTAGGGGGATTATTTATTATATTGCAAATCACTGCCTGGCATAGTGCATTTCTTCACTGAAATATGTTTTTAGCACTTTGGAAATCCCTTTGTATGCATCTGAGTCAATTAATTTCTCTGTGAGCATACGTGCTACTCAATATACTTGTTATGTGTTTGTAGCTCTCGGTGTGTAATGAGACATTTTTGCTGTTGCTGATAATTCTGTAGATTCCATTGTACCCAGACATATGGTGTCAGTTGTTTGAAGGCTTTAGAAACCCTCGGATTGGCTGTGATGTATAAATGCAATAATCCCCATAGAAAACTTCGGACTTCTCAAACCAGAATTTAAAATCCGCATGCTCACTTGCAGACTTGGGAGTTTTAAAAACAAACGGGCCCTTGTAGATAATTTAACATTAATGGCCCGAGTCAACAAGAAGTGCAAAACATTCAGCCCCCAGGAAGAGCGATACAAAGTCTGAGATGTGCTTCCACAGGGTATGAGCCAGATGGAAATATGTATAACCAGCATTTTATCAGTATTCAGTGTGTATTAAACTAGTGTTATTAAAGGGCAACTTTTAAATACTTTAGTAAGGAAGAATGATGATTTGCCTTCTCTCTGTAGTTCTAATCCAAACCCAGAAGCAGCCAATCGAAAGACCCCATTGATTTTGATGGGTTTTCTGTTGAGCCTTATGTCTGCAAGCTGAATGAAAGGCAGCTGCAGGGAATTGGAGGGCCCTGGTTTAGCAGATGCTCCTGGCTTCCCCTAAACTCACACAAGCCACCACAGGTCCTTCATAGCATGCGCATCTGGGGTGAAATCATGACTCCTTTCTCAGTCAGTAGGAGCTTTACCACAGACTATGGGTGGATTTCAAATTTCACCCCTGGCGTGAGTAGGTCAGTTTATTTTATTGTTTGTTCTGGATATTAAATATCCCTGATGAGGCTGTTCTGCTTGGATTGTCTCAGTGGGCCTGGAAGTGACAGAGTTATTTATTATGTATCTATAGCCCTGTTACCTGATTTGTGTCATAAATACATACTTTTTATGCTCAGAGCCTTGGTGCAAAGCGGTTGTTATTGTAGCTGCCAAATAAAACAAATATTGGTCAAAGGCCAAAACCTGAGTGAATAAGGACCATTTTCCCTTGAGATATTATAGCCTTAAACAGTGTTTCACCAAGTCTCAGTTCTACTGCAGTGTGATTTGTTAAACATGACTGACTACAGATAGTGCTTGAACAGAGTAGCAGTAACATTTTCTCCATCCTTCTAATATATTTGTTTTCATGCACTGTGGTAAAGATTTTTATTTATTTATTAGGGAAAACAAGTACGTTAGTGGGGTCTTCCATACAACTTAATGAACTGCTGGGCCTTTTATTCGTTACATATATAGCTCTTGTGTTTAGGGCAGCAGTGCACAAGTCCAGGCTGTAACCAGGTCCCATTGTTCTGGATGTGATACAAACACAGAGTTAATCAACTGAACAATGTGTAATGATTTGTAACTTCATTCTATTGCATATTACAGGAATACCAGAATGGGTGCAGCCCAGCATTGTGTGACCAGCTAGAAAATATTCCCATCTTTTTCTGAGAAGGCTACTTAAAACTCTTGGATGAGCATTGGCCAGCTGCTGTCTGATGAACAGAAGTCAAATATGCAGCACAGGAGGAAAAATTAGCCTGGTTGTACAGCCTATGTGTAGATGCGCAAAGAAGAGTATGTAAAACGGGAAAGCAAAAAGGTTTTAGTCCTTAGATTCATTTGAATTCCTTAAGGCTAAACAGATATTTTGGATTATGCCAGGAGCAATGTGTCTTTGGTGATGAACATACACTTTTTCCTTATAACACCTTTCTACTTGCAATTTCTCCTAGCATTAATGCCAGGGGACTATCCAGATGAGACATTTGCAAGCTTTTTGTTTTCTATGTGCTGCTGGACCAGCAATAAGGGGAGTTACTTGTGCTGGATGATTGACCTTCATTCATGTCTAAATAGTTTCTCCCCTCATGACTCTGTGGAAGATGTCCAAATGAGCAAGCTCCATCCAGAGTTTCCCAAAAAACACAAAATGAGACTGTTCCCTCCTTTGAAGTTGTGTGTGTGTGTGTGTGTATAGCAGAACTGAGCCTTTTGGTGTCTTTCCTGAAGACATCTTCTCTACCTGAAGTTCAAAAGATCATTAGGAGTATCCAGGTAAATCACTCAAACAACCAAAAAAGTAGTTTATTCAAGGGGAATTTTTAACCTAAATTTCATTTTACTCTCAAAGGATTGTTTTTAGATGACCAAACCAGAAATGCTAATTCCACTGGAATTATCTAGGTCAGACAAATATAATTCCATGATCCAGTCAGACACAGAGGTCAAAAATTGCTTGCAAGGTGCAATTCTACCTCTCCTTGTTCTTTGGATCATCAGAAGAACCAGTTGTACCCTCACCTCAAGTTGCCAATACCGCAGTCTCTTGTGTTCATGTAAATATTGCTGCTATCTCAAAGGGAAGAAAATGGCATATTTGACAATGGGGAGCTCGCTCTCTAGAGCCCAAAACAACCTCGTTTGGGTATAAACTCTATCCTTTCCCTCACATATGGAGGCAAGAGAGCGTAGCTGATATCAGAGGAGTTGCACATGATGGGTTTTATTCTGTGAATAGGAAATATTTGGTTTCAGAGTGCTAGTTACTTTTTGCATGTAAATGCCCTGTTTCTCTAACATAAAGGGCTGTATAAGTTGCAGATAAGTGTTTTGCGAATCGAGCCCTAAATCCTCTCTTTATTTTAACTGGAGACTTTAGCCACTGGATAAGCACCATCAGACATTATTCAAACATTTTACGGCTTGCAAAGGAATTATTCTTTTTTTTTTTTTTTTTTTTTTTTAAAAAAAAAAAAAAAAGAACACTTTAAATAAGAGAAAACAAACAGTTTTGTTGGAAGTGGCCTGGTTATGGATATCTTCTTTCCACCCCAGTGGCTTGATGTGACTGTTAACCGGCATTTGGCTGTTTTATAACTGGTGCAATTATTTTGTCAAAGGTTGTAGGGTTTTTTCCTCCTTTAAAAAAAGTTAGTTTACAGTTTATTAACTTAGATTACTGCTAATAGCTCCCATGGGTCTTTCTACTGAAACAAAGACCAGGATAACTGATTTCTTAAGACCAATCTGGAAGACTTTAAAATGCATTAATAGCTATCACTGAAACAGCAGGAGGAAGAATAGTCTGTCATTTGGGTTTTTTTCTTTTTCTCTTTCCATCCTCTGCATAAACTTTCCCCCCAACTTTATCTATTTATCTATTATCCTGTCTCTCTTTCTCTCCTTTTCTTTTTTTCCTGTTTCCTTCACTTTACAGCTATTAACAAGCTAAGTTTTCAGTGAGTGCAAATAATCAGCAATGACTCTTTTTGACTGTTCAGGGAGCACATTAGCACATAAATAGGAAACAAAGACTAGTTCTAAGATGTTTCTGGGAAAAACTAAAATGATACTTTAAAGTGTGCAGGTCTGAAATTAAAACACCCTAATTTCAAAAAAGTCTAGATCCAGTACAGAATATATATATATATATTTTTAACATTTGACACATTTTGTGCATAAATACTTGTAAAATCAACACACACAGGTTAAACATTTAGGTATGCAACTGTGTCGTTTACATGTCTTTGAAGAAGGCAATAGTTTATTACATGGGTCTACCAGTAGGAAAGATATTTCCCTTCTTCCACTGCTTTGGCATGGCTCCTTCAGTCATACCTTTCCATCCTATGCCTCACCTTCCTGTACAAGAGAGGAACGTGTGGATGAAGGCTGAGGAGAAGTCCTTACTCAGTATGTAGGAACAAGTGTCTGGGAAATTGGCTGAGGAGTATGACAGAAAACTTTTTCTTACTTTTATTCTCTTGTTGCAGTTACTATAGTGAATAGCGGAGGAAATGTGATCTGCTGTGGAAGGACTGTAAGCAGCTAAAACAGCTGGACAGTTTGTTTTCCAGGTACAGACATTGGAGTACTCAGTGCCAAACATAACAAGGAAGTAATAATGGGAGTCTATATTCACAGGAATAAGAGTGTAGATATAATCAGGGAAATTATAATATTCTGACTGTTTCCATCTTTTCTATGACTTGAAGTTGTGGTGTTAGGCAGTCTGGAGCATCAGCCATCTGGCTGAGATTTCATTTCTTCCTCCATTTCTTTCCTGAGTAGTGGGAATTGTGCACTGGTCACATGTATTGATTTTCATGCTTTTGGTGCACTGTCTGATCTGAGAAGGAGCCTTTGCTATGCTAGGTGCTGTACAAATCAAAGTAATTAGTAACTAATAATTATGCTTTGTTCAAAGATTTTATAATTAAAGCACTCATTTCTATTATCTGGAATAAAGACGAATTGGGATGGGGATGGGAAGAAGGGCTGCTCCTCTGATACCATGTCTAATGGGAAGATGCAGATAACTCAGAAATAGTGTCTTTGAGGCCTGAAAAGATCAAGCAAGTCCAGCTTAGATGCTTTAGGATTGTTCTTCCCACTACTTTGCAGGGGGTGTGTGATCAAGTACAGCATTGCCCACGTGTATGAAGTTAACAGAGTTACTAAAGCCCTCTGCCCTTGCCTTTCAAAACCAGGAACTGGTATTTATCAAAGCAATGTTGAATTGTCCATGACATTATTAACCAGAAGGCCGCACATGAAGAAAAGATCTAACCTACCTACAGCAGAGTTGTCTATATTTATAAAACAAGAAATAAAGAGAGAGTATGGAGCTACTTCGTAACAATTGTTTCTGAAAAAGTTGACCAGGAAATAGATTAAATTATTCAGAACTCGGTTATTGGCATCATCAGGTATCATAAAGCATCGGGTATCATCAGAATAAATCCTTCAAAGTTGGTTTTACCGTACTTACAGAATGGTGCTGTGGTCTGTAGCATGCTTAGCTGGGAAGGTTTGCAGATATATATTTTCATTAAAAGTTGCTTCCAGAAGTATATTTCCAACCTATTCATTGATCCATTAGAAAACGTTTCATTTTCAGTCCTGAGTGGGGGGTCATACCATTGTCCTTTCTCTTCAGTACTTTATGGTTTTATTCTTTATTGATTCATAAATGTATATTGAAAGAAGAAATGTTATCAGATAGGCAATTTATAGCATAATCCTATTTTCCTAGAATGAGTTTTACATACAGTCTGTAGTGTGCTAAAAAAAGAGGCCACTTTGATGAGGAAACAAAAAGGTTAGAAAAAAATGACTAATGGATTTATTGGGAAAATACTCAAGTCATTATCTACTACCAGTTCTTTTTGACACTCAACTGTTGATATGCAAGCACTCCTGTAGTAAAAGTGACTACAGTGTATGACAGATAGTATGATAATGAAATGGCATACTTTTCTGTTACACTGAAATTTCAATAAGGGTGGAATTTTGCCTCAAAAAGGGGGCAGTGATCTTCTCACAATCACTGTCCTTTGTCCTGAGGCACACAAAATCCCCAAATCCCTAAAATATTTTATCTAAAGATAAGATAATTTTGCACCAGCCCAGGCATGAAAAAGAAAAGTATATCAGATGCAGCTGGAAAAGTCCTGTTGCTCAGGGAGAAGGTAAATTAAAGGTTTCTCTCTTATCTGTATTTCAATTACAATTTTATTTTTGGTCCCTGGCAGGGCAGACAGTTGAAGTCTTGGGAAGTGAAAACACTCACAGGTGTATGAAAGAGGAATCTTTAACGGTGGAGATGTATATATTTGATCTATGTTTCTTTTCATGTGGGGTATACATGACATTTAAAAAAATGTGGACCCTTATGGAGGGGCCCATCTGTTTGAGTTCACTTGAAGATTTGCTTCATTTTTACCTTTTTATTTCTTAGCAACAATGACCTAGTTTAAGAGTCTGCAGCTCTGCCTGGCTCATTCTAGGGGTCAGGCCTAATGAAACCAGTTGTGCAAGGACTAAAACAGTTAATCATAAAGAGGCTGACCTAACTTCCATTGGTGCCCATGGTGCGCATTTGTGTCCAGTTTTCTGGGAACTGGATGACAAAGTCTTGAGATAAATACTTCTTAGCTCTTGGGCACCTGGGTCTGTGGCTAAGGACCAGAGAGACTTCACCTTCACTGTTGGTCTGTTCAACAATGATGTAAGTTTAATTCTTGATGAAGTTGTTGTCATTTGATCAGGTACCTTTGCGGTTGGCACTGTGTTTTGCTCACTGCCTTAGCAAAGACATCTAAGGCTGAGTAAGTTGTCATCTTATCGTTTCTTGCCAGTGTGACACCCATCTACAAGAAGGGCTGGAAGGAGGATCCAGGGAACTACAGGCTTGTCAGTCTGACCTTGGTACCAGGCAAGATTATGGAGCGGTTCATCTTGAGGGTGCCCACATGGCATGGGCAGGACAACCAGGGACTCAAGCCCAGCCAGCATGGGTTCATGAAAAGCAAGTCCTGCTTAATCAGCCTGGTCTCCTTCTATGACCAGGTGATCCTCCTAGTCAATAAGGGGAAGGCTGTGGGTGTTATCTTCCTGTACTTTAGTAAAGCCTTTGACACCGTCTCCCACAGCATTCTCCTAAGAAATCTAGCAGCTCATGCCATAGACAGGTGCAATCTAAGCGGGATTAAAAACTGGCTGGATGGCCGAGCACAGAGAGTTGTGGTGAATGGAGTTAAATCCAGTTGGCAGCCGGTCACAAGCGGTGTTCGCCAGGGCTCAGTATTGGGGCCAATCTTGTTTAATACCTTTATCAATGATCTGGACGAGGGGATTGAGTGCTACCTCAGTAAGTTTGCCAACAACACCAAGCTGGGTAGGAGTATTGATCTGCTTGAGGGCAGGAAGGTTCTGCAGAGGGATCTGGACAGGCTGGATCTATGGGCTGAGGTCAATTGTACAAGGTTCAACAAGGCCAAGTGCCAGGTCCTGCACTTGGGTCACAACAATCCCATGCAACACTACAGGCTTGGGGATGAGTGGCTGGAAAGCTGCCCGGCAGAAAAGGACCTGGGGGTGGTGGTCAACAACCGGCTGAACATGAGCCAGCAGTGTGCCCAGGTGGCCAAGAAGGCCAACAGCATCCTGGCCTGTATCAGCAATAGTGTGGCCAGCAGGAGTAGGGAGGTGATCGTGCCCCTGTACTCGGCACTGGTAAGGCTGCACCTCAAATGCTGTGTGCAGTTTTGGGCCCCTCACTGCAAGGAGGACGTTGAGGTGCTGGAACGTGTCCAGAGAAGGGCAATGAAACTGCTGAAGGTCTGAAGTACAGGTCTTATGAGGAGCAGCTGAGGGAACTGAAGTTGTTTATTCTGGAGAAGAGGAGGCTGAGGAGACCCTACCTCTCTCTACAACTACCTGAAAGTAGTTCTTTCCCTCTTCTCCCCAAGTAACAAGTGATAAGGTGAGAGGAAATGGCTTGAACTTGCACCAGGGGAGGTTTAGATTGGATAGTAGAAAAAATTTCTTCACCAAAAGGGTTGTCAATCATTGTAACAGGATGCCCAGGGAAATGGTGGAGCCACCATCCCTGAAGGTGTTCAAAAAACGTGTGGATGTGGCACAGGTTTAGTGGGCATGGTGGTGTCGGGTTGATGGTTGGACTTGATCTTAAAGGTCTTTTCCATCCTTAATGATTCTATGATTCTATGATCTCAGGTATAATACCAATCTTCATTGATATCAACAGTGAGAAAATGGTTAACTGACAACACCACTGCTCCTGAGTGTGCAAATAGCTAAAGTTTGTCTTCAGTGACAAGTGATTTATTCCTGTAAACAGAGAACCTTACAGGTATAGTCTGGAGCTGATTTATCAACATATTCTGATAGCTTAGCAGGTAACAGCCATAAACCTTGTTTCATGGGCCAGGATATGCAAGTGAATCTTGTTCTTTAAAATGAACCTGGCCCCACAGGAGAATGACAAAATGTCCTTCCTTGCCTATATTTCTATTGTGAACACCACAAGTGGGCAGCTTTTTGTGGCTTTATTATCATCAGGAGAATCTGGGAGACTGGGAGGGACTGGTGATGTGAGAAGCACTGTCCCCCATGAGTCAACCCCACCCAGGCACTGGAGTTTAGTTCCCTCAGCTGAAGAAGAGTTCAAAAGCTCAAAATGCTGCTGCCTTGGAAAAACAGGAAAGTTCTTTATATCAGTACAAAGAAAAGAATGAAATGGAATGAAATGGGGCTCAGCTTTATGGATCGAGGAAAGCTAAGACAAACTGTTAAAATCCCTTAGTAGATTTAGGGTAGATACGAATCTGAACTGGGATGTGATAGCTAAGGTTAACATCTATTTGGAGCCTTACTACAGACAATTCTGGTCTTTCTTGTTTTCTCCCAGATAAGAAAAGCTCTGAAAATGGTCCTGCTGACTGAGATTTCAGTACCTTCTGATTTTAGCTGCAACAACATTATTTTAAAGTTGGATTAACATCACTGTAAAACTAGTGAGAGAAAGAGGCTAGAGAAGGTGAGAGAAAGTGAGAGAAAGAGGCTAGAGAAATGTACAAAATTATAATAATGAAAAAATTTCAAACCCCAAAATCTCTTCGAGTCTCATAACTATTCACTTGCTTTAAAAAGTTAGATGTGAACAGATACAAACTTTCTAAAATAAGATGATTTAGTGAATAAATCTCTTAATACCTGGGTATACATAGATACACACTCATTCATACTGTCTACTTATGCAAATATAGACTATTCATATATTTGTGCCTGTGTGTATCAATATAGAGGCCACATGTACGCAAGGTTTATTTGCTATCTTCTTGTTTGGGAAAGGCATTCCTCTTGTTAATATTTTCTTATGTCTGTCTCAGATTCATACACAAATATTTGCTAAGGCATTTTCCAATCAACACAAGATTTGGACAATTCCATGACTCGTTGCATCCTATATTTCATTATCTTCAGCAAAATGTGTATTTCCTCGTTGGTATCATGGAAACACATCAGGGTTTTCAGGTTTCACAGTTAAAATTCACAGTGCGTTCTCAGAAAGTGTACTAGGGAAACATTTTAGGCTCTGGTGGTGTCCTATGGAGAAAGACCTGCAGAAATCACCAGGATAGAATGATGAATGGATTCTGGATTATATTGCACTTGAAAAGTAGCAGAAAGCTATCTAATAGATCTTCTACTGTTTAGTGAACAGGACTCACATTAGGTAATGGCAGCAGAAAACATTAAAGACAATTGTATATGATGTAGTATTCGGTCAGATTCATTCACAGTGTATAGTCATTTCCAAATGGCATTTTGCTGTTCTTTGTTCTGTAGCAGTGTCTAATATTTCTAAACATTTTTAGGCTCTGTGACACCTTAATGGTATACAATAACAGTATGCCTCCCTCTTAGAAAAATGGATACTCTCATTTTTCTAAACATTGTGCCTTTACCTTTAACCATTTCCATTTAAATGCAAATTTCAATCATGTCCACCTCTCTGTATTCCAACAGAAACACAGGGAAAAAAACTATACCTTAAATCCTCATTTCTCTATAAAGGGAGCTGTTTCCTTCAGGTGTGTCACTCCATGTTATCTATCTTCCTTCTCATTTTACCCATCAACATTATGGGAAGTTTACCTTGCAGAAATCACAAATGAGAAACAGTCTTCTTTTTGGTTGAAAACTCTGCTGGTTTTATATACTAAAAGAAAATGGCATTTGTAGGTATCTTTATTTTCTATTAGATTTGTCTGACATAACCTACTGACATTGAAATTTCTTATTTACATGTCTTCGAATTATCAACAGCATTTACAACTGTTTATACACTTGAAAGTTTATAATTTCACAAACAACTGTGGACAAATTGTGTCATAGGCATGGGTTAATCTCGTAATTATTGTTCCAGTTTAATTGAAATAATCAAATTTCAGGGTTAAAGATAAAACGTGACGCTGTGAAACATATGTGATGCTGGTGTCGGTTTCCTGAGTGTCTGTTCTTCGTATGCAGCTTAGCAACACATTTGAGCAACTCATTAAGGTGTCTCTGCTTAGTGAGTCTTCGAAGAGTAAGTTACATTTGAATCTGGCGTGTAAAAAACACTCAGAAAACAGCCAACCAAAACAAGACATCTCCCTCCCCCCTCCCCCAAAAAATATAAATCCCACATCCTTTATCTGTTTTTAGTCCCTCTTGATTTACTTTTGACAAGAGAGGGCACTGTGATAACATTCTAAAGAGTGGACACATTTGTATACACTTGCCTCTGAGACAGAAAGGAAGCCAGGGATTAACCCCTGAACCAATTACTTTACAATATAGCAACTACTTTAACACAAAGCGGGAGGGGGGGGTGGGGTGGTGGTGTCAGAAGACAATTTAACTAATTAGTGCAAGTCACAATGTTCTTTATGGGAATTACTCATTTGGAGGAAAAATTGTTGAGTGGGCTCATAGGCAAGAGGATGTCTGCTTTGGAGTGTATTTATCAATTCTCACTTTGAGTCAGCTTTTACTGGCCAAGAAATTTAACTGAAGATACTTAATGGCTGCAGTCCTTCAAGACGGCATTGGAAATGCTGCACAGGTATATTGTTTCAGCAAAAGTTACTTTTTAACACTTTATTAAATGCAACCATGTGCATTTCTAAGTCTCCAGCATACTTCTGGTGTTGGAGAGGGTCTAAGTCAACTTTATGTAGGTCAGAAATACCTTCTGCCTGTCATTTTAAAATGAAGGGTTAAATGATGTAGCTGTGATATACAACTTGCCTTGCAAGTAACTTGCTTTCTATACTAACTGGGATGAAAGCAGTTTTGAGCACATTTTTTAATATAAAAAATAAGTTAGGGGCACTTCAGTTCCCAGGTGACCAGGGTTGGAGGAAGGAGGCAATTTAAGACTTTGAGCACCTGCACTTTAAAAATAATTTTATTTTTAAGTGTTACAAGTTTGGTACCTGGAACTGCTTATTATTTTCAGAAAATCTTGCCTATGTGTGGTTTATGAGTGTAAAACTCTATTGTTGGTAAGGGTAGGACATTTTTCTTCAGCCTTGTTGCCACATGTCTGGTGCATTCTTGGTGAGATATTGTTGATAAGAATAAATGCCATCTGAAGGAAAGCAAAAGTTAGAGGATGTTATTTGCATTTTAAATTTTAATAAATGTCTTGTGAAACCTTCATTCCTTTGTTTTTTTTTAACTGCAACAAACACTGCAAGCATTCAGACATACAGAAGTTTTCATAAATATTATAGTTTTGAACTTTATGTGAAATATGTGCCTAATAGACAAAATATATTCTTACTTTGCTGTACTTTCAGATAGCACAGGACAGACTCTCACCAAGAGCAGAGATGATAGATTTGGTATTAATTTTATAATGCAGACCTTTGGGCCTTTGACTTTAGTTGTTTTGGGTTGATATAAATGACTTGCAAATGATGCTTGGGAATGACTGTGGTCTGTTAAAGAAGTTTTAGTTATACTTGTTGCTTGTAATACTGGATAGGGGAAAAATACTTGTGGCAGGTTAGGGAGTTCTGTGACTACCTTGGTTTTCTTATTTGCTCATGCAACTTCCATATCAGAGCTCTTGAAAATAGGGGAAGAGCTCGTTTCCTTTCATAACAAAAACTGAGGTTATTTCCCTAAAATGTTAATTCTTTCTCCAAACTGGGAATCCTTTTCCTTCTATGAGAAAGTTGGGGGAAAATAAAAAAGAAAGGAACACTCTGAAAGTTTCAACATTCTGACTTTTTATTAGAATAAACAGGACTCATTTTTTTTTTTCCCACTTTACAATTATGTTTCCTACTTTATAATTATGTTTGTTTCTTTCTATTTTATGCAGGCTGGAGCAGATGACTACATGATACTACTTGATTTGCAGGGACTACTATCACCTCCCACAGAAATCAGGCGACCTCAGTTGAGTCTCTTTCTCCCTTGTATTTTGTTCTTCGGCTTTTGAGCTTGGAGGATATATTAGCTAATGGGGAGTTCTCTGCTCTCTATCTTGGTCCAGAAACAGACAGGTAAAATTAACAGATAGCTTGAAGATTAGCTATCATTAAGTCTAGCTTTGACACATGTGGCTAATTGAAGGAATACCAGGTACAACAGGAGATGAAGAATAATGGGTAATAATTAGAAAAGACTTGTTTCACCTTAAATCCAACATGAGTGTGATAGTGCTTAGATAAACGTAAGGGAGTTAAGATCATACAGACTCTTCATGCACCGATTACTGTTAAAAAGTGTATATCCCAGATGGTCATTCTTTGACAATTTTTTTTTTTTAAGTGACAACTGATAGACCTTGCTGTTAACGAAATTATAATCCTTTTCTTTAGCCTGTTGCAAAAACTTGTTTCTTGGATACTTTTTGTTTATTTTTGCATTTTGGCTTCCCTTGACTTACTTGAAAGGTAGGCAACTGCAGATATGGATCTCAGTGTTTCAATAGTTTGTGTTTCCACATGGGCCACTGTGAAAACAGGATGGAGTCATGGAGAACAAATTCTTGCAAAACTGAAGGAGAAAAGGAAAGAGATTATAGATCCAGACTCTGCTTATGTTTCACCTGCACTTTCATTTCTCCAACAGTCGTTACACGGGTGTGCATGACAGCCCAATGTGTTTTACGAAAATTCAATGCACACACATTGGCTTCCAGGAGTTCACAAGAATTAAGCAAAAAAAAAGGGGGTTATAGCAACACTGTAACATCCAAAACTGTATTATTCAACCTGGAATTTGGTCTGATATTTGCTATTTGCACAACCTTCAGGAAAGTATATTTAAGTGAATAAAACATGATCAAAAAAAATATTCTAATCGAGAACAAGTGTAAACTTCAGAAAACATTTGAACACCTAATTTGAAATACTGTGCAGAAAACTCATCAGGATTAATTGCTGGCTTTTATGAAGTAAGCCCATTTTATTCAGACAAATATGTGGGGATTCATTCTCTATTTCTTCTTACCCCTATGGTACAATAACGATACATGCAGCAATGTGTTTGTGTGTCTGTGTGTGTAGGTGTGAGTGTGGCGGGTGGATGTATTTAAGCAAGCAGTCTCTCTATTACATATTTATGCTTAGAGCATGTACATGATTCTAGCACTAAAAAAAACACAAAAACCAAACCAAACAAAAAAACCCCAACAAAAAGCTGTGCAAGACCTAGGCTTTAATTTCACCTGCACTGTGGTATGTGGTTAACTGGCAGGGTGAATTTTGTCATGAGTAATGTTTAAAAGGCACTGGCTTTCTTCCATAGAAGATACGCGATTTTTCTGATCCACATGTAAGGAAGCAAGAATGTGAACTAGTCACTTAGAACCTAATCACCTTTGCATGATTATTTTCTTGCTTGCTATTTTCAGTTATTATCTAAAAATGTGTTCAGTAATTTCAGTTATTATCTAAAAATGTGAGTTAGTAGTTGCCTATGAACATGCTATAATGTGGCTGTGCTTTGGCTTGCTGCTTGTTTTAATGGGTAAAAGGAGGCAAACCTATCACATGGGCGAAAGGCGAACAGCCAGGTCAGCAGCTAACCAGATTGTCACAGCTAGTGGAGCTCTGTAAGTTTATTCCAAAGGAGATACTGCATCACATAGAGTTTGTGATCCATGGTACAGTATGTCACATAGAAGAGGCTATCACAACTTCTTATGATGTCTCATGCATCTTAGAACAGAATTTGACTTTTTGAAATTAACCTGTTTTAAGATCATAGATTGTGCCAACCATTCATCTGCATGGAGGAATCTCATCTGGAAATTAGATCCTGAAGTGTGATCCATCTGTTTTTGCTGTCAGGCTCAGCCCCAGGAACTCCTAAGCAGTTGTTGTTGCTGCTTTTTAATATGACAGGACAGTAATGCACAGCCCTCCAGATGTGTCCTGATCTTGTCTTCAGATTCACATACTTGACCTCAGGTTGACGTTGAAAACCCATCTGAGGCCCAACAGAATTAAAGCACTCTTCATAAAGAGGAGAAAAAACTTCTAAAGCTGAAGTGCTGGAAAGTGCTCAGTAACCAGCGGGTGGCTCTGGTATAAACTTTAGTAGCCTAGTGAGAGTTGAGGGGGAAAGGAAGAAGTTTTTTGACTTCTAAAGTAGGACAGTACTTATTCTTATCTCCTGAAGTCTAGTTATTGAGTGCTGAACCATGTGACAAGGAGGCCTGTGTTGTATTATATCTGAAACATAAAGATAGATCATTTTCTTTCCCCAAAAGATTGGTAATTATTAACTCAATAAAAAGCAGGGCTTTTTGCTGTCACCTATGGGTAGAAGTGAGCAGCAGATAATCCACTGTCAGAGCATTTCTAATTTTAACTAGTGTGGGTATTTCTCAGATAAGTGAAGAAAGGTAGTGAAACTGTGCATTGATACAACCCAGACAATGAGCCTCTGGACCTACTGTAAGTGCTGATAATACAGACCCAATGCCATTCAATGTCTAAGTCATTTCAAACAACCATATTTAATGAGATTTGAGTCTACACTGCCCTAAGCAGAACGCTAATATAACACGAAGCACTGAACTACTCTCACGCCCCATTCACATTATACAAAGCAATGTGAGGATGGCTCCAGATGACAAGTTGGCACAGTGATTCCTTTTCTATTCCTTAGAAATACCAGGTGCTGTCCTGAGAGGCAACCAGCTTTACCTTTCGGAAACCAGAAGATTTGATTTCTTACTGGCTGCAGTGGACCTCTAGAGACAGTTCTGTAAGCAACCCAAATAAAATTAATTTTTATTGGAAACATGCATGGAACAAATAAAAGGGGAAATATTTCATATTTGAATATTTCTGATAACTGCAACTTTAAGAAGAAAGTTGACATGAAGGGCTGCCTTCATCATTAGAGAACTGCATGATACAAGCTGCCCTGCCTTAATCACAGCTGTCATGAGAAAAGGAAATAGATTTTTAGGGTCCAGATAGGATTTCTCCTTGGAAGTGTCAGGAGTGATTGATGTAAGACACAAGTAAAAAATTACTCACTAAACGTGCGTTGTCTACACTTTTGAATCTTGCCCCCCCCCCCCTCCCCCCCCACCCCGATATGGTGTTGTCATGATTTTAACAAGTCACGGGAAGAGTTAAGCTGTGCTTTCTGAATAAATTAGTACAGTCACAAAATGACACTTCCTTGACCTTTGCAAAAGGTGGAGAGGATAACGGTAAGACATACAGGGCTGTTAAACAATGTTGAGGTTTTTTTAACCACTCTGACAAAAGGTGCAAGCTCTTTAAAACAGTTTCCTAATGCACTTCAGCAAGAGAACTAACTGACTGTCATAAGATGACATGCGTAACACAGAGATCTTGCTACACATTTTGATGCAAAAGAACACCCTGTTAGTTGAAAATCACTGCTAACTGGATTCAGATGTTAGAGATGAAGTACATGGAGCATGGTACATTTGGTAAAACTTAAAGATGCTTAAAAAAAAATCATAAATCTTTAGCTGTGGCCTTTTATCAACTCTTAATTTGTCATGGTATTTTAATTACTTTCAGTGTAAAAATTTTAATCCATATGTTAGGGGAGATGATGCTTATTTCTTGCTCCTTCTCTTGAAATGTAGCTTTAAAAACTTAGCAGACCTGTGTGCTCATGGATGTTTTAAAGGCTTGCAATGGGCCATTTCAAAGTTCTCTCAGGTCTATACTATCAGGCACTCAGAAACTTGTACTCATGCTGACTGTGGAAGTTAAAAAATTCAAACCTTAAAAGTGATCTAAATTTGTTTGGGTGGCTCCACTTTGGATGGGACCTGATTTTCAGAGGGCTGATGCTCAGTATTGATGTAAGAAGTTGCATTTTAACTATTTCAAGAGAGGTATTCAAAATGATAAGTATGCTATTTGTGGTTTTTGAAAATAAAGAACAAACCTGATCTCTTATGCGGTGAGAAACTGCTTTCTTTCATTATTTTAATTTTTTTTTTTTTTTTAATATTTTGTGGTTATTGCCCTTTTAATCACCTTATTATCAGGACTTACATGTGTGACTGCTGAGACATACACAAAATATGATCAAATTGGTACATGAAGCTAAAGGAAGCTATAAGGTATTCTCAGTACTGCATGACTGCAGTTAAGTCATTTTGGAATCAATAATCCCCTCGCAATTCACTGTGCCACTTGACTGGACATACAGATGCAGACGTCCTTGTAAATGAGTTTACATCGCACTGTGCTTGTAGCCATATAATCTTTCTTCCCTTCTGGACTCTGTCCCATTTTTCCTTGCTTCCGTTATGCATATGAAACTCAAATTAAGATTGCATGTAAAGTTGACTAGCTATTCCAGGTTATTTATTGGAAATGAAACTATATAAGCATACAATATATGGTTTGCTTAAAATTGATTTACCTAACTCTTTCAATAGTCCCAGGCAAATACAATTGCTGTACAGCAAAGAATTGCATTGCAGGGGGAAAGAAGTAAAAGAAAAAGAAGTATCAATAGATAATTTGCAGCTAGTTTATCAGGGAGCTCAATCTGGTAATAAAAAGAGTAATTCATCAAACAGAAAAATTGGACTCAAGATGCTAATTTTAAAATTGTCATTAGTGACAATAAATAAAGATTTTAGGATGAAGATCATTTGTATTTTGAATGTGATCTCAACGTTGTTTGGACACAAGCTTAGCCTGAAGCGTGGGTGGTGGGTGATCTCTGGGGAATGTCTTGGGTGGGTTTTGGTGTTGCTTTGCATTGGTCCAGCAATGCCCTTTCCTCCCCCTACATTGTCTGCCTATCTCTGCCCAGGTGGTGACATCAGGGCACCCTGTATTAACCAAAAAGATATCTGTAATGTCTTAGTATCAGCAGTCCTAGAGTCACAGGCTGCAAGGGGAGAGGGTCTACAGAGAGCCTGAGGTTCAACTGTGCTACAGCAGCTTGGCCCTGTGCTACATTCACCCTACGGCCTGTGCAGTGGAAGTGTGAAGCATGAGCTGTAAAGAATGACATGGTTTAGCAGGCTTCCTAAACTATGGCTATGATACCACCATCATCATCATCAGTGTGCGTTATAACACCATGAAGGATTCAGGGCTCTGACAAACCAGATGTGATCTGGCCTACCCAGAAGTAGCTATGACTGATTTTGCCTATCATAAGCTGCAGGTCTGAAGTTCTTCCCTTTTACAAGTCGTGGCATCTAAAGAAGATAGACTGGAGCATGGCAGGTTTATTTATCTCCAAGACCTTGGATTCTTGCATTGAAGTCTGAGAACTTGCCTTTTTCTGAGAGCTTTCAGGAAATGGCATACAGACAAGGTCAGGCATGTGAAATGGTCTTTTTCAAAAGCCAGTGCAGGCTGCTTTAGAGGAGGAAGCACAACAGGGCAGCAGAGGAATAATCAAACCAAATAAAGTGCCTTCCTTAGTCTCAGTTGAGATTGGTTTCAATTCTGAATCATGCCTTGCTTTTCACATATTGTTTTTATGTATACATAAACATATGTATGCATGCATTTAAAATACATACACCCACACACGTGGAATAGTACCTCTTGGTGGATTTGTTCACCCTGAATATGTCCAGCCTTTTTTGAATCCTACCCAGCCCCTGGGCCACAGCAACCTTGTGGTAATCTGTTCCTCAGGCAGAGTATGCGGTGTTCACAATCTATCATTTTTGCTGAATGTTTCCTTGGATTTTTATCAATGTTAGGAATTATACCCTTACTGTAAGACTGGGACAACCTCCATTTGATATTCATGCAAACCAAGCTGTAGAGAGGATGAGCAGCATAGATGGAAAGAGAAGTAGACAGGAAAAATGGCTATGGCTCATCATTGTTGCTAACCTGCTCTAAGCAGCATAAAACTTACTAAATAGGCTTCCTTTGGGTCCATCTATGCCAAAAGCACAGAAGCTTTGAGTTTCCACATTTACTTTGAGTAGCACAACGTAACTGCTCTGCTTCAAAGAGGTGGAAAAAACAGACTGCAGAAGGGCTGTGCAACACACTGTACATTTGCTCATGTGGATGACTCAAAACATGGCAGCGGGCATTCTCAGCCAGATGCATTTTTTTTGTTGTTAGATACTGTTTTCCATATTCTGTAGAAACAATAGGTTCTTATTACTCTAAGTTGGCATGACATAGTGTGAAAAATCAGATGCTGCTTCATGCAGGCTGTGTCACACACGTTTTCACTCTATCTAAATCTTTCATAAGAGCTCCAGTTTGGA
This sequence comes from Leptosomus discolor, assembly GCF_034619465.1. Classification (NCBI taxonomy): domain Eukaryota; kingdom Metazoa; phylum Chordata; class Aves; order Leptosomiformes; family Leptosomidae; genus Leptosomus; species Leptosomus discolor. The sequence continues at coordinate 15,961,351 of NC_141393.1, read as the reverse complement.
GAGGGATCTACCAAATATCTTGGGGGTTTTTTTGCACTAAAAAACACCTCTTTCATTATTTATTTGACAAAAGACAAAGGAACGAGATCTACTCTTTACATTGATAAGCCATAGGTTTTTCTCAACCTGCAGAGAATTACCTCTTCACCTCATAGTCTGTCACTAAATTCCCTATTGTTGAGTTGGAATATCTTCATGTTGCTTAGGAAAAACATCCTTAGGCATCACCTCAAATCTTATTATCCAATCCTAAGTTTCAAACATTTTTTTCCTGCTACACAGTAATAAAAAAAACAGTGTCCCTGCTGTAACTTGTTCTAGATATTTGTTATGGTTCTAACAATTGTGTTACGTCTGGTTGCATGAGCATCGCTGAGTCTGGCACAGTGCAAAAAATCCCACATTCCATGGAAAAAATGAAAGAAAGAACACAGGAGAACCAGAAATCTTGCACTCCAATAAGAAACTGAAGTAGACCGAGGGAGAAAAATCCAATTTCATGCCTGTATTTCAACATTCTGGAATTTGCTTCTTCCTCTCTCATCCATTTGCCCAGAAGTGTGCCAAAATTATTTTTCCTACATGAATGTGCACATGTATCCTTCTCTCTTCCTCTGATTTTCTTCCCCTCCATCTGCTTTTCTCTTTTTTTCTCCTTAATCAGAATTAACAAGAGGGACCTCAAAAAGTTTCTAGCCAAAAAATTTTCAAATTACTCTCTTTCAATTAAATTTTTTTGCTCTGACAAAATAGTGTTTTTCAGACAAAACTGTTTTCTTTCAACATGTTCCTATCAACTCCAGCAAAAATATAATCATGGGAAACTCAAACTGAAGCACAAAGTTCAAATAATATCATCATCAGTGTCCTCTTAGAGAAAACCTATCCTAGCTGCCACATATCTGAAACTTTCAGCTAGTGTTTTTGTGCTGAAATACGATAAAGCAATGATTCTTTTTTAACCTCATTATTTGTTTCTGCTGACCCACTAAAGATGTACATGATAGTGCTTTATTTTACTCTTCAGAGAGTTTAAGATCTATGTATATATCTCTGCTGGTGCATATGTGTCTCTATGTATGACTGAAATGAGCAGATTTGCTTCACTTTATGAACTAGATGCCAGACCACATCTGAAGAACTGCTGAGCTTGCAAAGTGCAGTACCACACTCCTCCTTCCATTCTCTCTCACTCTCTCAGTGCTGATAGTTCTGGCCCTTAAATATTTTTAACCGTTTCATGGTTAGAAGTTCAGAGAACAAAACAGACTTTCTTTATGTGTAAGTAGTGTGTACTCGAGGCCTGGGGTTTACTTACTGGACACCAAAGCAGACCTATGTACCTTTCTTAACTAAGTTACATTATATGCTCAACATTTCAGAAATGTTCAGATTGAGACTCAGGTCTGCAAAAGTTCTCAGGGAAATAGAGGTGTTCAGAAAATCTGGTTACAGACAAAGCCAGAACAGAAACTTTTGGATGCTTAACATGTTTGAAAAAACAGCCTTTTATGAGTTCTTAAACGAGTTCCTGCAAAATATGGCCTTAGCTGTACGTGTTGAGAAATTTGAATTGTGACCCTGCATTACTCTTTGCCTACACCTCAGACACATTTCTGCTGTCACTGGTGTTGCTATCAGTTGCTTGGTGTTAGGATTTAGTTACCATGATTAAAATTAGGATGCTCTTATTTTGGAGGTATTTTTCCTGATATCTCACATGACTAGTAAAAGTCTTGATTTTTCCAGAATTGCACAGTCCTTGTCAGTCAGGCTCTGCCCTACTGGTCCAAGAAAGCATCCTGATTTTCTGAGCATGTCATCTGGCAATGCTGGTTGATGTTTTTGTGTGAATCTGAGGGAAGAATGTGCTTGTTCAAAGGAAGACTTTGGCTCTGACAGAAGCAGGCTGTGTGCTAAAGATTTGCAACTTTGTAAGAAACGGGGGCCACTGATTTGCAGACACAGCTCACACCGATGTCAACGAAAGCTGCACATAGAGTTTAAGTGTGCAATGAGGCCCTTCGCCTCTAATTCATCTCAGGGCTTGCCTTCTTTCAATATACACCTTTTTGAGCTGAATGAGATTGGGTTGGATTTTTAAAGATGTTGGCTGCAGATCCACATTGATGAGAGGCGAGAAAATCCTTGCAGTTCCACGGACAAGTTGAAAACCTGCCTTAGTAAACTGCCAGCTCAACTGTTTGTAAAGTGGCCACAGACCAGGGAATTGCTGCACACAACGGAGTGTCAAATACTCGCCTGGCGTGTTTTGGCATCATTTCATTTGCTTCAGCGGGGACATGCTGAAATTCATCAGCTAAAGATCTGGTTTTAAACTGCACATAACTTTTTTTAAGACTCATCCTCAAAGTTCACAGGTTTGGATTGGGTTGTTTTTTTTTCTGTTTCCTCTGAGGTAACAGTTTAATTTCCTATATAATTTTTCCTTTTCTTGAAGAATAGACACGATGAAAATTGTAGGGCTGGGGCAAAAAACATTATGTTAAAGTGTGTTTCAGATCTTTTTTGCCTTTAAATGTGTTCTTTGTAGCCTTTCTTTTATACTTCTAGTCAGTGCCTTGCAGACTGGTAAATAGTGGTCACGGAGTTGTATTGCTGTTAAATAAGGAAAACTGGAAATGTCCTCAAGAAGGCACACAGCAGGGACAGGGGAAAAAAAAGTAAGTCAGAGTGCAACCAACGCTTGAGGTCTTACCTTGAGCCAAAATTAGTGCAAGTGAGTGTATGCCTCTACAATAGTCCCCTAGATAGACAGGAAGAAGCAGGCTGTGCAGTAGGAGACACTCTACCTCCTTGGCCAACAATGATCTGGCACTGTAGGTGGAAAGCCAACAATTTGTTGCTATAGTTGGTTATTGTTATTTTGGTCATCTTGGAGCAAAGTGGAAAGAATGCAGGAATCCTGGTCTCATACAGATTTCTGAAGGTGAAGCTTCCTACAAAACTCCATTTTCACCAGATACTGGTAGTCATGAGCTGGTAATGGTAGCAGAAATGACTAGATCTGAAGAGACACTTATCGATCACCTCACATTCAGAGAAGATTCCTCCACAACAGCTCTGAACTACATCTCATGTGGGCACAATGCATCTGGCAGGGTTACACCACCTAACCTCAGGGCTAAAGACAGCACAGCCTTTTCACCACAGGGCTCTGTGCACATTAGTTAAGTGCCCAGCCAAGCCTTCTTCCCTGGGAGACTGTTATCCCCTTCCTGTGAGCTACTCCTAGAGTTCCTCTCAGCTTGGCATTCTAAAATATGCCATAAACTTCTATAAAAGGTTTAGGTGTGTGGCTTGTAGGGTCTGGAAAGTTGGAATGTTCTCCAGTGTCGATATCCAGTGGAATATTCTTCAGTGTCAATCCAGCATTGCTCACAAACTCTACGTTCTTACTCAGGATTGTTAAAGACCAGAGCGGTCACCATAATTGAAAACAGTATCCGTTAGGCATTCAAGCTGAGCTGAGGTTCTGTTTTCTATGTTAATCACTGCTTAATTAGTTGTGTTGTTACTGAGCAGGGAATTAAGACTAAGGTTTTCAAAGTCTCCAGCATTAAGTTACCAGTCACTGTCCCGCACTGTCATTTTGGTTATACGATTAAACAGCCTCTGTGAGAGTATTTAAAAAGAAAACAGAGTGTGCATTTCCACAAAGCATTTCACATCCATTCTTTCTTATAGAAGGCTGAAGAAAAAATTATTTTTTGTGAGATGTTAGATCAGTGTTTCAGACTGTACTACAACACAGAGCATGCGATAATTTGTGTGGCCAGTATGTCCACCTACACTAAAACGGAGCTTGTTTAAGCTGTACAGTGAGGCCTGAAAGGAGCACCCATTGGCTTCACAACTCCCAGTCTGTATACTTGCAGGATGAATTCTGCTGTGAGCAATTCCATTCCATCTTTAATTTTGCCTGGCATCTGCAAATGGGAGAATCATTCACCTTCTTGACGTAAACTGTTATATTTTTGTGCGTTTTTCAATAGCTGCCATATTAACAGAAATGGATGCATTCTAGCTGGAGGTAGAATTATGCAGCTACATATGTGTGCTCCTTTTGCTTATACATTATATTACATTCTAATTTTAAGTGATTGTCATTAATTTACTAACAAATTATTTTTCTGATTTCAGACTGAGAGCAGACATACCATTTTATAAACACTGAAACCAGCCAGGCATCCTGAATATTTCTTTGACACATATTTGTGTATTTCTAAGTTGCTTTATCAGTCATTAAAGCTCAGCTTGCACTACTTAACAAGCTTGGCCTTGATCCTATAAGCATGCATATGCCTTGCTTTATGCATATAAGCAGTCTTGTTGAAATCAATATTCATCCACATTACATTAAGTACATGCATAAGTGTTTGCAGGATTGAGGCTGCCATTTATTTTTTTTTTTCTGTATTCATACTATTTTCTGCCTGCTGTCTATTGTAGTCTTTTGAGTAAATAATTCACAGACTGAATAGGGCTCTTCAAATCTAGTTCCTCACTGAATGATACAATTCCTCATGCAGTGCCAGGACCCACTCAAGGCTTTTTAGTTGTGGAGGCAACATTCACTTCCACTTTTCCTAGGCTTTCCCCCAAGACCAAAATTAATTTTGTGATAATGACGCAGAATATCCAAGAGGTGCATGCAGGGAGGTGTTGAGAACTGAAGGAGGCCAGTAAGGGCGAGGTGGATGAGTAACCAAAAAGGCCAGGGCAGGTTTTGGAGAGCAGTGTGTGTGTAGGAGTGGTCTCAGTAGAGCTCTGAAGCGCAGAGGGAGCCAGAGTAGAAACCATGCAGATTTTGGGAGACAAAAGGAGTACTGCTGTTCTTAGTGGCTGTACATCTTGTCTGATCCTAAGATGGCTGTGGATCATCTGTTTGCACAGTTAAAAAAGGCTTCAGGGAGCCTTCCTTCTGGAGATGAGCAACCGATTGCTCTCACGGCTCTCCATTCTGCTTTTCTGAGGGAAAGGAAAGATTATTGAGAGACCGAGTCTTGGAAAGTTTCAATACAAGTGGTCTGTTTTAAATATTAGACCCTTCCAAAACAAATCTCTTCCTATTAATATTTTGTATTAAGATCATGATGGATGACTTAAAAGTTGGATGGAATAGAGGACTTTATGCCTTTTATTAGATCTTGTTTGTCAGGCTATTTAATGTCATTTTTCAAAGGCTTTGATGTTTTAAGGTACAGTTTTATGTTAAGTCATAGCAATTACGAAAAGTTTTTGTTTTAAAAATAAGTTTTTTAAAAAATCTAATTTCTTTTCTGCCATTTGTGTTAGCTGTTTATGCTTCCATCTAACATAATGAAAAAGGGACCAATCATTTTTGATACTGTTTACAGTCAATTTATCTCCTAAGTTTTCATGTACCAACACTGGAATCTTTGGCTTATGATTGTGGTAAGTTTTGTCTCTTTAACTTTTTGTAGCTGCACTTTGAAGTAAAATATGGAAACGTTTTTTTGTTTGTGGTGTTAAAATTATGTTTATAAAACTGAAATACTGTGATTTACTGTTAATTGAAAATGTTTCTGTAAATCTGAAGAATTATGACATTTTATGGTTGTTTAGCAACTTAGGACTTGGCTCATCATTCATTTTTTCCGCTTTTTTCATAGTGTGGGAATCTTTAGTTAAAGACTAAGTTTTAATTTGTTTCTCCACTTTATTAAGTACATGAATACTGATACGGATCAATTATGCCCTACTTCATCTGTGCACATTTCAGTACCTTGGAATTCAAAAACTGAAGAACTGTGCCTGAAAAATATCTGCTTTTTTCCAACTTTGACAGTTTTTCTAAAAGAAAGAAGTTACACTTCTCTGAAAACTTGGTTTCTCTTAAATCCTAGGCCTGTGTGGCTACAACAAGGCTACTGTCTTAGACATGAAGACATTGATCATATCTGACGGATTTTTCCCTTCTATACTAAGCAACATTTCTCATAATAAGACATAAAAATAAGACATGAATTAACATGACACACCACAGAATATCAGTGAGTACAAACTCAGATTTAAATTTCCAAGGCTTTAGGGGCTATGTTAATTTTTTGCACCGTTAAGTAGTTTCCAGTTTTAATCCCCATTTGTTCTTAAGCAAAACCACAACAGCAGAAGCATACGATACGTTACAGCCTGCACTGGCAGAAGGGTTCCAGCAGCATGGCTGTGCTCTCCTCCTCCAGACTGCAGTGGCTATTTCAGAGGCTTCTCCATCCCCTGAACAACTGCCACCAACATCTGGCCTTTCCAGAGATTCACAACAATGGGGTAGCGGGGGCAGGGAAATTCTGCTGGTTAAAAGTGGAATTTGGCTTCAATCTGACTGAGAGAGAGAGAGAGAGAGAGTCAGGAGGGGAACATTGGGTTTGAGTTATACACTCTTTAACTTACAGACTTGTATAGTGCTTGTGACCACTAAATGACTGGAGTTAGCTTTAGCTCCAGGACTCTTTCTTTTCCTTTCTCATGTAACCACCAATACTATTTTAGTTCAAGTGCAAATGTATAGTGTAGGAGTTTTTTTTCCTTGGGGGGGTGAAAAAGAAGGGGTGGGAAAGTATTCATTTCTCCTGTGTAGTGGTGTCCAAAGGTATTATAAACTTTCATTGCCTTGAAAAGTGTTATAGAGTCAGATTGATTTGCATTTGCAAAAGATAGATAGATGGGAACTTCTAAAGGGAAACTGTGATGGTCAGAAGATTCCATATGGTCGCAAGAAGCCTTCTCCTTGGTCTCAAGAAACCTGTTTTTGAGAGCAAAGAACTGAATGAAAACAGATTTCTTGGAAAACTGTTGTAATTTAGTGCATGTAAACAAAAGCTTTCATAATAGCCTCAGTCACACTGGGATTTCTGAAAGAATTACTTCAAACAAATATCAGCTTTTAATTGAGAGGCACCCAAGAGGGTGGTGATGGTGCAATCTTTTTTTCTTTTTCTTTATTTTTTTAATTTTTCTTTCCCTTTTACCCCTTGAAGTGGAAAATATTGCAAAGTTCACAGTGCTTTCATTTAAAATTCCTATCAGACCTTCCAGCACTGAAGCTTCCTAGGGGGTATCACAGAATCACACAACACATGAGGCTGGAAAGGACCTCCGGAAATCATCTAGTCCAACCCCTCTTCTGAGCAGGATCAACAAGATCAGGTTTCCCAGGGCTGTGTCCAGTGAGGTTTTGAGTATTTCCAAGGATGGAGATTCCCCAGCCTTCCTTGTAAACCTGTTCCCATGTTCAACCATCCTTACAGTAAAATGTTTTTTTCTTATGATTAAATGGGATTTCCTGTATTCCAGTTTGTGCACATTGGCTCTTGTCCTTGCAGTGGGCACCACTGAGAGGTATCTGGCTCTGTTTTTACTCCCCACCCTAAATCAGATATTTATACACATTAAGATTGCCCCCAAGCCTTTTCTTTTCCAGGCTAAACGGTCCAAGCTCTCTCAGTCTGTTTTCACATGAAGAATACTTCAGACCATTAATAAAATTGGCATCCCTTCAGTGAACTTTTCTAGTGTTCTTCTTACACTAGGTAGCCCAGAATTGGGCCCAGCACTCCAGATGTCTCACTTGTGCCTCTCTCAACTTGGTAGAAATGCTCTTCCTAATGTAACCCAGAAGGCCACATTAGTATATGTTGACCAGTACTGGCTCCAGTGTCGAGCCCTGGGGTACACCAGTAGTGATTTGCCTCCAGCTGGACTTAGTGCTGCTGATCACAATCCTTCAAGTCCAGCAGTTCAAATAGTTTTCAGTCAACCTCACTGCCCACTTATCCAGCAATGTGACTTAGATCACAGAATTGTTTAGGTTAAAAAAACCCTTTAAGATCATCAAGTCCAACCATAAACCTAACACTGGCAAGTCCATCACTAAACCATGTCCCTAAGCACCATATTGATACATCTTTTAAATACCTTCAGGGGTGGTAACTCAACCACATCCCTGGCAAGCTTGTTCTAGTGCTCAATAACCTGTCATGTGAGGAATCTTTTCCTAATATCCAATCTAATCTTCCCCTGGTGCAAGTTGAGGCCATTTCCTCTTGTCTTATCTCTTGTTACTTGGAGAAGAGACCGACCCCTACCTCACTAGAACCTCATTTCATAGTGTAAAGAGTGGTAAGGTCTGCCCTCAGCCTCCTTTCCTCCAGGTTAAACAATCCCAGTTCCCTCAGCCACTCCTCATACGACCTGTTCTCTAGACCCTTCACCATCTTTGTTGCCCTTCTCTGGACATGCTCCAGCACTTCAATGTCTTCCTTGTAGTGAGAGGCCCAAAATTGCACACAGCATTCAAGATGCGGCCTCATCAGTGCTGAGTACAGGGGCACGATCGCTTCTCTACTCCTGATGGCCATGCTATTTCTGATATAGGCCAGGATGCCCTTGGCCTCTTGGCCACCTGGACACACTGACAGCTCATGTTCAGCTGGCTGTCAACCACCACCCCCAAGTCTTTTTCCACAAGGCAACTTTCTAGCCACTCTTCCCCAAGCCTGTAGTGCTGCAAGCGGTTGCTGTGACCCAAGTGCAGGACCTGGCACTTGGCCTTGTTGAACCTTATGCAATTGGCCTTGGCCCATCGATCCAGCCTGTCCCTATCCCTCTGTAGAGCCTTTCTACAGTCAAGCAGGTCAACACTCCTACCCAACTTGGTGTTGTCTGCAAGCTTACTGAAGGTGCACTCAATCCCCTCATCCATATCATTGATAAAGATATCAATTGGAACTGGATTTAACTCCATTCACCACCATTCTTTGGGCCTGGCCATCCAGGCAGTTTTTTACTCAGTATTTTACTCAGTGAAGAGTATGCCTGTCCAAGCCATGAGCAGTCAGTTTCTTCAGGAGAATTCTGTGGGAAATGATGTCAAGATCTTTAATTAACTCTGGGTAGACAACATCCACAGCCTTTCCCTCATCTACTGAGTGGTCACCTTCTCATAGAAGGAGATTAGGTTAGTCAAGCAGGACTTCATCATAGTTTGTCTATAAGGATATTATAGGAGACTTGGGAGTCAAGACAAGTAACATCCACTGTTCTCCCTTCATCCATCAAGCTAGTCGTCAGATCATAGAAGGCTATCAGGTTGATCAGGCATTATTTCCCCTTTGTAAATGTATGCTAACTTCTTCTAATCACCTTCTTGGCCTTAATGTGTTTTTTTTTTCTCCTTAATATGTTTTGAAATGGCTTCCAGAATTTTTTGTGCCATAAGACTGAGGTGAGATTGACAGGCCAATAGTTGCTCAGTTTCTTCTGCTTGCCTTTCTGCAAGAGAGGAGTGACATTTTTTTTCTTCCAGTTCTCAGGAACCTTTCTTCATCACCGTGAACTTTCAAAGATAATAGAGAGCAACCTCATAATGACGTCTGCAAGCTTCCTCAGCATTTGTGGCTGCATACTATCAAATCCCACAGACTTGCGTATGTCCAGTTTGTTCAAACATTGCCTAACCTGATCTGCTTTCACTGAGGGTAGGTCTTCCTTGCTCCAGGCTTTCCCACTGTTCTCAGGACTCTGGGATTCCTGAAGGCAGGTCTTATTGATGAAGAATGCACTGAATACCTTGGCTTTTTCTGTGGTCTTCATCACCAGGTCCTTTGTCCCATTCAACAGTGGACTCATGCTTTCTCTGGGCTTGCTTTTGCTGATGATATACTTGTAGAATGCCTTCTTGTTGCCCCTCACATCTCTTGCTAGATTCAGCTGCAGAGGGGCTTTAGTTTTCTTAATCCTTTCCCTGCACACTCAGACACTGTCTCTGTCCTCCTTCTGGGTCACCTGTTCCTGCTTCCACCTCTTGTATACTTCCATTTTATGTCTGAAGTTTTTTTCTGAAGCTTCCTTTTTCATCCAGATCTCTGTCACCTCCTGTAGATAGGGGTGGAACATTCCTGATCTTGGAGGAGGTTAGCTTTGAAAATCAACCAGCTCTCCTTGACCTCTTTTCTCTCTACAACAGAAAACCATAGAATTCTTCAAAGTAGGTCTCTGATCAGGCCGAAGTCTATTCTTCTGAGGTCCGGGGCTGTCATCCTGCTTTTCCTTGTTCTCTTATCTCAGGATCCAGAAGCCCACCATCTCATGGCCAGTGCAGCCTCCAGCTTTCCCAAACCTGTCTATTTATTCCTTGTAAAAAAAAAACAACAAACCAATCCAAACTAACAAAAGAAAAAGTTATCTCAGAAAAAAACTCTGAATTAGATAATTTAGGTGATTCAGACTAGAACATATAGACTAAGAAGCTAAACCAGTGGCTTCTTATAAAACAATATTTAAAAAAACCTCAAACTTGTAAGCTTAAGCATCTTATTTTGTATTTTAACAACACATGGTACAATACTGCCTGTTCGCTGCTCAAATTACCAAATACTGCCTCAGTTAATAATAATATAATGATAACATTGGCTACTTTGTTTGCTGTAGTGACTGAGACAACATGGGGGTATGATGATGACAACTTTCTTTGCTCTTTACCGCTAAGAAATTTGAAGTAAACTGGGTATAATTAGTTCACACTCCCTATTCTCAGTACTCCTTCTTGGATTAATTCTCTGAAAAATTCCAGAACTTTTAAAATAGTTTCAAAGCCAGAGGTCTAAAATTGAACTAATACTTAATGAAAAGGGTCAACTTCTTTGAAAATTACCATGATTATAATATAATAATTGTATAATAATGCTAACCAGTAACATAGTGAGATAGGAAGGAAGTATTTATATAGGCAGCCAAATTCCTCTGTTTTGGAAGTGAGTAACCCTGTATTAGCTATGTGAGAGCTGAATTGTTTTTTATAGGATGTAGTAAAAATAATTAATTAATCAAGAAATTCTAATAACAAATAAGATATCTGGGAATAAAATTTGTTCAGTGTATGTTAGCAAAAGAGCCTTAATAAATACTTATTTACATAAATAATTGGCCTGTCTTTAACTATTTTGAGTGCTCACTTCACTTTGAGTGAAGATAAAGATTTCGGAGGGCAAGGATAGGTGTTGGATCACACTTAAGAGGAATTTCATACTCTCCAGCCTGACTCAACAGACCGATGAGAGCTCTTAACTAGTGCTGACTTCACCATGCAAGAGTCACACACTCAGGGGCTATTTGCCCTTTATTTATATATCTTGAAAAGAAGAGTGTACTCCTGAGTGAAAGCTGGAATTTTGGAAGAAACAAGGTTAAGGGGAGAGAAACAAATGCCATAATCCCCTCCTGCCTACTCAGAGTTCTCAACCTGTGTCACACCAAGAAATGAGGGATGCATTTTAGAAAGGATCATGTCTATATTACTAGAGAAAAATGGATGCCTCTAGTGTTTCATACTGTGGGGTACTCCTAGTTTTCTTAAACTAGTTTTCAGCAGAGGATATGTGGATATTAAAATTAAAGACAACTTTTTGAAAGCTTCAGATTTTTTTTTTTTACTGAGAAAACAAAACCTAATTTTTTCAAAGGTCTTGATCAAAACATATTGTGGCTTGATTTCATGATGACAAATTAAAATTTTCTAAAGGGGGGGAAATAATATTCCATTAAGTTCTTATTGAGGTATTGATAAGCATGTACCACTGCACTAAGGGTGCTGGATAAGCTTATAGAACTGATGAGTAGTCTGTGAGATAATCTGCATTTAAATAAGATACATAGTTCCTGATATGACACTAAAAGTAGATTTGAAAAACACAAATCAAAATGGTGGTGTGTGAACCTATGGGAAACAAATGATAATTTGATCTACCTAATATTTATGCATCACAGAAAAACAAAATAACTTGAAAACAAAATGGAAAGCATTTACATTTTCATTTTATTCAGTTTTTAACTTTTTAAAGTAATAAACTCAGCACATAAAGGTGCAGAATTTTTCTTACAACAGAGTGAAAGGTTAAGGAATTCAGTATCTTGTAAGCTTGTTGCTGAAAAAAAAAACATTTGAAAGCAACCAATGATAAAACGTGAAAGCTTTTCTTCTCTTCATCTCCCTCCACCTTTTTAACCACTTTCCGACTGTGGGATTTTCAGCTTTAACTATGTGTGAGGCCCAGGTAACACCACTATTCTTGATTATCAAACTGTGAAATGTGCTTTGTTCAGGTATTGGTCTGTGGTTTGTTATTGGTTCAGGAAATGACATAATGAATAATGCCATTATCTTAACTTCAGTTGTGGGCAATGTTGGTAAGGGATAAGATTTCAACACGTGCTGGCAAGAGACTTATGTGTAGGTTCTTCACATTACAGTTCTAGAATATTTTTTGCATTGTGTACATCATCAATAGCTTTCTGTGTGATAGGCCAGCCAAGACTATAGTTATTGGATAGGATCCATTTAATTCTCTAAACCAGCGTTTAAGTTGGCCTGGAATAGGGTAGAGTCCTTGGCCTCCAGGCCAGCATAGCTGGCCTTCTTCACTACTGGAATGCAGCCCTGTGGCCAGATTACAGGCTTTTACACTTAGACTTCCTCAGTGAGAGTATGTGTCCTTACATCCAGCTCCACCTTTATGAACAGTGAAATTATCGGCTCTCCCCTCCCCAACCCATGCCCTTCGAAAGTCTTGCAAAGTCTTCAGACGGGGGTAATTTGGTAGGAATGCTCTGAGTACAAGCTCTCTGCACGCTTCCCTGTTGAAGCTATATAAAGATTCATAAGGTCATTGAAGAGTGAGGAAGAAGGAGCATGAGTCTACTGCTGGAAGATGGGAACACACATCTAGGACAGAGGCAGACCTTCCACAAGGCTTACATCTTCTATGGAAACCAGCCCAGAGACTGCAGCTCAAAATAAAACATAGCTACAGAATTATGTAATAGTCACAAACTGAACCTTTCTTGAGATATGAACTTCCGTGGTTAGGAGACAAATAGTCTTGGCAACAGGGACAAGGCTGCCTACAATATTTAGCCACTGGCAGAAATTTTAAGCCCATGATATCACCATCTTGATCACTATGCATATAGTGAAAATTAAAGAGAAATAGGTGAATACTAGGATGTCTACTCTGTTTGGAAGCAAAGATTGTTCAGGCATATTGTTTGTCAGCTGGAACAGAGTTCAGACATCATGTTGTAAAAAAAGTACTTTTGATATTTAAAGGAGACAAAGTCCTGATGAAAAGGACATTTGTTTGGATCTTCTGTGCATGGCAGCAAGAGTGATTCAGGTTTTGGGAAGGACAAAGAATTCGGAGGAATAATTAATCTGATTTGAGCCTAGATTCATAGAAGGGAAAGTGGTTGGCCCTTTCCAGTGATGAGCTTTCTTAACGCTTCTTGGGTTATGGAAAATAGAAATAGTCTCTGCACATCTCCCTAATGTAGTCATAAGGGACAATGGGAAATCCCACAGCAAATTGCCAGAAAAGGAAAGAAAAAGAGTGCAAAGAAGAATTCATTGTTTAAGACAGTCACTGATCCTATAACAGGAAGCCACCATGAACTGAATACAGGGCAAAAATACTGAAGCGATTGAGATTACTTTTCATAAGCTCGTGATGTAAACTTATGATGCCCAGCATACCATGAACTGGTGGTATTGTTGTCTCTTAGGTTTACCAGGAACTGCCAGAATGGATGAAGATAATTTCCTTGGTCCCTTTACATCGCAAACTTCTCACTGGATTCCCTGTGAGGCTGACATTGAATCGTGTGGTTGACTTGGCTGCCTGGTTGTTGAGAATACTGCTTCTTGATTTGCTGTCCTCCTAAAGAGATTTTTCTACTCTCTGTTGGAGAGTAATGTTCTGCAGCAATCTAACATAGGATCCAAATACTAAACTCTTACTTGCCATCTAATGACAGCATACTATTTATCTGCTATATAAATCTATATATAGCCTTTATGGATCATTGACATTCCAGTATGTACTGTTGGTTGCTTTTAGTTTCCAAAGATTTTATTCTCATGGCTTAGGAACGCACAATCTCATTGCCAGTTCAAGTGGAAAATGTAACTTGAGTAACATGTTTCTTGCTTACTTTAATACAGGAGTACTTGGATCTCAGTAGCATCACAAGCAGTGCGGTAAAATCCTCATTATAATACTGAAAATGTTTGAATTTTCAGTCAGAAACAGTCAGAAAAAAAACCCATGTCTACTATTTAATCATATATAAAAGCACATGAGTAAAATGACCTTGCAGCTTTGCTATAGAATACAGTTAATAAACCCCTCTTATTTGGTTGTGTTTTGTGCTGTCATACACAGCCTTATCCCAGATGCAATGAACTTCCTTGTTTGAAAATTTATGTGAATTTGTGATCTGCAAAATGATAAAAGGGTAAGTTTGCCTGCTTATCCTGAAATACCTTTTTCTTTTTAACAATTGTGTTTATTAGATACATGCTAAATTGTTGTAGACCAACTAGTAATGTTATGAGTTTAGTATTTAGTTCCTCTCCCGAGGCCTATTTGGACAAACTGGAAACTGGCTCATATCTCAGGACAACCTCTGATAGCTCTCTTAAACCAGATGTAGCATGTACATATATGTTTACAGACTTGCCTCTATGTCTGGATGAAAAAACATTTTTGAGGTACTATCACCTCAAGGTAAATTAAAATATTCTTCTCACCTAATTATACCCATTAAAAGTTAGGCAGCTGATCTAATTTAGTCCTGTTAGGCTTCTTCAAAGAGCTATTTATCCCACTTGTGTTAGAAACACAACAGGCGGATATGCCGTATTCTCTGGAGAATGTCTATCTCTAAATAAGTTAGATATTTTACCTGCAGATAGTCAGAGTGAGCTGTAAATCTCATGTTTCTGAGACTGTCCTGGGAGAAGCAAATTCTGAATGTACATCTGCACCAAGAAAGCATACAAGCGAACACAACAACTTTCTCTATAATCTGAACAGCATTAGTTGTCAGAAACATGAACTCCCACCTGCAAACAATAAATGGCTGGCAAAGCAGGGAAGTATTTGCTCTGACACAGTAAGTTCTGCTATGTATGGTTGCATATATTGGTATTCTCCAACTTTACTTTCCGCTTTTCACAATGAGATTTTGGTAACTCCTTAGCAGTCAAGAAACTAGCAGTGCTTGAAGAAAGCTTTTTTTTTTTTTTTTCTTTTAATAATAACTTTTTCCTTCCAGGATATATAAGGACAGCACTTTATACATATATTTGTATTAGTGGGGATCTCAAACCTTCTGCACAATCATCACTTCATTAAGACTTCTGGCATCCCGGCATGGCTTAATCTCTGTCTTTTAAATGGGTCGGAATAGGGATTCCTGTATAGAAGTGAAATGTGACTGAGAGTCTGGAGCCAAATATATGCGTCCTGACTCCCACAGTCATGCTAGAACCCCAGCCACAGCGGGGAGTTAATCATAACCCCAGTCACAAGGGACCATCAGGCACCTTTGCTCTCCTAATCAAGCAGAGGATCCTGAGGACTCTGAGGATCCTGAGAAGCTGAATTGGCTTAGAGCTGAAATATAATGAGCAGGCATAGCCTCTGTAATTCTTTTAACTGAAAACCTCACTGTCTTAGTGAATCAGATTGGTGTATTAAGTTCTATTAAAACTAATTGTCTACAAGATTCGTAGAGTAACATAATATTATTTTAACATTTTTGGCTCTAAGACTGTCCTTATACCTTTAAATATAAAGATTATTTCTTGGAAAAGTGATTAGAATATTAAAACTCTATAAAATTAGGCATTAGCTGATGATCCTGTCATTATGTTGAGTACCCATGGATTCACCTCAGCACACCTAGTGATTTCACAAAGGCTATTATCTCATGGCTATATCCTCTTCTTCTGAGCTTATTACTTTAAATAAAAAATGTTAATGGTTTCTGAGAAACTCATGATGAGAAATGGAGAATTTCTTACATAAAGAAACATGCTTTCCAAATTTCAAAGCTTGCACTGAACTTTCCAGCAAACGCCTGAAATTCTCAGTTGGCCAATAATATTGCAAGGTGAACTCAGCCTTCTTTTGTACTGAGGTGCCATTTGGATATACTTTATTATTATTTATTAAATTACACAGTGCCGCATGTTATGCATAGAAATTAGTTAAGACTGTGCATTATGCTTTCACATACAGGGAGAATAGGATGAAGTTATAAATTCTGAATCATAGGCAAGATCAGACTGGATGATCTAAAAGCTCCTTCTGACCTTAAAATCTGAGGTCACAGATTGATCTCAGAATAATAGGTACATGGGTAAAGGAAGTGATGGACACTTTAAAACCTGAAAAGCAGGCAGAATGTCATGTAGGTATTTGGCTGTATTCCATGTGTGACCCTGTGCTGGGGTAGTGAGGAGAGTTAAATGCTTTTGAGGGATTCAGAAGGCACAAGCAAAACAAGGCCGCAGTAGCAGTAGGAAGCAGTGGGTGTTTAGATGGAATTTAGGCCTTTGCAATAGGACCTCAGTCTGTGCAGACGGTTAGCACTCATGGCAAAAGCTTGAGGTGGAAGTGCAAAACAGTTTCGAGCAGTAGTCTGCCTTTTTTCAAGCAGAAGTACTCCAAGACCCTCCTTCTTGCTCTTTAGTCCCTTAGGTCAGTGGAAGTTGGGATTCCTTACTCTCAGACCATAACCTTTTGACTTGTATCTTGCTTCTCTGCTTTCAAATCCTTTCAGGGTTACAAAAGTAGTCTCTTCTGGGTTATTTACACATAGTACAAGGCACAGGAAACCCATAAGAAGATTTGGGAGCATGTTTTGTTTAGCGAAAATCAATGCCAAACTTTATCACAAACTAGAACCATCACAACTGCTGGAAACCAGAGGTGACTTAAAGATAGGGCATGAGTGCTAGCTATATGTTCAGCTAGTCCAGGGAATAACCAGCCTTGAAGAAAGCATGCACAAGGCACCTGGCAATCAATACATTTTGAGTGGAGAAGTAGTAATCAGACTGTAACTTTCACTGGAAGGTAGTGAAAAGAGTGAAACTGGTGGAGATGAGGAGACCATACTGTTGACAGCAGTGTATTTTGTTGTTCTTCTTAGTCACAAAACAAACAGACCAAAAAAAAAAAAGTGCCAAACCAAAACACAACAACTCACCTGGTGATACGGAGAAGAAATGACAATGCAAACTTTACTGCTACAGAGAAATGCACCATAAAAAATTAGGTCCCTAGGTGAGCCCATGGGTGCTGAGATATAATTTGCTAGGGCTAATGAAGGAGGGACAGAAGACAGAGGCATTATATTTTTCAGGTCATAAGCCTATGCAGGCAAGAAAGTATATCAGTCAGGGAGGCAGAGGAGAACTGACACACACTGTGCACTAAGAATGATGCTAGCAAATGCCTAACTGAATGAAAGCCAGAGAGGTTCAATGGGCTGGTTATCTGCTGCTGGAAATAAAAATTCTGTAAAAAAAGGCATTAGAGAACTTCAGGGAACTTGTCAACAACTTTTCCTGCTAGAATGTTGAAAGATTGTTATGTTTCACTGAAGAAAGAAGAAATTAATAGCATTCATTATGCATAAGGATAAAACACCTTAACATTAAGAAATGTTTCACATGCCTGAGCAACGGCTCTTGTTTTCGTACTTCTAAGTTGTCTTTCTCTGAAAAGGGAAGTGAGCTGAGTGTAATATACCTTCCTGAGAGATGCAGCCTTTTTCCAGCTGACCTCCTTACAAAACTTGTGTATATCAATTTCTTTCCATTTGCCTTGCCAACATCACCCTAGATATATGAGAAATATGGACTATGCTGACTAATCTTTTGGCAAGTATCTCAAATAGGGAATCAATAAATTAATAAAATTGAGGGAAAAAAAAAAAAAAAGAGTGGAAACTTGTCTTAAGCAAACATCTATCTCAGCAGCATTTAATAAAGCACTAAGATTTTTAGCACAGTAAGTGAATGATCCCTGCACTTGAGTGTGACCTCTCCTCCTGCATGTGTGGGTGGAGTAACTGCTCTCCATTTCAACACAGATCTGTCTATAAATACAGTCATAGAACCATAACCTGCAGTTTATAGGCATATGAGACATGACTCTGGTGATGCAATGACTTCAATATCCAGCTGCCCTCTATAGGTTCCTCCAGTCTTATTTCCCCTCTTTGCATCTAGAGATCTTGTAGCATCCTCTGTTTAACCGTGCAGTTTGGTACTTCAGCTTGTCTCCCCATACGTAGGCTACTCACAAATCAGGGAATGAAATAGAGTTTTCTAGTGTTTATGATGAGCTGATCTCATGATCTGGGAAGGGTGACAGTGTCTTAGTCAGTTGAGACAACAGTCTGGAATAAGGACAGGTACTTTCACCAGAAAAGACGGACACTACAGTGCCAGTACAACATAAAACAGATGGACTGGGACTACTGTTTTATCTGTTTCTCTCACATTTCTCTGAGTTGTTGAGTCCTACTGGTACAAATGTGTAGCCAGTCAGGAAAAGAACTAGAGGGTTAGGATGCGATGAGATATTTGATCTCTCCTTCACTTCTGAAAAATGAAATAACTGGACAGCAGCACATGCCAGACTCGCTTTAGATTCATTAGTAAAGAATTTTTGGACATATAGCTTGTGATCATTACCCACTATAAGCACATTAAAGGCATATCAGCATGGTATAACACTGTACCCTAAAGCAATACTCTAGGCATCTATTTGCAGAGCTCAAGTATTAAGTTTTACAGTTAAAATGTGTATTCAGGAGGGAGTTAGACTGTGGAGTAATAGGCTTGCATTTCCTGCAGCCTTCACTGCAGTATTTTGGAATGACAGCCTAAAGAGCTGAGGATACAGTGGGAAAAATGTATTAGGTCCACTCAATAAATTGATCCAGTTCTTGGAAAGGTATGGCTTACACTGATTTTTGTTCAGGGAAGTTTTAACCAAGTGAATATGTAAGACACTAACAAAGATGAAGTGCTTGTTAAACACTGATCAGGCATAAGGGGACTGCAGAAAGTCTTTTCATACAAGGGCCTATTGCTTGCATGTAGTGGGAACTGTTAACCTGGATCCAGAAACATAGTAAATAAATCACAGCTGGGGTAGACACAGGAGTATTAGTTGTGCACTCTCTCCCTTCAAGCCAGGAAAGAATAATTTTTGTCATACTTGTCTGAATGTGGGGTGTCAAGCCTAGGTCCTGTGCAAGCTTTCTTGTGTTTATATTCTCATAGAGACGTAACAGAATACTCAGAAAGATTCTGTGGTGCAGTTTTTTCAAAGTCTGCCTCCATCAAAGACTTTTTAAACCAGTACTAATGAAGTCTGTACCATTGAGTTGCTAAGAATACATGCAAACATGCTGTCCTTGAACAGTAAGCATTACCACAAGACTTTATCACGCATTTATGTAAGCCTTTAAGTTTCCGCTTTGAAGGAGAGGGTGTTGTAGGTTTAGAAAAGGGCAGGGAGGGCTGGTTGCCAGTGAGAAACTCTCATGGCTGAGCTAGTATTTCAAAGACATTCAGACTTCCCTGTAGAGGGTTAACTTGGCAAATTCTTAAATTGCTCAGTCCATCCATTAACACACGTTTTTGTGTACCAGTGACACATCAATAGCTGAAACTCCGCTGTACCCAGGCCCAGAAATAGTGTCTGGCAAATCTGTAGGCACTGCACTGAACTGTTCAAAACATTCTCTGCTTGGGTGAGGCGAGAGAAGACATTGCACTTTAGTCAGAAATGTAGACCAGTTCCATAAATTCAAACTCTCCACTTTAGTTCCTGCTGGGACTTCACAGAGTAGTTGCTTGCTTTCATGCTAGATTTATTTGAATGACCTTATTACGGAAAATGGGATTTTATATTTCAATGCCCATTACATTATTTTTTTTATTTGTTACAATGAAAACATTTCATTAAAACCCTTATTGAATAGCTAAGTGTGAATCTTGGGAATGAATAAAAGTCATTTATTGAATCAGCCTGCGCTGGAACTAAGAAAGCATGTAGAGCTGCAGAACTATAAAATGCTCAGTGCACTTGGAGTTTTGTAGCAAAATGCTACAAGACATGGCTCAAGTTCACTTCCAAAATAAATAAACAAAGGAAAGGCCCAAGTTGTTCCATTTAAAGACAACACAATTTTAGGGCCAGTCTTTATCCCTTTCTTGGGGAAAAATACTACCTCCTAGGTAGAGGGGAAGTGAGGTCACTGCTACGTCCCCTCTGTGACTGTAAGTTGCCATCCTCACTCTGCCAGTTGTGTTTGCAAGGCTAAAGGAAGTGGGCTTTTTGACTCCTAGACCCAGTTTGTCCTTGAGGGGAGCCAGGGAGGCATCAGGATCTGTTTCCCCAGAAAGAGGGGATGGAGCCACTGGGGCTTGTGCTGTCTGTAACCACAGAAACTCAAAGCATACTCTCCCTCTGCCCCCCAATTAGTTAGATTATTAAAATCATTCTGAAGCTTTAACTTAAACCATAATTCAGTTCTTTCCTCTTTCTAAATTATTTAAAGCCAAAATGCAGATGTAGGAAATTCAAATGTACTTAAAGACCTGGGATTTTAATTTGGGATCCTTATTCATGTGCAATGTGGTTGTATTTCAGCAGCTAGAGAGGAGGACAGACTCTACTCCCTGCTACCCCATTATAAATTCAGAGAAACTCCACTGATTTCAGTGTCATTTATTCTTGAATTACCCTGGCTTAGCCGACAACAGAGTGTGGCTGACTGCAACTCCATAGATATATATATACTGTTTATATATTGAGTCTATTGTTGATTAAATATGCACACAAATGCAACAAGCCATCAGTCAAAGAAATCACATTTGCTCTGCTGCCAGGATATAAACTAAAATCATGAAAAGAAAATGCATTCTTCTGATATATTGAATGATAAAATTTCAATAGAAAGAATTGCTCCACATTATTTTAATGTGATTAGTGCCTGTGAAAGACACTCAATTAACAGATTGGAAATGGGTGTCCGCTGTTTAACGATTAAAAAACAACAGAACCCAACAGCTGGTATCTTCTACCCTGTTCTACCAGTCTTCCTTGAGTCTGATCAGGAGTGTTTCCTCTAACAGGAGATTTCCTTTGCCATTGCTGCTTATTCTGAGGAGCATACCAACAAGAAAACAGCTTCAGTTACAATGGTTTTCCTGAGACATGAATGCTGGCCTCTCAATTATACTTCTCATGATTTGGCCTGATGTTCAGGTGCTCTCCAGTTGTTTCAGGTCTGAGCTTGGGATCAAGAGTTGGAGGTCCCACCATGTACTGTTGAGAAAAAGATTCACTACTTAAATACCCAGTTACCACCTATGTGTCGAAAGTCTACTTCTTACTGACAGGAGTAACTCTCTTGGATGTCCATATGCTTTCAGGCTTTCCAAATAGAAATCCAATGCTTAAAAGATTTTATAAGAGACTTACCACATAGGGTTTATAAATGGATGTGGTTAGGTAGAATCTATCTAGTCCAACCTCTCAAGGTAAAAATATACTTTAAATTATGTGGCCCAGCACCCTGTCAAGCTGAGTCTTAAAACTGTCCAATGTAGGGGAATGCACCACTTCCCTTGGGAGATTATTCCAATGTCTAATTGTCCTCATGGTGAAAAAATTTCTTCTGGAGTCCAATCAGAATTTCCCCAGATGTAACTTGTATCCATTACCCGTTGTCTTTTCCACGTGACTCCTCGTAAAAAGGGAGTCGCCATCTTCTTGGTAGCCACCCTTTATGAACTGGTACACGGTAATAAGGTCTTCCCTAAGCCTGCTCTTCTCAAGGCTGAACAAACCCAGTTTTCTCAGCCTTTCTTCATGTGGCAGGTCTTCCAGTCCTCTGATCATGTTCATGGCTCTTCTCTGGACCTTTTCCAGCTTGTCCACATCTTTTTTGTATAGCAGGGACCAAAACTGAACACAGTACTCAAGGTGTGGTCTGACCAGCCCTGAGTAGAGTGAGCTAATGACCTCTTTATCTCTGCTGGTGATGACCTTGTTGATGCAACCCAGCATCCTGTTGGCTTGCTTTGCCACTGCAGCACACTGTTTACTCATGTTGAATTTGTTGTCCACCAAGACCCTCAGGTCTCTTTCTACAGGGCTGCTCTCCAGTCAGGTGGATCCCAGTCTGAGCTGCATTCCTGAGTTATGTATTCCCGGGTGCAAGACCTTACACTTGTCCCCGTTGAACTTCATAAATTTCCTGCTAGCCCACTCCTCCAGCCTGTCCAGGTCTTCCTGGAGGGTGACTTTCCCTTCTGGAGTGTCAACTACCCCACTCATTTTGGTGTCATCTGCAGCCTTCATCAGGGTGCTCTTGAACTAAACATCCAAATAATTTATGAAGATATTAAACAGCATTAGGTCAAATATTGATCCCTGGGGGACCCCGTTTGTGACAGGTTGCCAGTTTGAGAATGAACTATTTACTACCAACCCTCTGGGTGTGGCCTGTCAGCCAGTTCCCCGCCCAGCGCACAGACCATTGTCATTAATAATGACAATGATGTAGCACTTGGATGTAGCACCGATTTAATGTGTGTTTCTTGGTTATTCACGAATGTCTTGATTTTCCATCATTTTGAGCACCTATACAAGATAGTTGGAATTTATACTCAGCTGAATATTTAAGTTTGTGAAAATCTGGTACTTTGTGGGTTTGGGTGCAAATGTCATCATGTTCTTGTATAAAATTTTGGTGAAGAAATATATATTTCACAGATATTGTACCTTGATTGGCACCTTGATTTTATTAGTTAATTTTTCTGTTCTTAGTGACATGTAATATTTATGAGTAAGTGCATTGACTCAGTAGGACTCTTCAGGGAATGAGCTATCACATGCCATTTTTAAAGATGATAAAATCCAGCCACACACAGTAAGTTTAATACTCTTACAGACAATGCATGAACAGCACTACAGCCGTTCAGCATCCTCAGGTCTTAGCTAGAATGTTTTGCAAAGAGTCAAAATATGTTGCTATTGACTGCACTAATAATAATATGAAGAATTCATGTTATTATTATTAAAAAAAAAAAAAAAAAAAAAAAAAAAAGGAAAGAAAACCTGCCTGAGATTCACTTCCTTACCTGTGCATTCCCTGGACTGCTGGCACATACAGTTTAAGAAGACCTGGAAACGAAGTAGTAAGCCATGTCACCACTTAGCACATTATCATTTTCTCTCATCTATTCACCTAAAATGTAGAGCAGATAACTTTAACTATCATCTTCAGCACAAAAAAAAAAATGAGAGTTCAAAGCATTGTCAAGGAGCCATTCAGCTTTGGCTCTTAATTAAAGTAAACATAGTTAAAAACAGTTCCATCAAAATAGAAAACTTTAACCTCTCATAACATTCTGACCACATTCAAATGAGGGTGGAATGCATGCTACCTCACAAAGAGAGATTTCAGTATAAAACTTTGCCAGTATAGTGGCTGCCAATTAAAAATATTGTGGTTTTCATGACACTGTGCTCATTCATCATTGGAAAAATGTGAAGATAAGATCTTCTATGCAAGTTCAGACATATGCCCTTGAAAGCTAAAGAATGTCTTTTCAATGCAATTCCAAATGCTAATATCCCCGCAGGAATGCAGATCCAACAGAAGAACCTACTATGCTATATAGCTGTCATATTCACCTCAGTGAGTGAACATCATGCATCAGTGTGGTTTGATACTGTGATTTGCTGCTTTGGGATGCTGCTGCATAATCAGCAGCATCAGCAGTTCTTCCTTAGGCTCCTGTACAACCGGATTTGACATGGGAAGAATCTCCTTGATTTTTTAAGATTTTCTTCATATATACACCACAAAACAAGCTAACACAGAAATAACTTGAATATTTTCCTGATTTGCTTTTAAACAATATATATTTTAAGTTATTACAAGGATTAAGTGAGACAGTGGAAAAGATAGACTAGGGGGGACTCCATCGCCACTGAATACTAAACAGAAGAGTGGACGGTAATATGTTCTCCATACACAGCTCTAGCACGCCACGTACAAATTACTGGGCTTGCTTCTGGCAAACTTCTTACCAGATAGGTATTGGCAATTTTGGAAAGATTATTTCTTCAAGAGGAAAATATTACTGGATAGAAAACCAGTGAAAATAATCTATGGGTTGAAAGATTAGAAGAATTAGAGTTTCAAGATCTGGCTTGAATTTAGGAGACATAGTAACATCCTATAGACTTTCTGAAAGAAGACTACTCCAGAGAATGTTACTTAGTACTTTCATAAAAAAATACAATATAAAAAGATGGAATCAAGAAAATACCAATACTAGGAAAAAAAAAAACAACCCAACAACCAACCAACCAAAGAAAATGAACCAATCCCACCTTACCTGAGACAGAATTCTTCCTTCTTGGAATAATCACCTACATGGAGAGGAAAAGACTCTGTCAAGTTATTAATTTAAAGGCAGCTAGAGTAAAGTGTTACTAGTATATGAACTGTGAGAGGAGAGAGCTGCTGTGTCCCTACAGAGGTATCTTAAAGTTCTATGATAAATGTTCAGATAAGGAAAAAGACATGAAAGAATCTGGATGCTATTTATATTTACTTCATTTGTCTTGCTTTCTGCAAGAAAGCAATAAAATTAACCACCTGATGGTAACGAGAGGAAAAGTGTTAAATGCAAGAAAGGCACATAGCTGATGTTGTCTCTACTGGTGCCAAGCAAGTCAGGGGCAGAATTGTCAGGACGGTTCAGGGAATCCAGCTCTTCCAAATAGGGATGCATCTCCTACCCGTCCAGCAGCAGCAGGGAAGCCTTATGCTTCTGGACTGGTGTTATAGTTGCTTTCCAGTTCTTCGACTAGCTGATCCAGACAGAGCAAGCTGGTGCACAGCTGTAATGTCAAATAGGCAAAAAGTAAGTCCTTTACCTACTTGATAACTCAGACTTGCATGAATGATGGTGTATAAGTAGGATCAAGGGGTGGAGCTCCCTGTTTTCGTTCAGCCTCCATCCCACTTTGCTGTGGTGTAGCTGTGCTGGATGACCCACTTCCCGACCACCACATTCCTCTTCTATAATATAAGTCAGAGTCTGATGGCAATCAGGATGAAGTGCACAATGATTTGTGACACAAACAGCAGTCTGCTTGGGATAAAGTTGGGATGAAGCTGATGAGCAGTGTCTTATTTACTGTGAACAAATGGTTTGATCCTTCAAACGTTTATGCTTGGATTAATGGCAGACTAACAATCACACTAAGTCCATGGGACTATCTGCCACTGAATACCAGCATAAATGTTTGCAGGACTGACTCCTAAATCCCTTTGTAATGGCCAATATCTTTCAAACTGAATAATACTAACACTAACACACATTCCAAGACAGACTAGCACGGTTTGGGCCTGATTCCTGCTGTCACAGAGGCACCCACACAACAAGCAGAACAGTCACTGGAACACCGCTACAGACCTGAGCACGCTGCAAGCGTGGGTGCCAGGCAGAGGCACTCACAAAACAGAGCTACTACTCAAAAAACGGGGATTTATTCCAACTAATGTTAGGTAGCACTTCTATAGACAAAATTAAGGTTTGGATGTCAGTTGGGAATATATTACTACTCAGCTGTCTTAAGAATGTCTAAGTTACTCAAATAGGCCTGTTAGGAAAGCAATCCAAAATGTGCACTTGTTTACCCACGAAAGGGGGAAAATCTCAAGCGTGTGGTACCCGGAGGCTATAACCACTCCCCCAAAAGGGCAAGGGCTCACTCAAGGGTATATCCAGCAGAAATCACTCACTCAAAAGGGGGGTGAGGCACTCAGCCCCGGGGAGTTTCCTCAGGTGGTGTCCTGACCCCAAGGGAGAGTCCCCAACTGCAGACCCACTGCTCAGAGGAGGATCGACTCCAATCGTCTCTCCAGAGGGACCTCACTTGTACCCAAGCCGAGTATGGCCTGTGGCAGTGTTTAATTAAGTTTGCACCAACAAGAGTGGAGTGTTTTGTCTAGTCTCCTGAAAGACCTGCTCGTTGTCAGGTCTTTAGTAAGCCCTGGTCATTTGCAGGTCCGGGCAGGGGTGGGTGCATCTGTCTCACGTGCTGACTTCAAACCTTCATCTGTTCTATGTGCCCATTCTCTGATTTTTTAGAAATGTCACTAGAACGCAGATCACAGGCCAATAAGTAGAGCAGAAGTTTGTATTTCAGGATTTCTTGCATTTTAATTTCGTGTCTCAGAATAGTTCTCTCTGCTATCTGATTTATTCATCATAGAAATAGAACTGGATGGGACACAAGAAATTGTTTCACTTTTAGCAATAACCAAACTGCTATTATGTCAAGTGTATATAATTCAGAGTAAGAAGACTGCTCTTAACCTTAAAAACAGGAAAGGTATCTAAAGAATGATGGAGGGGATGTGGTAATGCTAAGAGACTGCTGTACATCTTCAGTAGGCCTTAGGATGCTGTATAACTTCAGCTTTTATGCTAAGACCAAAAAGAAATGTCCAGGAAAGATGAATTAAAGGAAATGATTATAGACAAGAGACTGTAGAAAGAATTAACTTTTCACTTCCACAGCTAGAACTGACCGCAGACCAAGAGCAGACTGGTTTAGGTAACCACAGGATATAAAACTCAGGCTAAAGGTTAGACCTAGTCTGCCCAAAGACAGGATGACAAAGTACATCCACTTGCCATAATTAGATAACAATAACAAGGCTTTGCTTCAGACTGACGTTCTTCTTGCTTTGAACCTATGTTCCCACTGAGGTCCCCACCTGCAGATGTAAGTTTTAGATTTAAGATTTAAGACTTTAAATGGAACAAATGAGGCCTGGGCAAAATTCAACTCTAATATACTGCTGCTAAATGATCTTTCCTAGCAGCTTGAGAAATGCTGCTAAGTTTATAAATGTCACCAGTATTTTAAAAATATGTTTACATTTATAAAAGTTTATTCTATGTATACTTGTTAATAAAACGTTTGTACTTCTTTTACATTGATTCACTGTATTTTTAGTTGAATAATTTCAGTATCGTAAAAACAATTATTTGAAATAATTAAGCTTTTACTTTAATGGTCTTTTGAAGTTTTTCAGTTCCTAGATCATGCTGGGGCATTAATATCTCTCTCAAAGCAGAGTAAATTGCACCTATGTCATTCTTGGGGGTTGTTTGTTTAACTCATTCTAGAACTCTTGCTGCTGTTTAGTGAACTTCTCTGATCATCAAAAGGTACTTTCTCCACCTCAGTTGTATCACAGCTTATGTTTCATCTGTTCACACTCACACACATTAAACTCTTCTCAGTTTAGGACATTTTCCAAAGTTCAATGAAGTCAATGGGATCACTTGCACTTACTTTAATAGAATCAGGCCCTCGGAGACAAAAAACTTATTTTATGCATTTTCACTGATCATTGCAAGGTTATTCCATTTAAAAAAGTAACTTTCCTAAGCAAACATCACAATCTGTGGGTGGGCAATGATGTTTATCTTAAAATGGATTTGTGAACTGAACAAAAACTTTTTTTTTCCAACAGGTAGAATCTGGTCATGGTAAAATACAGAATATGGCTGAAGTTGTAACAACAGTTCTACTGGAATCAAAGAAAATTATCTTGCTTTAAAAACAAAGAGGGAGCAGTAAAAACTTCATGTAAACATAAACCAGAACTGAATGTGTTTTAACAAATTGCACACTGAATTAATTTTATCTTTGTGATTTTTTTTGAGATTAGGCTGTGATTTTCTCAAATGCATTTGCTCGTATTGCTTTACTGACAATATGTTACGAAGAATTCCTGATCTGCAGCTCATTTTTGAGCTCTGTTTGCTGGAAATATAATTGCATACTACAGTTCTTTTGTCTGATTAGGGGAGTGGTGTAACGGTTAGACATAGGTTTCCAGTGTCAATACTACACTTAGAATTTTAAATTCAGCTGCGGGCAAGTTACTGTGTGATCCAAATTGCACTGAAAAACCATTGACTATAGCAGCACTGGCTTGTAATCATATTGCTTAGTGGTAACCCAGAACACACAGCCTTGTTCGTAAACATGTTCTGTGGGCTGAAAATACTGAAAGAGCACCTAAAGCTCTGCAATCCCTAGTTGTTGATTTATGTTCTAGATTAATTACTATATTTTATTTTTGCAACTTTTTTTTTTTTTTTTTTTTAATAGGAAGATTAGAAGCACAATCTAAAGTCTGCGTCCAGGGAAATGGATTTTTAGATCCATGTTAATAATCACCATTATTTTACTTATTAGTAATTAAACATTACATTAATAATGCTATTACCATGGGATCACAATCCAAGTTGTGAAGTTGAGAATTTAAGGATATTTATCTTTTTTTATTATTTATGTTCCATGATATTTTAATAAGTTTTCCCCTTCACCTTTGTTTACATAACTGTTACATATTTACAACACTAATTCAAAATTAATGGCCTTTTATTTATGGGAATTAATTTTGTTTCTATAATAAAGCTGCTAATGAAACATATCGGTAGGTTTGTACTGTGAAACAAATTATTTCCTAACATATCTGTAAGTAACATTACAGACCAGCTCACAGTTATGTTCTTAAATTGTCGCTAGATTCTGTGCAAGTTTCCTCAAAACTACATCTAAACATTAGCAGGCTTCACTCTAGTAGTTCACCTACAAACTTTAAAGAAACCATTAGGATGCCCTTTGGACTCGCGAGAAATAGTTTCTGGACATATAAGAGTTCACATTGAAGACTGTGTATTGAAACTATTCACAGACCTTCCCAAAAATACACAAATAAGAAACCTTTCAGGGATGAAAGATACAGTGAAAAAAGTGTATTTTTAAAATTGGTTTGATAAATCAAGTTTAGCTGACTAATAGGAACTGTCCCCACTTGTTTTCCTATCAACTCACCTCTCAAATAATCTTGTGACACTGAACAGTGAGAAGTATTTTTAGGAAGTCTGATGTGAATGAAAGACAACAGAACAGAAAGATAAAATGGCAAAATATTGTTCATAGAAGTGTGCATTATGGTGGTCTATTCAGGTCACTATCATCACATGATTCTTAACATTTCATTGTGTAATTCTTAAGCCAGAGGAGATCGCTCTTTCCTGCTCAGTAAGTAAGCAACATAACGTGCAATCACCTCTAGCTCAATTGAAATATTTACTTTAAGAAGTTGTCTATCTGCTACAGTGACTCTACATGTAATTCTCTTTGATAGACACCATACATATCTCAGTGGCAGACCTTCTTGAGTGATATGAACCTGAGCTGCATCTGGTCCATGGTAACCTTAAAGCTACAGGGAATTCTAACAGTATAGTACCTGGCTCATGATACACTCAGAGGTCCAGTTTTTGGGTCTTTCTGCACTGGAGTGGACAATATCCCTCTCCAGGGATGACATTCAGCTAATGTCTCAAACAATAGTAATTGAAAGAGAAAATATGCTTTGACAGCTGTGGTATGTGAGACAAGTTTAGGGTGGATAGTTAATGAGGTAGAATGAATTCCTTCTTGGTAACAGACTTATGCCTGGCCATACGAATCTTAACGATCCCTATTTTAGCAAACATAAATACCATTGTTCATAGAATCATCATCTTGGTCATAAAATTACCTTCCCCTTTTTAAAATTCAGCTGCAGTATTTGACTCAGTGACCCTCCATGACAGAAATCCCACAGGCTGATTACATGCTGTGTGAAGTATTATTCTCACTCTTTTGTTTTACATTTACCTGTCATTAACTCCAAGTGACCCTCCTGTTGTTCTGATGTCCTAAGACACTGTTAAAAAGATGGACTGGGTAGTTAGACTCTACCCTTCATAATCTTAAATGCTTTAATTAAATCTCTTCTAGTGTTTCTTTTTCACCCCTAAATCACCCCAGCTCTTGCAACCTTCATATGCAAATCTTGCTATATCCCTAACTCTTCGTTTTCTGGGCTTGCGCAATTTTAAAATTCTTTTACCGTTCACATTAGAAACTGAATTCTGTGTTTCATATCAAAGTCTCTCTTGTCAACTACTCCAGAAGCAAATATTTTTTATTTGTAACATGAAATACAAATATTCATTTTCAAGCACTTGATGTATAGTTTGAGACTGATTTAACGTTTCTTGGCACTGATTTCCTCTTTTGTGCTAAGATTGTTCCTCAACTCAGGCAGGGACATACAGAATAAGAAGGTATAGAAGGAACCAAACATATCTGGCTTTCCTCTTCTCAGGATCTGTGTGGTCACATCTTCTAGAAAGCTGAGCAAGAGTTGACTTACGCTGTTGTGCACTGGAGAGTATGATGTGTTCCTTTTTCTGAGAATTGTCCCCTTTCCCTTTTCCACCGTCATTTGCTACATGGGTGCAGTTAGGAAAATATTACACCTAAACCTGTTTTCCTTAATCTTCCTGAAATGCTGGGAGGGATTATTCTCTCTGAATCTCTCGCTCGCATGCTTTGCCTTTCAAACCTGAATCATTGAGCTTTAATCTGTGACAAAAGCAGAAATTCATTATGATCATTAATTTTCAGATTTAGAGTCTACGCCCTTGACTACAGGCTACGTGGATTTTAAGACCAAGACCAGGTTTTCAAAGGTATTCAAGTGCCTCAGAAGACATATAAACAAGTAGTGAGAGTCAGTTTCAAATTCAAAAAGCCCCCCTAAATGCACAGCTATTATTCACAATTTCTGTTGATATATAACTTCATGATAACACAGTTCCGTGGCAGAAACATTTTTTTAAAGTGTGTAATAAACATTGAGAATATGCCAAAGTGAAGCCTACCACAGGATTTAAAAGCAATTGTTTATGTTATTCTGCTTGCTTTCAGATTTTTTGCTTCAAGCTTTGCTTTATGTCTACAGTAAGTCCTCCAGAGCTTACAGAGCAACACGGCTGTGATCTTTCTTGCAGAGAGCTAACGTGCTTAACTGCACGCCTGTAGCATGTGGAAAGCTCTTACCCGTCAGGCAGCACATTGCTACCCAAGTGGCGAAAACCCCCCAAACCCTCAGTATTCAAACAAAGCGTAGCGTAGATATTCGTCCAGTGCAGCAGAAAAGCTTTTGCATCCCTGTAGTTAAAATCAGGAGCACTTTCCATGCATCAACAGCATATTGTACGAAACAGTGGGACATTTTCTCTCTTACTTTTCAAACACACCAAATGTAAACTGTCTGAACCACAACAGTTGTCTTTGTGCATACGAAATGAGCAGGGCAAAGAAAGACCTTATGAAATAGCTGTGGTTAGTGGCTTGTTGAGGGGGGGGTGGGGTGAGGCAAGAAACTCGCTTTTAATCAATGTGATAATCGATGACATACGGCATCATACTTTTGCCTGACTCCATTCTTTCACTGCACACTGCAGGCCTCAGTGGCTTCCCCATTTTTTCTCCCCCACCGTCACCCTTAGCAGGCCAACTGAAAATCTGTCTATTGTTTTTTTAATACATATATATTTGAAAACCAAACAAAAGCCTTCAAAGGAGCCTGCAGTTTAACTGGCGAAGGATTGCTTAACAGCCACAGTTTTTCAGGGAGGCTGTGATAAAATGCACATGCCCTGGCTGTGCTTTCCCATACCAGTCTGACTCCATGCATGGCCCCGTGATGCCACTGGCCAACGGTAGCAAAAAGCTGAGTCAAGGAATGCTTTATATGTTTTATATTCATGTTTTCATGAACTGCAATGCAAGCAGTATGAACTAAAATCATAGTTCTTCTGATCCTATGCTTCTTTTTCATCTATCAACTTTGTATCCATAAAGCAAAGGCTGCGCTGGATATCCTTTGAGTGGGATTTGTGTTCGCTTCTAAGTACAGCTTTAACATCTCGTATTTTGGCTCTTACTGGTGGCACAGACAGCACAAAGTGTCTGCTCACAAGGCTAGCTTAAAGACTTGCATTTTATGCAGAAAGTCCTGCAGATCTGTGACTTTGTTGATCTTTTTTGGAAGTGAGCGCTGAAAGCCGCTGTCGCAACACTTTTTATTCCTTTACACTTGGCTATCTGGGTTTAGAATTTCCTTGTACTTACCCAACAGAATTTTTGGGAAACTTCTCTGTAAATGAAAGGTACAGTCTGTGAAGGTACAGGGAATCTTAAAGTTTTACTTTGAAGTCCAGATTTTCAAAACCAAGGAAAAACAATTCCCTCATATTCTTTATTTTTGCTGAAATATCATCTTTTTTCCCAAAATCTTTTGTTGCTGGTTTTGCACTGTTCCACAGCTAGGCAACTTGAGACACATGAATTCAGTCAAAGATTGTATAAAGTAATTGAGCTATACAAGAAACTTAGGTAGATACTGGAAATAGAAGATTTACATTATTTGGGTATCTGCTAAGCTATTGATTGTCTTGAGTGGTAGTGGCATTTTAGATGGGGTGACTCAGAGAACAGGCCATGATACATTACTTTTGGGATGGGAGCTTAATCTGAGTTCTTCACACCAGCTTGCTAAATGACTTATTCCATGTTCTTCCCTCTCTATAATCCCATTTCTCCATCTGTGAAGGCAGTAATGACCCCAACTTTCATTGTGTTTATACTGCTTTACATTGCTACAGGCACTGCCCAATGACTTGGTGAGATGGACTCTCCGAGGGAATAATCCTAGAAGCTATGCTGACAACTGTTAAAAATCCAAGTGGATAGGGAAGGATTTTCCTTTATTTTAGAAGAATTTTTCTGGTCTTTCCACCAGGAAGAGAGAAGATGAAGCAGAAGGTCACCTCTTCCCAGCTTGCATCATCAAAATGTAAGGAGACAAAAAGAAGGCTGAGAAGGCACCATAAAACTCCTTCCACTGCGATGATCTGTTTCTATCTATGGTTCGTTCTATATCTATGGTTTGCTCAGATCTTAATTTACGATAATGAAACATTAATATAGTTTACAGAGAATCCAAACAGTGCCCATGTATTGCAGCAGCACAGAATATTATCTAACTCTGCAGAGAGACTACCAGGTATTCTTTTCAGTTTTTTTCTTGTTCTTGTTCATTAGCAATGCCATTTATATTCCACCTGTAACTTATTTAAGGATAGCCTTCCTTCCACATTCTGCTAACAGCAACTTGCTTCCTCTAGTTGGTTGTATTTGCATTTGTTTGGTTCCTGCTGCTTGCCCAAGCAGCTTCCTAGGGCTGTTTCCAGACCAGGCATGTGAAATTATTCCCCTGCGTATGTGACTTTTTCTCTGATCTGTGACATAAGACTGCCCAGATTACTCCAGGCTACCCTTCATGAGTTTCTTTCCTTCCTGTGCTTTCTAGTTACCGCAGAGATTTTGCCTTGACAAGCATTCAGAAGTTTACTAGCTAAAGCTAGGTTTCCTTTGCTTGAAGCTGAGGTCCATGTGTAGATAAATTGAGACGTTTAATTCAATAATACAACTACTTTGCAAAATTATATGTAGACCACAGAAGGTTATATAATATTAACATTTAATCAAATGTTGTTAATATTTTGTTTAACATGTTAACAAAACTTGTTATCATGTTGCTAAGCATTAACACGCTTAAACTAAAACTCTAAAACATACTAATATACACACCGCATATGCTCATAAAATACATCAACAGTTTCTGTAAATCATGAGCCTTTTAAGTAATTCAAGCCCTGGGTAGTTTTCTTACAAATGCTCCCTTTGTTTGGGAGCCATTGGGCCATCTAAGCCAGAGGTGTTAAAGAGTAGAAACCAGGTGACAAATAAATGGTCTGTATTCATGAAAGTAGGCAATTTTAGAAATATATAAGGTAACCACATCCAGAAAAGAGCTGAGCTTCGTTCTGGTTGAGTAGCATGAAAATGGCTGAGACTTTAACAAATAGTTCTTATTTTAGTGGTCATATAATGATTGATCTTTTTCTCATAAACATGGGACTGCTTTTACCTATAATTCAGGATAACATTTTTTTGTGAAAACCAAAATAGACACAAACACGTTCAAATAGAGACTATCTTAGTCTGCATCATTTTTGTGCCCTTCATAATGAGATTATGAAGGTTTATCTACTATTGCTCACATAATGCGGTATCTAGAGAGGTAACACTGTCTTCATTCTAGTGTCTTGCCTCTGTAGAGCCAGTAGAAACTGATCTGATGTATTTATACTGCTGAAACTAGAGGTCTGGGATTTGAACTCATACAGTTTTTCTTTGTTTCTTTTGTTTTAACTTAAACTTTCCAAGGTATGTGCAATAGTCACCAGTTGAAATGTTCATGTGTATCTATATAGCACACATATCATTGCATCTATATAGCACACATATACTTTTCATCTTTAATAATAAAAATTGTATGTGATTATAACAAGCCAATCTATTGTATATGATTACTACAAATAATCTCCACTAGAGAGAAAGTGGTTCATAAGTCATGAAAGCAAGAACCTCAAGTGAGTCGGGAAGGTAATTTGCCTTTATTTATTATCACTCTGCCCAACAGGCTTTTGATATATTGAATCCCTTAGGGTTTTTATTAAATAACCTCCAGTGAGGAGCTTAAAGTCTTTGTCATTCTTCTCAAGGCACATCGTGTCAAGGGTTAATTTGAATTTGAGCATGTTACAGATTGCATGAAGTTTGCATGGAAGTTTTTTTGTATTCAGGCAACAGGCCTGACTTTGTGGCTTGCTAGCAGGGATAGAAATGTTGTGTCTTGGTATTCACACTAGTGCAAATAAAAGTGGCTCTTGTTGGAAAGCAACAGGATCATATTGAAGAAACATGAATACAAGTGAGGAATTGTATTTGTTTTACTGCTTTTTTTCAACAAAGACAACTCTTTGCAATACATACATGAGCAATAATTCACAACAGAAATGTGACTGACACTCCAGATAATGAAATATCAGGTACACCTCTGGCCAGTAGTAAGGTAAATGAATCTTGCTGTATACAAGCATGGGGCGTGAGATTGTTAGTGTAACAAGCCATAAATACGAAGACTGGGCAGGGCCTCATAGAGTCAGGACACTTTGTTGGAATTATTACACAAATTAGAGTAGATTACATGCTTCAGACTTGTTTTTGATACCAAGTACTCCAACATACATTAAAAAGTATGTGACAGATTAAAAAAAAAAACACCTAACTTTTATAAATATTAACTGTCTATTATGTTGATTGCTTCATGTGATGCCCAGACAACACGCAAACTTATTAACAGCAATCTCTAGACAGGTATGTAAAAGTTTGCTGAGGTATTTTTGGGGGAGGGTGGGAATAAGTAATACAAACATATTATGACACTGGTCTTTAACCTAACAGGGAAATTCTATAGTAAATAATCAGATATTAATTCCTGTGGCAAGAGTGTTTCTGCAGAAGCTATTGTATTACTACTGTGGCATTCACAAAGGAAGTGGGTTACTGCTCGTCCAGCTGTGATAGCTGCTCTTTAGGTGGTGTTACCATGAAATCATTTTGACTATTTTCTTAATAATATTTTTCTTTGAAAATATTGTGTGGCTTTATTTTCCCTAAACTTGTATTGTGTTTAGCAAGGTATCATTCTCTTCATCCGTTGAATGTATACAACTATACTGTTTGAACATTTCTCAAAATCCCACTCTATATCAAAAGCAAATTTTCTGACTTAAGTTCAGTATTGATCATACTTCATCATATATCCTGCTTTAGTTTTAACTCATTTCAGTGTGTGCCTATTCACACAACGTAGCTTTACTTTATGACATTCTCACCTATACTAATGACACATTGATTTTAAACCAAGTTCACAATACATTCAGACTCATAGGAATCTTTCCCTTTGACTTGAAAGGATTTCAGATCGCACTAAATCCCTGATACAATTTTTAACATTTCCTTTGCTGATCTTCTGTTAGTCAACAATCTGTTTCCAAGCAATTTGTTTCAGAAGATTCTGACTGGTCATTTAAGAGCACTCTTCACCTTGGATTCTGGGTCAGCTACATCATGGCACAGAAAGACATGACACAGAAAACAAAGAAAGTGCCCTATTTTTGTGGCTATCTGGAACACCATTAGCTTATTCAGAAAAATGTGAAACCATTGATCTTCTATGTCCTTGAATGAAACCCAAAGGCTTGACTTGAAGAGAAATAACTGATGATTTTTAAAAAAATGTAAATGATAGAACTTTCAAAACAGCCCGAATTAGGAAATTATTTGTCTGCCAGGTTGGGTTTTTTGGTGGGAAAGATCTGGTACATACATTTGGTGAATAATTCAGAAATCATTTGGATAGACTTCACAACCTCCTGCAACTTTTGCAGACCTGTCTGAACTTCTGATGAGAGGTGCCTAGACTGTAGATTTTAGATCCATCCATTCAGCAGTATAACTCTTTTCTCTAAATTATGGTATCACTCCACATCTGTTCCAAAGGTCAATGTTAAAATCAAACCTTGGAAAGGAGCTCTGCGTACATGAATCTAAGACTATTGTCTTATTATTATAGGTGACTGGGACACAGAATATATAGATGTCTTACCAAGCGGGATACAACTTTTGGCAGCGTGAAGGATTTGGGGTCATTTTTGATTTAATCTAGATGCTTGCACTCTCATCACCTTGGTAACAAAGCAGGGCTGAAGCTGTGCTTTTTATCTCTACATTTCAATGTGAGCAGCCTTGCTGCTTTATTACGTCAGCATTCCCAACGTGACTTTGTACTCACATGCTCAAACAATATTTGTCTCTCCACTTCTCTTCCTAACCTCTCCCCACTCTTCATTTTTTTACTCCTTTCTTGAATCTCAGGAAGGCAGGTTAGGTCAGGTACAGTGCAGGACTAACAAGGCTATAGAGTTTCTCTGTTGAAAATGGTCCACGTCCAGCAGTTCTGAATGTGGATAAATGCGGATAAATGTTCAGAACTTCTGCATCTAGTCTTGTAGCTTGGCCTACTAGAAGTGCCATGTAGGGAAACTGGGATTTGGAATGGAACTTTTGCCTTTGGGGAGAAAAGGTACAAACTTGTTTGTCCATGGGATGGTTTATAGCAAAGTGGGTATGAATGTTAGGGCTTTGCCTGCTATTATAATGAGAAGACATAGTGGTTTCAAGTCGTTATTAAAACAGTGAAGACCTCAGGTCTGAATTTACTCCTGGAAATTGTAAAAAAAATAAAAAATTCTTTCAAGAGAAGGGTAAAAATAAAGCATGGCTGTATCCTTCTGATATGGAAATTACCAGCATTATGTTCTTCATCTTCTAGAGTGAAACATCTGGATTTCTGTCTTTATGATTTCTCCCAATAATGTAGTGACTCTTTTTTTTTTTTTTTTTTTGCTGTCTCACTCAAAAGCAATAACTCAAGTGAAAAAAAAAAAATCAAAAGTTTTTTTAATTTAGCTTCACCTATGCAGATTTACCTCAGAAGAATGTTCTGTCCTTACATGGTGCTATTTTTTTCTCCATCTGGCATTCAGTTTTGAAGTTATATGAGTTTAGTTCTGAAATTATTATTTTCAAGTGAAATACAGAGATCACCCAAGCTGCAGCCTAGCTTGGATGCACTAGTGCCATCCATGACCCAGACTTCCTGGATTGCTACTTTCAGGCCTGAAAAGCAGCGCAGAAGAATTGGTTATGGGTGTGGTCAGCTAAACTGGACTATGGCCCTGCTGGTTTTTCTACATGAGCGGATGGGTGTAATCCACCCTGTTCATACTGGTGAAATACCTCAGGTTCATCACTTCACTTTCTCAGCTCAGTTTCCTTCCTTCCCTTCAAAGTGGCCCAGCTGTACATAGAGACACATTCTTTCCAAGTTGTGCTTCTACTAGATCACAGTTACGCTAACCAATAAAAGCAAATTCTTTGAAACCATCAGAAAAAGACAGTGAAACAATATAAATTATTTTACCATTTCATAACAATTATTTGAACACAATGTGTGTTTGCAATTCACTTGGCCCAAGGCATGGTCCATTGAAACAAGTGAAAGATTTACCATTGAGTTCAATGGAAGAGGCAGGCTTCGCTATTTAAAGCTATGATCCTATTAAGATAAATAAGAAACACAATGAAAGCTTCACCTCTGCCATTGTCTCACTGTGTTTTAACATGGCCTCAGCATGGCATTGTTTTAACAATATGAAGGCCAGGTTTGCATTTATACAGACATTTTAAGCTGGTTTTATTTTCAGATGAGAGAATAGTATGGAGAATATGAAGAAAAATGCTAGCAAAATATAGTCCTAAAATTTGGTGTCTTTTAAATTTGTTTCTGGTCATTAGATTCCCTCAGTAGCATTAACTAATAATAACAGTAACAATAATAAGAAGGCTTAGAAAGTATATTTCTGTTGTTGTTGTAGTGAATAAAAATCCCAAAAAGCCATGCAATAATTTGTGGTTTTGGAATACGTAAGGAGGAGATGTACCAAGATACTTATATCTGAAATTTCCTCTATTATACACTGGGGTTTCAGAATATTCTTCATATTTTAGCTTACAAAGCATTCCGAAGCCTTTTCTGAGAGGAGGTGTTTTAGGATGATGTTTTTGTTTAGCATGTTAAATTATTTTTAAGACGAGATCAGATATGACCTTTTTCCCTATTGAAATCCAAAATCTGTGTAATTCAATGAACAGACACCTATAGACTGGCTTTTAATAATGGATGATTTCACAATTTGTCTTAAGCTTTCAAGCAAAATATGGTCTCATTCAATCCTTCTCCAACATTTGTTCCCACTAGATACTGCAATTGAACCTCTGATTTGGGGTTTCTGCTTTCAGGGTAGTTTTTAAAATACAGATTAAAAATTACCTGATAGAATGCATAAACAGTTCTTGGAGCACCACAGAACTTTTCCTCAGAGAAACGTCTAGAGTACCAGGCTATAGCTGTGCTCATGCCTTGAGGGAATTTAAATGTGGATCTGTGGATGTCAAAAGAAGCCATGCATGGATGGACACAGGTCTGCAGGGCTGAGCAGCAGGGCAGAGCTCTTCTGACTTGGGCAGTGTGACTTAAGCATATGCTTTTGTGCTTAGACAGCCGGAAGCCTACATTTTTATGGGAGCAACTCTGATCTATGCTTTTGTTCAGAGCTCCAGGAAGCAGAAATCTATGTAGAGAGAAATATTACTTATGCAAATCTTGACCAAAGTTGTCAATTCAAAGAGATGTAAGAAAGTTAAAATGAAGACAGTTTCAGTCAAATAAATTGGAGTGTATTTATGGCGAAGAAATAGAGGAGACCTAAGATCAATAGTTTGGAGTCAACATAGTATTTTGGAGAATAATCAGAAGTCAGGTCTCGGAGAAGGTGAGCTGAGAATTTATAATTTCCACTGAAGCTAGCATGGAGTTTGAGATGTTCAAGAACTCCTGGGACCAGACCCATTGTTTATGTTATTTTTCTCATGCTTCTCACTTAAAGGAAGATCTGGAATACATTAAGGCTTAGAGAGTTTTGAAAAAAAAAACTAGATTGGCAAGCTGGCGGTGCATTAAATGTGGGGGTCTGCAATGAGACAAAGAGCTGCAGTCTGGTGCTACAGGGAGATGGAAGATGTGAAGAAGTCATCCAGTAAAAAGAATCAACTCCAATATGTACATTTTCAACAGAGAATGTGTGTTCTAATGAATAGAAGGATATCTATGGGGATTTCTCTGATCTGTGGTTCATTACTCATATTCCCTCCTCAGATTTCACCCATATTGACAATAAATTTAGTAAGAAGACCAAAGAATCTTGTATTTGTTAAAGTTTCATGCCATCATCAACATATTCTTCTCTAAGACTTAAGTTACTTCTCCCCACTGCAAATAATAGTTTCCATACTTTCAATACCCCGAGGGAGTTTGAAAATGACTAATTGATGGTTTTTCCCTGCTTTAAATCATTACTGTGTTTCGGACTTAGAAATGTGTGGCTAAGTCATCTAGTCATCAAGTGAGGAACTAGTCTCCCCGGTGCCAACAGTAAATTCTCCAGTTCGCTCAGCAACTGGTTGAACAAGCTCCTCAATATTTAACCACGTCAATTGTAAACAGGCAGATGCTTTGCCTCTGTTGTTTTCTCAAGAGAACCTAAACCTTTCTTGTCAAAATATGTGTGTTACAATGGACGTTCAGCTGCTTCCCTTCTAATGATGAACTTTTTCACATTGTATAAGACAAAGCCTGCTGTTGTCATGCATCTATTAAATCGCATCCACAGAGCCATGTATAGAACAGGGTGGCTGTCTGGGACTTACAAACTTGATTGTTGTAATGGTTTTTTTTTTTCCTCTCTTGAGTGTTGGATGCATAATATTTTCAGGTAACTCTGACTACTGTGTGATATTTAATCACCTCTACTGCCTCCCAGTAATCACTTTTATTGCGTTATGCTAGTCAGCATATTCTGTGTGCTTTAATATACATGAGTTTGAGGGAGGAATATTTTTCACTGAAGGCTTTATGGAAAATTTTGCATTTATTGATTTCTGTTAAAAAAAAATCTTATTCTTAGAAAATCGATGAAAATGATTGCTGTGGCCATATTTGTTCAAACAAACAAATAATACAGTATAATGACAACGCTATCTCTCATTTCCACATTTCACCTGGAGAAGGAAAACATTTGATCTGGAAAGCCTGTGTACTACATCAGTCCGCAGGAATATCTTTTATTCATGTGTATTAAAAAAATATGCAAAGAGTTTGTACAAGTTTGGTAGGGAAAAAAAAAGTTTGACAAAAATAAAACAAACTCATCCAAACAAGCATTGCATATTTGGGACTTTTGGGGCCAAACTGTCAGAGGCAGTCTTGCTATCCTCTTTGGAAATATGCTGGGAATTTTATATGTGTAATTTTTCACAAGTAAATTTTTGCATTACAAACAAAGCTTTTCATGGGAAAAATATGCCATGCATATAGAGCAAACCTCACACAGCTGATGACTGCAAATCATATATTCTTAGGGTTTATCTATTAAAAACTATGGGAAAAAAATAAAAGAAACTTATGAATTCAAATCAGGTAGTTCCTCTAGCTTCCTATATCAATCTGCATGCTTTCTGCAAGCTTTATGAGCACAAGAATTGCTCATTCAAAACTATGTTTGCAAAATTAAAATCACAGTCAAAATGTAATTGTTGATGTAAAAACAAGAAAA
Organism: Leptosomus discolor; assembly: GCF_034619465.1. Classification (NCBI taxonomy): domain Eukaryota; kingdom Metazoa; phylum Chordata; class Aves; order Leptosomiformes; family Leptosomidae; genus Leptosomus; species Leptosomus discolor. Next base: position 15,920,280 of record NC_141393.1, on the reverse strand, counting down.
TGCTGTATTGCAACACATTTTCTTATCTGAGAATGTACATGTCTCACGATACATTGCATCACAGCACAACTAGCTCAACATGTCAGTGTTACATGACCACCAATTAAGAAGGATTCTTGGCATGAATGATGTTCTGCCCGAGGCCAGGTCACTGTCTGATGTAAAAGATTGGAGCTTCAGGGCACTGGCGGTTCTGATCCTCTGTTCTGTACGAACTGAATGAGCTGATCATTACAGAAACCTTGTGAGCCAAGGCGCTGTTATCATCTCCATTTTACATATGGGGATTGAGGTGCAGTCAAAAGACGTCTTTGAACGTTCACAATGAAAAATCTAGTGTCTGTTTTTTCTTCAGAGCTTAAAATTTTGCACAACTTTACACATTCCCAGCACAGTTCTCATTGACTTTTACCTTACTTATCTGCAGTTACACTGAAATCAACAATTCAGAATTACCAGCAAACCCATTTGGGGTGTCAACAGAATGTTATAACAGCAACACTCCTCAGATCATAAATCACAGGTGAAGGAATAAACTTGCTTTCTCCTCGAGGGAAAAGAAAAAGTCTTATATTTTTAACCAATAGAATGATTTTGATGCATCTTTTAACTAACCAAAAGTAGCATCTTGACAATTTTAATGGACTAATTATACACTGATGGTCATCTAGAAACGTGCTCATTTTCAGGTCTTTATGTCCTGACAACTCCAAGAGTTATCATCTGGAAAATTGCCATGCAAACACAGAATTTCAATGACTAAACCCCTGCAGGACTGGATTTGACTATCCTGAGGTTCTTCCTGCAGCGTCAAGGGAGATAAAAGGTTTTTGATTCTGTAGGTGTAGGATCCAGTCTGTGTCATGATTAGTTCTGCAAAAGCGAAAACCTTCCCAATATATTAAAATGCACAATCAGAGCCCTGAGAATCTCAGAGATTAACAGTAGTTCACAAGGGTTCGAACTGACCTTTGTTTCAGTCTCAATTTGCATGAGTTTGCAACGTCTGCATTTTGCTCTGCGTTTCTGGTTGGAAACCTTGAATCCCCTTGCCAGAGCCTGGAGATGGTGAGAGGGCTACTCTTAACCCCAGCGTGGCATTCACAGAGTAGCTGCCAGTATCACTTATGCATGAAACCTCTCCTGAAACAATATTGCTTTAAGCCTCTCAACAGTGCTCTTCCCATGAAATATTCTATCTGTGAGGGCTCAAGACTATCTTCCTGACTTGATGTCTGCCTATTAGTGTGGCACAAAGATGGATCCTAACAGGTTCAAAGGCAGCTGCTGGGTAGTAACACCTTTATGGTCCTACCCACAACATCCCCATCTGCTCCACCGCCATGTCTTCACCACCTTCAAACTGAAAAATGAACTTGCAGAGATAACCCATGTGACGTGGACGTATTCACTCATGTTCTTCTACTGATGCATCTTCTCAAGTGGTGACATTGACTTGTGTCAAGGCCTGCAGGTGACAGCTGTTTTCCAGTTTTCTATCACACATACAGAAGGCAGTGGGGGGCTCCCATACATCCTAACTGTCATGGGGTTTTGCATCTCTGCCTCCTGATTCTGCCAGTGTGCAGCATCATTTCATGGGAGCCAGTGACCCATTCACGCAGTGCCATGGATCATGGCAGCCTGAGTATTTGATACACCCTATAAACCACAATGCTTCCACCAGAGGGGAAACACGGCACAAGGGAAAGTCCCAGCAAGCCTCTGCAGTGAGTTTGAGGCTCACAGGATTGTCCTGTCTGGGTCGCCCTCAGTATTTCAGTTTGTGACTAACAAATGTTCATGACCTTTGTCTCACATGAAGACCTGCAGGCCATCAAACTGCAGCATGTACACGGGTCATAGAACAAGAGGGAGACTGTGGCAGTCACTGCGAGGATTCTCATTATGTGTCATCCTTTTCAGCAGAAGTCGAGAAATGAGGGAGAAGCGGAACAGGCTGAGAAGAAAGGTGGTAAAGTAAGAAGCCTCAACAATAAGGAATAAAAAAAGATTGCACAGATCAGAAGGGGAAACAGTAAAGGAAGGACATGAGAAGTGGGCAGCAAAGTCCTTCATTTCTACATGTTGCTAGGCTCCTTTTTTCTCCTATTAACTGCCTGTCTCCATAGGGTGACAAGGAAGGGTCACTTCAAAAGCTGCAATAAAAAATCTAACCTCTTAAATCTCTTTAAGTCTGTTAATCATATGACATAGATTATAGTAGGCAGAAACAAAATGTTGATTAGATGTTTGCAAAATAAAACATTTGGGTTTTTTCATCCACAGCTCTTAGTCTGAACTTCAGTAATATTGCTCCATCTAAGTCACCTCATGCCTTCTAGTTCACTCTTGATCACATCATGAAACCACCCCTTGATTTGGAAAATCAACCTTCTCAATCAATCACTGCCCAAGGTGGAGTGGAAGTGGGGAGCACCGTGTGTAGGTCTGTGAAGGGGAAAATAAGACATGGTGGCAGAGCCTTTGGAGATTCCTGCCTACAGCACACTTGTCCGCTAGCAGCACACTGACCCTCACGCACATTAAAATTCACCCACAAATTTGGAAAGGGAAAAAAAAAAAGGAATGGAAAATGTAATCTAATACAGTCCAATATTCTTTTTCATGTTACATTATCCTGCCAACAGATACCATCAATCACAGTTTTTAAGAAGCATGGTGACATTCTAAATGGTCTATGAATATTACTTTGAAATTGAGACTAATTCCTTGGATGAATTTTAACTTTACTTTCCCCCACCCCCACTTTTCCTTTTAGAGAGCTCTCTCTCCCTCTCTCTCTCTCTTTGACTCTCCCCTCTTTCTTTTTCTCAGGATTTCCATGGCCACTGACATCTCAGACTGCTGTAATTAAACTAGGGAAATAGCAGGTAGAAGTACTATAAGAAAGTTTCTGTATGGTATTTTAAAGCTTTCTTGGAAAGTATTTTAGGCTGAATGAAAGATATAATTGACCACAAAGCTACCTGGCAATGTTTGTAACCACTCCAGCAATTTTGAACCACCAATTTACATAATGCTTCTGAACACAAGATTTTAATTGAGCTGCATAAAAAGAGCATGATTTATGCCTGGTATATGACACCACTCCAAATAAACCCCAAACCGAAACCCAACATATGAAATATTCACCTAGTCCTTTTCAAATATTTACTATGACACTTTGGACCAAATTCTGTTTGCATTGGCGCATTGTACAGAAGTGAACTACTGGTGAACTGTTGTTTATGGCTTCCACATGATCATCTCCTCCACTGGCCTTACATAGGGTAGTGCAGCCTGGGGAAAACATTTTGACAATAGCTTCAGATGAGTGTCCAGGAACTGGGCTTAAACAAGGTCGATGGCATTATCATCCTTAAAACTCCCCATAGCTACCACATCTGTTTGCAGGAGCACCCTGCACACGTGAGGACTGTATGGAAGGTGACTGTAACTTGATATCTGTTTTTTAAGGACTGACTAATGGCAAAAGGCTTTGCAGATGCAAAGTTTTAACCAGGTTTTGTCTTTGGATCCCAGCATCCCTTCTACTTTCCCTCTTTCTGTTTATAGCTGTCTATTGTCTAATTCTTAGACTGCAAGGAGAAAGGCTTATCTGTCTTTTGTGAGTGCTGACAGGAATCCTCTCAAGCTCAAGAAATTAGTCTTTCTCAGGCTACCCTGTATGCTTAGAACCTCAAGGGGTATCTGTTCTGGCCTAAACTGCTCCCGATCCAGAATGGAGGACTTGCCTGTCAGCTTCTCCAAGTCCTGTGCCTTCCCATGAACCAAATTCGGTTGCTGAGATGGTTTGGGCATGCACATCTGTCTGTACATACGTTCAAGATAGACACACAGGTTTATAGGTATGATTTTAAGAAGGGTGGACTATTTCAATAACCAGTCTTCGATTTTGAATGCTTGAAGCTAGCCCACTGGATGAATAGACTTTTCACATGAGCAAGGAATGACAGGACAGACTGCAAATTTTGTGTGCAGGTTCTACAAATTGTTTGAACCGCTAAGGATCTTACTGAGCACGTAGACTAATGGCTGGGTTGCTTTCTAAAAGGAAATATACAGGAGGAATTTTCCTCTTTTGACACTGAGCAAACATAGAACTATGTTACATACCTTATTGCAAACCACGGTCAGAGAGGATTTTATAGTATTTGCAGTCTGCCAGAGTGAGTGATAAGCTAACCCATTTCATAATTTCAGGCCTCACCTTTCTGCAGTGTGATCCATCCTTCTCTGCTCAGGCAGGCTGCCAGGCAGCACAATTTTTTGGACGTGAACTCTGTAGGTACACGTTCCTATAACTGTCCCACTTTGCCCCTTATCATTCTCATTTGCATGTAGAGTCATTAATTTTGATGGAGGGCAGGATTTTGACCCATGGATGTTGATGGACAGTCCATGCACTTGCATATATTTTTTGCAGGCAAATATTTGAAATATGCTGTCCTTCCCAGTCACTAGTCAACTTTCAAAGATGCTTATCTTTGTTAAATCTAAATCCATTTTGTCTGAGTGAACTCTCAGATACCAACTCTTTGAGGCTGATGGATAGGGCATTTAACATTCAGTTTTGAGTTGACTGCTGTAACCTGTGCTTAGACATCTTAAGATGGCAAATTTAAACTTGTAAATACTTATTTTGAAACAATACAGAGAATATTATTTCAGGGCCATGATCCTGTAATAATTATTTGCACTGCCTTAAGTACTGAGTGAGATTTTTATTTGGAGGTTAGAGTATATAATTAGAGAGTACATGATCCTTCTGGCCTTCACTATCCCTTAAGAAGGTGTAAACTTGTATAGATCCACTGAAAGCATTGAGTTGTTATTATTTACCTAATAGCTGAGCCATGAAGTCCCAAGTGAAATTGAAACCTAGCTTATTATAGACTGTAAGTGCCACGAGGCAGTTGCTCTCCAAAGAATCTCTGTGTTGAAATATATGATGAAAAAAAAAAAAGGGAGAGGAACAGGCAGGCATAGAAGAAAAAAGAGCCTTTCTCAGGGGTTGCCTACATTTTCTGAGGCCTGACAGTGTCTTAGTCTCTGGGTAACACTGCCTCTTCAGCGACTGTTTGCCACTTTACAGCAGTGCAAGACCTGATCTCAGGAATCTGTTTCTAGTCTCTCTTCATAGTAATGCTGAGAAACTGTAGTTCCCAGTAAAGTTGGTGGGAGTAGAGGGAATTGAATGTCTAGACAGGACCCTGGGGTCACAGGATAATCCAGGCTGGCATGGACCTCAGGAGGTCTCTAGTCCAATCTGCTGCTGAGAGTAGCATCATCCATGAGACCAGGTTGCTCAGGGCTTTGTCCAGTCGTGTCTTGAAAACCTCCAAGGACAGAAACTGCACGACCTGTCCCACTGCCTGACTGTCCTCATAGAGAAGTTTTTCCCAATATTCAGCCAGAGCTGGTGTTTGCAATATAAATTTCATGAGTGTGTTTGTCCACAAAGAAAAAGGGATAAAGCTTTAGACATACTGAAAGCAGTTTCCTTAAGTCTTTATCAAATTGAGTCTTCTCAAGACTAACTTCATAAGGGAGCAGAAAATGCGACCTTGGACAGACCTTATTGCAGTGGGCAGGGAGATTGTATGTGTTCATATGCATGTGTCTGGAGAAAGTGGGGACAGGCCTAGTACTTTAATATACTACTTAACTACTATATACCAGCCACAACTCAGCATGGTACAGAAGTGCCAGAGCTAGGTGGGACTAAACTAGCAATAGGACCAGAAGATTTTCAGTGGTAAGAACCCAGCATCACACCCAAGAGGCGGAACTTATTAGCTCAAATGCACCCTGAAGGTAGTGTGACCATGCTGCTTTCAGACCCTGAGAAAACATCCCTGCATTTAAGATGGTGTATGGCCAATTATATCTGTCACTGGGCTCTCTTCCACTATGCAAAATACTCCTTTCCTTTACAATACACCTAAATGGCGAGAATCAGGAACACAAGTATCCTTAAGAGACAAGTGTGGAAAATGCACACCCAAAGGTGGCTCAAGGAATATTTAAGTCAGACAGAAGTAACACCCAGAACACTCAAGAACTAAAAGTTCTGTGCTGAATCATGCAAATAAAGGTTTGAAACCTGTCTCTCCCACATCACAGAATAAACACTCAGGACTGGCCTTACTGGCAGAACTAGAGTCCCCTCTGGGTTTTGTGAGTAGTACTTAAATCTCACTATGAGGGTGGTCTTTCATTTTCTCACCATTTTTTATTTAATTAAAATACCCCAATTTTGACAGAAACATTTTGTTCCAGGCTGAAGAAACTTTAGTTTCGACCAGAAATACTATTATACAAACCAACAGGAATCCTGAAAAAGTATAATTTCAGGATGACCCAAAACAACATAGTGTGTATATGTGGGCTGTGATGGATTTTTTTGGAACAACGAAGGAACAGAAAAATCAGTTTCACAGATTTTAGCCTCTGTCTCCTTGAAAGATAAATTAACTGTAGACCAAAGAACAGTGCTGTAACATTTTAGTCCCAAAATAAGCTTTCAGGAATATATGATTATGCCAAAAACATTAGCTATAGTGGGCATTACTTAGCTCACACTGTAAATGAAATATATGCAAGTATACCAGATAGCCGTAAAATATAGAAACATGCAGGCAAGATTAGTATTAATGAGAGGTCCAACCTTTTAATTCTTTATTTCTCTAGTTAACCACTCTGAGCATTAATGACAATGGAATATTTTATGAGTCATCTTCCACTATCTATGTTCGCTTAATGCACTCATCATTCTTTCATCTAAAGGTAATTGTTTTCATACACGTATGGTTTGCTGAGTGTTGAAATAGCAGTTAAGTAACACTGATCTCCCCCTCCCTGATTTTATTCCCCTTTGTGAGATTAGATACTGGAAACTTAGTTGTTGTTTCAGGGCAAATCCAAAGAATTACATTTTCTGACAGCTTGCATTGTATTACTTGCACACTAGGGCCTATGGAGCCTATGCAGCCCAGTGAGGTCTCTGATACAGAGCTAGAGCTGCTCTTCAGTTGGTCTACACTGGCACTTTGCATGTAAGGACAGGGATGGAGCTTGACTTCCTCTCAGAAGGGGGAGAGGATTATTAGGGCTCATGATTTGAATAGCAGCCATCAGTTTTTGACTTCACTGAAGCATATTCAGAATCTCTTCTGCCATTCTCATCTTCCTCATCACGTGAATGAGGGCCTTGCACTGGCCCCTTTTAGCTGGTCCCAGCTCCCGGAGCCAGGTCTGCAACCTGCCTTCTGTTTTGCCCCAGGAGGTGCAGGTCTTATGTAAGAAAGGAAACGAGATTCTGTGAGAAATAATTTAAAATGCTATTTATTAGAGCTAACACTATAAGATGAGAATAGCATAGATAATCACACAGCCCTTAGGAGCCTTGAGCGGTGTAGCATCAAACAGGACTCTGATCCACGCACAGTATACCATGCAGATCCCATCCATAATATTCTCTGGTTTTGGTCTTTCAAGCTGTTAAGGATTTTCTTACAAGGAAACAACTCTGTCATTTCTACAGTCAAAAAAGAAAGGATGTTTTCATGAGAAATTCTTGCTGCACTGTTCACTAAGGGCACAGCCAGGCAGGTGGTATAGGGCTGGTGCCGAGTCAGCCCTGCAGCCAAGGGCACAGCCAGACCTGAAGACCATGCTGCATGCACCCGGGCGTGCTCCAGCTAACTGTGCTGTGGGTCACTGATGCCGTGAGGTACAATGGTCCTCCGCTCAGGGTCCTCCACCTGTCTGTCTGTGTTCCCCAGGCTGGGGGAACCTGCAATGCCCAAATGCTGTTCCCTATATAACTTAATTCTGTGCCTGCTTTTTTTTTATTATTATTATTATTTTAATCCACTGAAACCAGCCCCTCCATACACGGCTTTTTTTAAACCCTAGTATCTGCCCTCTCCCCCACCAATTGTGTTCCTAGGCAGCACTAAAAGAGAAAGGGCCATTTTCACAGGTGTTGGGTGACTTTTGCTCTCCACTGCATTTAGAAAAAGCTGAAAGCACTCTGGACTTTGCTAATGCAAACCACAAAAGGGTTCTTACAGCAGCATCGTAGAGTTGTTCAGTAAACTTCAGATTAAGAGCCTAAATGCTGTTATGCATTTACCAAGGCCCTCCTGTTCTTCGTGAAAACAAGTTAAACGCTTGGCAATAAGGGATAGTGGACTTCGTGATTGCTGAGTATCGCTGGCTGTTATCATAACAGCTGTTAACTGTTACACTGGTTTCTGGTTCTAACCAATTTTGTGATACTCTGTAAGTGCCTCATAATAGTGCTTCTAGCAGTTTGTCCTACTTTTGAGGTTAACGACTAGTGAGATGATAGGAAGTGATAAAAGTACAAGTATGTAAGAACAGCAGCACTGAATATCCTTCCTTTACCAGACTGTGTGCAACCCACCTCATACCTTTCCCACGAATCTCTTGAGAAGAGTTTGTTATGCAAACCTGCAAGATGTGGTTCACACGGTAATGGATGAAGTCAGTTAAACTTCAGGGTGTCTCTTAGTCTTACAGTTAGTTACAAAGCAAACTTTTTTTTTTCTTTTTAATAGCACACCATACATAAGAATAGCCGATTGAAGTGCAGCAGGAAAAAAAAAAAAATCTACTTTCAGGAACCACTCTTCAAATTTTGCATCATAGACCAAAAAAAGAAAACAATTTCATATTTTTCCTTCAGAGCTTGAAGTTTGAAATATACTAGTAACATTCCCCTAAAGCAAGAGGAAAGGCCATTCAGGAACCTTTTCTTAGGACAACATAGATAACAGTACACAGATACTTCATTAACATGTTTGTCTTAGAGTGCTGGTGAAAGGTCTAAGAAAGAGAGAAAAAAGATAAAAAAAAAGAAGGGGAAGAAAAAGGGAGAAAGAAGAAAAGTGAAAGAAAGTTGAATTAGATTTGCCATATTTAAAGTCCCATCAAGAAAAATAAGTAGCATCTATAATTATATACCCAGTGTATTTCTTGAAATTGAGAGGCCAAGGTCCAAAATTAAGGAAGCAAAAATACTCAGGCAAAAGGTTAAACACATACAAGGTATGCAAAATCTGCAATGATTTTAATAACAACAACAAATTATCAGGCATTCTTCATGGACTTTGTGTACACATTGCACTTGTTTTGTCCCTATTCATTCTTACTGTAGGGTATAGGATAGTACCTTCCGTTAATGAAGAATTTGTAAGGAGTTCCAAAGGGCAGCAGCGTATAAAGGAATGCAATGAACAGCCCTACACTGTGGCCAAGATCTGACCTAAAAACTAGCCAGTAATGGGCCAGGAGGGATTACTTCAATAATGCTGGGTAGCTCTGAGTCACTACTATCATTCAAGCACAATACACCCAGTCTTGCAATGCATTCAGGAAAGAAGCTTATTAACTTCTCCAAGTTAATTAAATTATGCAGGTCTGCCTGCCTGTTGTCTTCTGAGGTATTTATACATTTGTTATTACAAATGCACTTTGCTGTTTGCTACAGCAACTTACATTCCAGAGAGTGAAATACATAATCTTCCTGGTAAGCCTCCACCAGCTCCTGCAACCAGAGCATTTCCAGGATTGTCAAAGGAGCAAGCGAAAACCGTCCTGATTTCCATCAGCCTAAAGAAGCCAGTGTCAGTCTCACACTTGGGTGCCGCTCCGGCTATTACACTTTCACTCTGCCATCAGGATGAGATTGTTAAAATGTGAAGTTCCCTCTATGTCTGTATTAGCAGTTTCACTAGGACTAAAATTTGCTTTTATAGCAGCTTCACTACTTATCACAACAACTAAAAATATTTTATTCAAACCTCTTAATGGCAGATTAAAAAGCATAGATTTTTTTCAGGTCACAGGTGGAAATTAACTTCTTAGCCTGCTGATTTGCTGGACCTATTGAGCAAGTCATAGTTTCTGCCATGGTTAAAGGGCTAGCAAGTCCTTTCACTCAGAAAATAATTCTATGTGTTGTTGCTAGTTATGCCTTTATCTTTGAAATAAATATTTCCACTTACTGGGAAAGAGAGACAGAGGGAGAAAGAGAAGAGTGAAAGAGTATTAAAGAAAAAAAAAAGAAAAGAGAAAGAGAGAAAGAAATAAAGAAATAAAGAAATACAGAAAACAGCCTTTTTGCTGCAATCCCTTCGCTTCAATGTGTTTGCCAAAGTTTCCAAGTGATGCATTTCATGGTGACATGTCACATGTTGTGTCAGTCATACTGTATTACATTAACAGATGTGACTGACAAACCCTGAAGTGACAGCACAATGCAACACATCATCAAGGAAATTAGGAAAAAAGTTTCCCTAAAGTATAATGAAAAAGATGCTTTTAAAGATTCCTCCTAATTGTTCTCTCTTTGTCTGCTAAATTCTGTAGGACTGGTGAGCCTTTTGTGAATCATGCACAGGAAACACTATAGTTTTATTTAAGTCTAAATGTCTGGGAAGCAGGTAAAAGTACAAGTATGTGTGTTGGGGGGAGATTAGATCTACAGAGCTTTGCAAAACTCAGTGTTTTCACATAAAGTCTACATTTAGCCCATATCCGGGGCTAAACCATAATAGTTGCTCTAGCACCCAACAACTGCTCACCAGCCAGGAAGGAGGAATCAGGAAAAGTAGAAGAGACCCATGAGTTGAAGTGAAAACAGATTTGATGAAACAGCACTAATACCAAAAAAAGATATACAAAGTTATACTTAGCCAAATGAATATTCAATCATCACAATCAAAAGGAGAAATCCTTAGGAGCAGGGAGAGAACAAAGAAGGAGCAGAAAGAACTCCAGCAGCAATCCCACAGAAGCTCCCCTTCTTCAGTAAACTTTCCCCCTTTATAATGACCATTACATTATGGTATGGGCTACACTTGTAGCTAGCTCAGATCAGCTGCCCTGGCTGATCGAAAGTGTTGACAGCCTGCCTTGCTTGTCTGGTCTATGATTCTATCCCAGACAAACCAGGACACATAGTAAGCTATATTTGCGGCTGGTGTGACATGTACAGGTGATTTACATATTCTCCTACTTACTTCACTATCATACTTCATCTTCTTCCTCTTACCATTTCACTCGAGATAGGCTGTCCTAATGTATTATAGACAAATGGAAACTCACACTGTCCTAGCTTTAAGCTGTCCGAAAGCTGGTTAGCATGGGAACACGCGGAGAGGCAGACTATTGTAGCCTGGCCTCCATTTTCTTCAATATAGCTAGAATAGCTGCATAGCTTTTGCACAGCTGCGAGCACAGGAAAACCGAGCCTGTACTTTTATTCTGTTATTTCAGTTAAATTTGTCTCTGTGACCAAAACTTCATTCTTTCTGTCTCATTTGAAAGACATGCCAAGTTACAACCTCAAACAGGCCTGTCAAAAAGACCTGTGTTAGCTTAAGCTGTTTTGGTAGAAGAATGTTGACTTTTCCAAAGCCAGACCATGTTGCTGAAACTGTATTTGTGGTCAACAAAACATGCTATTATTCTGCCACTTCTGAGGCAGGAGGTGGTAACATCCCCAGTCCCTATACTATTCTGTCAGTGCTCTGGACACATATCTCAAGAAAAGTCCAAGTTGGAAATGATGTAGCTAAGCAGTAACAAAAGCAGGATAGACACTTTCTCCGTTGATTGAAATCTGATTATTGTTGACAGAACTTAAATCTTTAATTTAACAAAGTTAATTTAAATTGACAAATGTGACCTTTGAACTGAAATAACAGGGGTCTTTCACTGGCTGAATGCAATCAGTTAAAGTAACACTATTTAAGTTAGGACTTAGACTCACTAATATATTTCAATTATGTAACACATTACTGCATAAACAATTGTCATAACTACCCTTGGATACAGCTAGACCACACTAAATGCAGTTGAATGAGATATTAACTCAAGATGTAATAATGTCTAAGTCCATATCCGTCTCCAAATGTTAACATCATGTACATGGCTCAGCTGAGCTGACACACATTAACATGTTAAGCTATGACTACTTAACCATATATCTGAAGTTTGAAAAGAAGAATTTTTGTGTATGGAGACTTGATATATGGTCTATTTAAGCCAGGTAAATTGCACCAATAGGGTTCACTAGAGAGCAATGTAGTAGAGCATATCAATGAGAATTTCAGATGGTCTCTTTTGAACAAGTTTGACAATCTGTCAGCCAGGTCTTGAACCCTTACAAAAGATCATAAGTGTAACCTGCATTCGAATTTGGTACATAATGTATGTACAAAGATGACTTTAACTTACTTTTATGCCTGTTTGAGCTCCTTGCTGCTTTGTGTTGGGCTAGACTCTTAGAGTGTAATTTATTTTAGCTACTAGGGTATTAAGAGGCAGGCAAAACACAGAGGATTTAGAAGGCTGTAGAAAAGACTCAGCCATGCTCCAAGTCAGCCAGAAATAAAACATAATGCATGAAAGTTCGTTCTGTTTTGGCATCGTCATCTGCTGATTTACTGAACTAGGGCAATGGACATATATACCTATGTAGTCTGATCCCTTTAGACATATCTACCAACCTTTTTGATGCACGTTGTAAGTAATGGATGCAATATTGAAGGATTAAACCTTAGATGTAATACTCAGCTGCCTGAAACTGATGTGGGCAGATGCTCTGTCTTAATTCTCCATGCCCTACTTAATCTGTGTGGATATGTGAAAAGCCATTCTTTCAATTCTTGCTCAAAAGTCATTCTTGCTCAGGTGTCAGTGAGAGAAATTACTGAGAACTTTGCCTGCAAACATCTGGCCAAAAATGTTATGTAATAGGTGTGTTTTATTATGAAAATATGTTGTCCTCTGGTTTATAACAGGAGCTAATAACCACGGGATGTAGTACATGCCTCCTAAGTAAGCCAGGTTCTTTTTTGACATACACAGCCTCTCCCTTCCAACAGTGTGTTAAACACAGAGAGTTTGCACACTTTCATTTATTGTGCTGGACGAAGCCCACACAGGCTAAAGTACCAGTGAAGTCGTTAAGGGGTGCATGAATGTAGGGAGAAAAAAGGGACAGAAGAAAAGAAAAGCTACTTCAGAAGACCTTTTCTTTTAAGTAGTCCCTGTTCCTTGTCAAAAGCTTTTGGATGTATGGCCTGTTCCAAAATCTTTTCGTGGGTTTTGCATACAAATTCTTCAGAGAGCAGAGGGAGAGGGGAGGGTCAACACAGCAGGGCCTAAGATGTTAGGATGAATCTAAAGTTCCATTGAAACATTCTGCCTGTCTAAAATAGGATTATTATTTTTTCAAACTACAGAGGAATAGATGGGTATTAAAAAAATACCTACTGCTTCCTTTTTTTTGTGGCTGGCTGCAAAGAACCTGCGTGGCCGTAGGTTGAGATGTGACAGATAATTAGTGTTGGGCAGACTTCAAAATGTTTGCAATCTGCATCTAAAAAGTTGTGTGTTTATCCAAACTTCTTTGGTCTAGAAACAGGGCTGACAGATAAGCTTTCTTCTTAGAAGATTCTTGCCACCACCTGATTGTCAGAGTCTGAAATGTTGCAAGAATAAACTCTTGTGTGATGTTTCAGTAATTAGGCTTTTGAGTTTTGTTTGGATTGGGGTTGTGCACATCAGCATAGCTCTAATGACGTCAGCTCAGGATCTGCCTCATAAAATTCAAAGGGAAGTTAAAATAAATCAGCATCAATGTAGTTCAGTCTTTTTTTATCTTCAAGGAGTGATCAGTCTAATTTGGGTTTAGTTTGAGGTTTCAGCTGCTTGGGCTAGTCGTAGAACAAGCATGAAATGAAACCCCTTGATCCAAGTACCTCACAACTTCAGGAAAGGGCTAATCCATATCAGCAAATATCACCTGACCCACATATGTTCCATGGACTTAACCATATCATTGGGACTGTGCAAATGTGCATTGTGACTGTGTTAGCAGAGGTTTGAACTCTGTCAATTTTGCCTCTAATTTTTTTTCTGTTGCTTTGTTAAGTAGGTTTTGCTTTACACAATTTCTGTAATTCAAACGACAATTAATTTTAAAATAAATACCTTCCTCCATCTTAAACTATACTCTGAATGCCACGACTAGGACTTTATAATGAGTCTGAGATCCTGACATTCTCAAGGCTGCTGGACTGTTTGGGAACACCACTGAGGAGAGGTGCTGGGGATCTTCTGGAAGAAGCCTATATACACCCACTGTTAACCAGACAAAGAGAAAACTCTAGGCCACTAGCATCTTAATTGAAAGTGATGGATGTACATTGCAGCCAGATGTGAACACCATGAATACATAGGAAGGTATGAGAGTAATGAAGGTCTGATGAAGAGTAAGGGTTTCTGAATTTAAAATAAAACCCTCTGCAACTGTTAATAATAACGACAGCAAAGGACGCCTTTCTCCCTTGTCATGTCAACAGGGCTGCTGCAAATAGATCTATAGCCCCAAAGCCTTTACTGGAGGAAGAAATGAAACCGTACTTTTCTACATCCAAAGAATGCTGGCAGGCTGCAGAACAGCTAGGGAATGCCACCTTGGCCTTTTGGTTGACTGTCCTCCTGCTTGAGGATGTGAGTGCAGAACTGAGAGAATCACAATGACCACAGTGTGACTAAATCTGGCTGGAAATCAAAAAAATATTAGTTTATCTTGTTTCCATGTTTCTCCCTGGGAATTTGGCTCAGATGCATGCACCTAAGTGATCCCGGGACTGATTTCAAACTTGCAGCTGTTTTATTATCTGATTTTGCTTTCCTTTCTAAAAGCTGTCCATGCTTCAGCTGCTAATGTTCTTGCTCGGTGACAACATATCCACAAAAGAAGGCTACCTGGTTTGCTACCAAAATGTAATACAAAAACTATTACCTTCATTATATGTGTTACATAATGGAGTAGAGGTATCATCTAGGTAGGGTTCAGTTTAAATATACTTTAAAGTGGTCTTTAAAAGGAACTAACTCCACTATGCCGCACTTTTATAACACCAGGGAATCCTCATTTTGTGACCACTGTGTTGTATGGATGTGAATGTTCAGGTCAGTATCCTCAGAAAGCCAAATTCAGGGGTTTGAAAAGAAGCTATGATATCTTTAGTTTATTATTTAATCAGCAGGCCAGTCTCAGGCTTGGTTTTATACTCATGACTGACTGTTGAAAGCCTGAAAGACAATGTTCAGGGATAGTAGAAAGGGA
Source organism: Leptosomus discolor (assembly GCF_034619465.1). Taxonomy (NCBI): domain Eukaryota; kingdom Metazoa; phylum Chordata; class Aves; order Leptosomiformes; family Leptosomidae; genus Leptosomus; species Leptosomus discolor. The sequence goes on along the minus strand of NC_141393.1, from coordinate 15,905,078 downwards.
AGCAGGCTGTCATTTCTCCTACATGTTCCCCTGACCCACCACATGCTCAGACAAGGATGTGATAGGCTTATCTGCATTTTGATTCTATTCAGTAGTCATTGTCTCTGAAAATCTGCAAATAAAATAATGAAAACCATGATAAAACAGAGCAGGAAAAATCTCTCTCTATTTAAAGCAGCTGTTTGGGTGCCAGCTGCTTAGTAACAAATACATCTTTAATGAAATCAAACAATACAGCAGGATTTATTGATTGCTAACAATTGTTTTAAATACAGTCTGGTAGGCTGGGCTGTTTGTATCCTTTTTTGTCCAATTAGTTTAGTTGGTTTGAATTAGAGATACTTTGCTATTATCTTAAAAAAAACACAGAAAGTATCTCACCAGACAGCATATTATTTTCCTCCAGAATAAAGTGTGGGAGAGACACATAGAATAAAAGATTTTGATGCTATTCCAGCTGTTTAGAGGAAGGCAGCAGCGTGCCTTGTCGAGACCTTTCACCTCAGCAACTGCAGTTCAAATCCATCCTGAGATCTTGAGTGAAGAGGATGTGGTGTTCTCTCCTTGGAGCCTGTTGAACAGTGGAAAGGACAAGGACCCCTGTGTTTTTGTGGCACTTCAGAGCCAATTTCTGCAAGAAGGATAAGAGAGTCCTGTGGAAACTTAACTCTTAGGGCTGACCTCTGTCTGCCTGTAGTTCTACTCTTGCTAACATCGAGGGGAAATAAATCAGCACTATTGCAAGCTGATGGACTAGATGGCACAAGAAGTCCTTTCAGTCCTGTTTTCTATGAAATTAGGAAAAGCTGCCATTGACTTCAAGACTGAAGAAGTTTTATTCCCAGACAAAGCTCTGGCTTTTCACAGAATAACATATCAGTCATATCAGTAGTAGTCAGAAATCCCTAAGCACCTAGCTATTTTCAGTACACCTGCACAGCCATTAAAGTATTCATTAAGAGACTGATCCTACAGGGCTTTTAGATTCAGCAGACTGTCTCTGATTTCCTGGGAATTTTTAATATGAAAAGATTGAAGGCTCAGACCCAAACATGCATGCTGTATGCAGCAGAACTATGTGAAATTCATTACTACTTATTTCAACTATTTTTTCTCTGCTTCAGTGAGCATGAGAAATACTGTATTCTAAGTGTTGGACACACCTCACAGAACCACAATACCAAGCTGAGATAACCATTCAAAAGCACATGCAGCTAAGAAAACAAATGGAGTAGATAATTGACTAAAAACACTAATGTGTTTTCTTGAACGATGTGTTTAGACAAACAAGTGCTGGCATATGATATATTGAAACTAAATGGTAGTTTGAAACTGTAGATGTTCAGGCCCCACACTGTGGGGTAATGCTATCGAAGTGTTCACAGATAAATGGCTTTGTTAAGCCTTTGCTCCTATAACAGCTATCCACAGAAGAAGACCTGTTGTCGTTATGGTTATTCAAGTGTGTAAAAACTGCTGACACCAAGTGTGCAGAATGGGACTCTCATATATTTTCAAACTAAATGGCTCACGTGAAACATAGTAGTTTATCTGAAACTTGCAATCCTCTTTGAGTGCATTGAGTTTCATTCTGCACCCCTATAGTATGTTAGGCATTTTGATCAGTACGTGAAGATGGCAGCAGCACATACTGTACACCAGAGAGCACCCTGATCCACTGCATCACTCTAAAACTTGTAGTATCTTAATATTCAAGTCCAGATCTGACCTATTCACTGGAGATTCATGTCTTAATCTGTGTAGTCAAATCTAGAACATATTTTCTTCATGGAACACACAAATCCCTACTTCTTGCAGGCATTTTACCCTAACAGCTAGCGCGGTTCAGGTTTTTGTGTCTGTTCTAAAATGAGCGGTAATCTCCTGTTCACTACTGCACTACTGCTCAGGTGGTTGTGGTGGTAGGGTGTGCTCGTTACACAGACACGTAGGTTACACTTCCTATTGCACACCACCTTGAATCGAAACCTGTCACCACCACAGCAAGGCTGGAAGAGTGGGGCACCCTGATATTCCTCCACTTCTTGCCTCTTAACAAAGTTTCAGCATGTCTTCCAGCAGATTAGCTGTGTTGTGAAAACAGCCCACTTACCAGGTATGGCTTTTGCTTAACAGTTAGCTCACACTGCAAATCAGTAAGACCACTAAAACCACCAGCCTAGATCAGCACCTGATAAAAACTGGCTATTGGTTTTGATATACTTTTTAAAGGCTATGCCGAGCAGAAAATCATCAATTAAAATATATGCTAGCAGTGAGGAAAGTATTTTTTGACACTGTGAGCTCATTCACAAGGAGGAAGAGTTCTCCCTGGGATAGCTGCAGAGGTTCCCACATTTGGCTGTGCCTCCTCTTTCTTTCAGAGGTAGTCACTCCTGAAAGAAACTTCACAGATGCTTTTCCTTTTAAGACGTATCCTTGTCTGGGGCTCCACTGTATAGAGGTTGCAGCTGCTATGAGAACAGCTGGCATATCACTGCAGTGGTGGCAGGATCCTCTGAGAAGGCTTGAGTGACCAAGTGTGTGTGAAAACCACTTTGACCATCTCCCCTTATTGCTCAAATCTCATAGCAAAAAGAGGAGACCTTTGCAGTTAGTGCTTGGCAGAACTGCATTTTATATTCCAACAATTTCATTCCAGTTGTTGCAGGACTTGTGAGAATGTACATTACAACATGGTTTAACATTCGCCAGTACTTCATCTCCATTCGGTGGCAGGTACTTTGATAGATCTTCAGAAACACTGTTACTACTACAATAGAGACCACAAATGAGGGTTCAGGCTTCCTTGTGCCAGGCAGCATATAAACACTTAATCGTAGACAATCCTTAGGTTCCAGTTTTTTACACATTAGCTAGTTGAAAGTTGGGGAAGGAAACAAAGGCAAAAGGAGACTAAATTTCTTTTCAGACTCATATATGGAAGGGATGAAAACTCTTTTAGCCCTCAGAACTAGTAGCTCAAAGGCATCTCTGAGGATCAGCTATAAATTTTATACACCTTCTTATATTAAGTTGTTGCCTTATCACTAACCCCAGGATATAACCCTGTAGATTACAAAAGCCTTTTCTAAATTCTTTAAAAGAGTAGGAACATTATTATTATGAAGACATACTAGAAAAGAAGCATATAGAAAAAGTAAAGCTTTCACTATTTCAAAGACTGAGTGAAATGATTGATTTAATATTTCAAATTCCATTGATACAGAAATATATAGTAGTAGCAGCAGACCTACATATCTTACAGTAATAATATTTATATTCTTTGACCTAAAGAACTGAACTATAGTTGAGTCCCTGTGATGCTATATGTTGGACATAAACATATTCTTACTCTTACACAAGCCAAAACCAGAAAATATTTATTTTCCAGTCTTCCAATCTATTTGAGGTTGAACACAAATTAAAATCTTTGTTGAGTTGCAGGTTTGTTACCTCCTCTCCAGTTGAATACAGGAAACAGCTAACCTGACCTTGCACAAACCAGCTGCATCTTGTTAGTACTTGAAAATGCACACTTTTTTTGTCTGTTGTGAAGAGAATCTAAATAGCAAAGTCAGGTAAAGCACGGCAAAAGATTCAGCTACAAGGAAAATCCAGGGGTGGCAGCAGTCCCATCAAGTGCGGACATCTGTAACATATACAATGTAGCTTCTCCTAAAGCAGAAACTCAGCTTGATCAGACAAATTGTTCCCTAAAGATGCCTGTTTCTCTCAATTCAGACTAAAGCATACAGGGGTAACTGGCTTAGGTGCCTACACTGCAGATCTTTAAAGTTAGATGAGATCAATCCCATGCAACATAATCTGTCTCAGGTCACAGCAGAGCTCTCTGGTGGGTTTGAGAACAGAGATAGATCTGTACTTCATCTGCTTGCCAGGAAGCATGAGGCCGTCCATCCTGCCTTTTAGGAACATAATTTTATATTATCTGCGTCACTTGAAGAAAGGGCTAAACTGAGCTCAAAGTTGCTTGACTTTAAACATAGAGGTCCTGTCTTGTTCCTTTTATGAGACACAAGTCCAGAAGCAACTCCAGTTTTCCCTTTCCCCTTTCTTGGCTGTTGTCTTCAGTACTAATTTGACAAACAGCGATGAAAAGAGAAGGTTGACCTGGAGAAAGGTAGAGGCTTCAAAAAGTGTCTTTGACACCACAATCACAAAGAGATTTTCTATATCAAATGTGTGGGGATAGATTCTAAGCAGTGAGGTTTCACATTGCTTAAGCATATGACTCAGAGTGAAGCCATCTTCTACTAGAATTGTTTTCGTCACATTCAGAATAGATTGGTGGGAAACCCCCTGCTCCAAATTTCCTACGCTTTTTTTTTTTTTTTTGTTCTTAATTCTCGGCATAAGTCATTTCCCCCAACCACTTTGGTTTCATAGAATCACAGAATGGTTCGGTTTGGAAAGGACCTTTAAAGATCATCCAGTTGCAGCCCTCTTGCTGTCAGCAAGAACGTCTTGCGCTAGATCAGGTTGCTCAAAAACCTGTCCAGTCTGACTTTGACCTTCATCTTCCACTGAGATGCCTTTATAATTTCCATGGCACAAAATTCTCCCCAAAGCTGGTTGACATGGCAATAGGGGGTCTCCAGATAAATGGGGATTGAACACACGTGACTTCAGCATTTATTTCAACTCACAGCCTTTAGGTGCCTGTGGGACATTATGAGATTAGGAGGAGTTTGAATTATATATATTATTTTCATTTATTTTTTTTTTTAGTTATGATGAGATATCTAGAAACTGCTATATCAACTTTTTGTCATATCCCATCAGTGTAGTGGACATACAACACAATATTTGTTCCTATTTTTATCACTCTCCAAAATGACTTAAAAGTACTGCTAAGTAGTTTCAAGCAGATTGGCTTATAGAACACTGATCCAGGTTGGAAAGTGACAGGAGTTTTAAGTCCTTCCTATTTCATTCTTTTTGGTTATTCTTTTCAACATGTGATACGACCTAGAAGCAAGCATGTTTCATTTTTCATGTTCAGGCACGTAACAGATAGTTATGCACATGTGATTTGGAATCTATAAAACCAGGTGTCATTTGTAAAAATCAGGTTCAAGTATTTTAACCAAATTCTTATGGAATTCTCTCGTTTTGTCTACTTAAGAACACTTAGCATTACAAATTTACAGGAACAAAATTCACTCTGGCTTCAAAACCTTGCAATGTAATTAACTGAGACTTTATAAAAAACCCCATAATTTGCAAGCCAGCACACTATTAACATATTAATACTCTGACCCTTCCTATATGAGGTTCATGAAATCAGTTGTGCTACACCTATAGGATGCTGCGACAGAAGTAGAAAAGTGAGGTAAAGTAGCTCAATTACACCAATCAAAAGGTTACTGTGTTCAAAGACAAGGATTAGTGTTAATAATTTTTCTCTAGGGAAGAAAATGCTCGATCCAGGTTCCTTCAGGGCCTGTAGATCCTTGTCAGGATGTAGAAAGGAAAGGATTCATGTAACTAGGTCATTTCAGCTTCTTTTGTTTGGTAAGAATGGCCTATGAGATAAAACATTAGGAGATGCTTTCCTACATAATTGTTATTTTATTATCATTAACTACATTTACTAGGGTTTTATAAATACATTTGTAAATAAAAATTACTTAAACCTTTAAAAACTCTCATAAAACCACAAAAACATTCTTCAGTATTAGTTCAAGTTTCTAAAATTACATTTACTGTTATTATGCAGTGGAATAATAATTATAGACAGTGCATATAATGCACAGGTATTTTTGCACTTATTTTTGTAAACATACATACTATTTTTAAGTTGTTTGCTACATTGTAGTAATAGAAAGTAGCCCAAGCTGGGACAGTACATCCTAGACATAATATTCACATTTGAAATAGGGAATCTGTCAGCAGTCAGTTTATTAGAAGCGTTTACCTCCCTTCATTGTGGTAACAACATTCTTATAGTAGAGAGAAGTGCAAGCAGAATATGAGGTACGTGTGCAACACTTGCAGCTCCAGCAGATGAACAGCTTCTGTAAGTTTGATATCACTGATGAGTTTTAAGGAGGCTAATAAAGGGCCAAATCAGAGGGGACTGCATCTAAGGCTGATTAAGCTTAATCGCATTGCTGTCAAAAATAGCAAAGACTCTTGTCAGTGCCCCTCTAGCTCCTGCCACAAACCCAGGAGAGTGGTACCCCGATTTGCCAACTTCCCAACATTTTTTTCCCATCTGGTCTCATTAAAAAATGTACTGATACTATGGTGATGACTTTGCTGTTTCTCACTGGAAGCTCCCTCTTTACATGAGGCAAACATTTGAATTAGGGCAAAATATGGTGGTACATAATGGAATGCAGGATGGTGGAGGTAACGGCTGTTTAGCCTATTTATATTCTGATGTATTATTAACACTTGTCTTGGATTTCTTTGAAATTTCAGGACTGAAACACAGTCCCTGATAAGTCAGTGACAAAACTGTTTCCGTGTTGCTAAGATCTTCCTCTGATAACAAGCTCCAGGAAGGGAAGTGTGAGGCAGATTCCTGTGCTTTTGTATTCACTATATGCCTGGCAATTCTTAACTTCACTTATACATAGGCTGGGTCAGATTCAAAGCTTGCCACATGTAAATATTTCCATTCTTAAGTTTACTCCCATTTCAGTTATTTTGAATTCTTCAGGTGAATAAAGATGCCTCTATGACTTTGAAAGACACTGCCAAAATATATGCTGTACTATTTCCCCATTAACAACATGCAATTATCTGGGAGGAAATTTTTGTGTACTAGTATATGTATAAAGGCAAAATAAATAATTCATACAAAACATACTGTGCATATTGTGTTTTTCTCCAGTTATTACATGAATATGTTATTAACATGCTTAGGCTTCTGTAGAGGTTTCATTTTTCATGTCTTTTCTACATACTTCTTGTTTCCCTGTCCTTATGAAGTTTCTAGCATCTAAATAAATTATGTCACGTTGAAATGTTTTGTGGGAATTAGAGCCATAAAAATTAGGTCTTTGGGGGATGGGATTAAATGACTTCCTGGCTTCCTAGGTGTGTGATTTTTCTCTCATTCACTATAGCTTTGTGCAGCTAACAAGGTAGAAAGGAAACTGATTTTTTTGCTGTTTAAAGAGTTAGAATTGTGGTTTCTTCTCTTATACAAAACAAACAAAATCAATGCTTTCCAGTTTTATGCAATGCAAAGCTCGTAAAATGTTCATGTTTAATTATTCTGTTTTGATTAAATCAAATTGCTTTTTTCCTATTTTAACTTATTTTTAATCACAAGACAATAGTAGCTCTAGATGATAACTAAATGCTCTGTTCTGAAGAGGTCAAAATGGGATTTTCCAACTTTATTTTTATGTATCATTACTTTCTTTTAAGTGACACATCCTCACATTAGACATATTTCCAAGAACTTGCCTCTTATGAATTCTCATTTCCTAGAAGAAATATGTAACATCAAGTAATTTACAACAGTTCTAACAATGATTTATCTATCCTCAAAGTGTTGTGTTACTACTGATTTACACCAATGAAAAGGAGAGAAAATTCAAGTAATACTAATTGCTTATATGAAGCAGAGTGTGGAAATACTCAAAAGAAGAGCAGCCAGCAGTGTGACAATTATATTTACAAGATTTTTTTTGTCTCTCTCTGTGTTTTCAGTGGATTTTGTTCCATTTCACAGCTCAATTTTCAGAAGGGCAAATTTTAATGCTATGTTAGCTGATAAAAATTTTATGGTTTATGTATTTATTAGTATACCAAGTGTCTTACATCTCTGACTTCACATATTCCATTTCCTCAGAATAAGAGGGTGTAGTTACATAGATTTGAATGGCTAGATTTAAATCTTATTTTAGTTTTGAGCTTTATGCAGCTATGGGCAGGGTATTGGGTTTGTTTTGCCTCTTCAAAAGGTAATTTATGGTATGAAAGGAAGCCTGAAGGAGATTTGATCAAATGGCTACACTCCTACTTTTTTAAAAAAATAAAATAAAATCTCTTAGATTTCAGGAGAAAGGATGACCACTTCAATAATTTTAAATCACTCAGAAAATAAATATAACTTCCAGATGGCTTTTAGACCTTACCAAAGGATTAATTTGATTCTGTACTACCTTTAAACAGGTGATTGTGCTTATTTACAGTAAATCATTTAATGGGGTAGTTTTTTTTGGTCACTTGCAGAGGAGAGCTTTCTTTTCCTGTTTTTTCAAGTCACATTCATCTAACCAAACAAGGATGTCTAAAATGTATTTCTGAGTTAATCAATATAAGCTTCCTTTATAGTCAACAGAAGGAAACAGGTATCTTTCTGCGCAGTATATCATTAAAAAGTAGCTGTCTGAAATAAGTCCAATGACCCATGCCTTAGAAGTTCTTACGTCTCTACTGACTGTAAATGGACTCTAGACTGACTATTTCAGAGATAAGCATCTACTCTGTTCATGCTTGTTGGGTGAGATGAATCCTGAACTCTCCGTCTACTCACAAGAATTCTAAACTTTTTTGATTTACAGAAATGTGCTGACATATTCTGCTCTATTTTAAGTATATTTAAGAAACTGAGTGATGTTTCTCTAGGTCTGTCAAAAACTATTAATAAACACCTGCAGAGAGGGATGGTTTATGTTTAGTTTCATCAGCATAGATTTGATTTGTGCTTGCAGTACTTCTGAGTCTTTCTGTTCAGGGCTACACAATGAGGTCATGAGAAGGGGAGAAAGCGAAGCCTGAATCCATTTCCCCTTGTGCATCTTGAATAGGGTGTGAAATTGTGCTAATATAATTCCAATGAAATCTATCATTTTTAGTATTCTCAACCTAAGAAACAATTTTGCCATTTGCCTCCATGTAACACTGCATCTCTCAGCTTATTACCAGCAGTGTGAAAAAGACACAGATGCAAACTTATCAAAGACTAACCAAGACAGGATATCTCTGATCCCTTGATTCCCTTAGGGGAACTCCTTCCACTTAATGCTGTGCAAGCTAGTTATTTTCTCAAGCTCTCTGGAGGCTTCTGAAATTTATTTCCAAAGGTGTCTATTCATAATATGTTGCTTTTTTTATACTGTTTTGCATTATTTATAAAGTAGAATTATTTTTTTTTTAATCTTGCACGCATGAGATATTTCTTTCTCCTTAATAGTCCCCTAATCCAAGATAACCTCTTATGAGGGGTGAAAGATGCACTCATTTTGCAAATTTTCTCCTGTTTCTCATGAAGGATAAACGTGTGCCGATTAACTCATTTTGCAGAAAATTCAATTAAAAATGTTCTATTTCTGCAGTATATAACCATACCTCCATCTCAAAGGAAATGTGGTTTCAAGACAGCCTTTTTTAGACATTAGCTCCATAGAAGCATAGGTTTCAAGTATGTGAACTCTTATTGATTAAAAAAACTTGCAGAGCCACATAGTAACACATCAATGGCTAAGCCAATAAAAACAAACAGCATCGTAACTGATCACACACAAAGGCTGATTCTCAATGGGTGTATATCATCTTCGGTTCATTAACCTCAATGAAGCTAAATGGATTTTACATCAGCCCTAGATCTAACTTTAATGTGTGAATCTGTTAAAAAAAAAGGAAACATATTTATTGAGAGATCAGAATTTGTAAGATTTTTTTTTATATACCTGTTTTGCAGAGGCTCAGTACTTCTGTATGAAGAAATTCTGCCTTTTCTAAATTGTTTCTGACACTTGGTAATACCCTAAATTCTTCAGGAGAATTAAAAAAACAAAACAAAACAAAACAAAACAAACCTCTTCATTTTTCTTATCAGATTTCCATGAATCTGCTTTCATTTTGGTTTAAAGTTCTTTTAGAGCTTGTGAAAGTTCTTAGACAAATAGTTCTGGAGACTGAAATGTTGTTTTGATGGATCAGAACATATTAACTACCCATGGTGCAAGCTTCCTCTTCTAAATTGCTATTTCTCAAACCAACAGCCAGAAAATATGGGAGAACACAGCATAAAATCTGGGCTGCAAATTAGTATAACGGGAATAGAGTTTGATGCTTCAATTTTTCTGCTATCCACCTCAGTGCCTTACTTCAGCATTGAGCCCTTGTCAAATCTTTGGATTATGGTAGAAGCATAGACTCCACCACGAATCTCATTGTTACTTCTGATGACAAAACCATTATGGACACTCTAGGTTTTGAGCTGGTATAATTTAGCACATCTCCACTAAAATCAGACATTCACACTAAGCAGCTAAACTTTAATTTCCTTCTTTGTAGTGATATACCAGAGAGGTAGAAATCCCAATAGGTTGCTCCTTCTTACAAAGTCTTTTCTCAAGAAGCTGCGACTGCTTAAAATTTCTGGCATGGTGTTTGGGTGTTACGTGCAAAATAAAAGAATAAATAAATATTCCAATAAAACCAATGAAAACAACATACAAACAGGCTTTGGACTGGAGAAGTCTTGGTACTTAGCTGAAACTTTAACAGCCCTTAAAACTGTTCAAAAAAATAACATTGTGATGAGTCGGACACAGCTTAAAATAAACTGACAAAAGTACTGTGTGATACTTCTTGAAAACATTCCTTCTATTTCCTGGCCTTGGTTAAATTATCAATGACACAAACAACTGTATAAATTATGGGGGAAATTGCCTTCTTTTGTAGCTAGTTTGCTCAGGAAGAAATAATATATATGATCTTTTGCTTCACAGGTAGCTAATGCTGGGACAGTATTTCTGTGATGAGACTGCCTTTAATAGTATGTTTCCTAGTTTGTATTTTATACTTGTGATATTCTCAGTGTAGTTTTTGTATCTGTGTATTGCATATATCAGTGTATATGCACAGCAATGTCAATGTACATGGTGTTGATGAAGTCAGGCACAAGGTGCTTACAGATATATAATATGCTCACTGTTTCAACACTCATGTTTCATATTAGTGGCCAAAGCAATACAGTTGACACAATTTGTTTGTTCTTTATGTCTGAAGAATTAAAAATATTGCAGTTAATAATTTTCTACATTTTCTGCTTGTTCTTATTTATCTGAAGTGAGGTCTCAGAGTTACTTAACTTATCCTTCAGGCAGAAAATGTTCTTTTCTGAGACTGGGTACATCTAAAATTGAGATAAACTTGCTCAGGTCCAGAAACTGTCTTGCCATGGCAGTATAGTAAATTAGATGAAAAGCAGGATAATTGTGTGACACAGAATTACACACTACCCCTATCAGACAGTTTCTGGTAATCAAGCTACATTGATATCTCTCCCGTAACCTGTATTGTATAATATTCCCATGCCTAGACATTAGTTAGTGAATGTTAGTTAGTGCAGTCCAAAACTATGCTAAGGACTATGTTAATAATTAAGTGGTTTGGATTAAACAGGGCAATACTCAAACCTATTCTGGCACTATTTAGTTTATGTAGAGAGATGCAAACATTGTAAGCTGGGCCAGTTTTCCCTTTACAGAGTTGGATAGTTTCAGAAAGACTAGGAAGACTGCACTAAAGGATGACTAACAAAAGGTTAGAGCTGTAGGATGTAGAAGGCTACATTCCAGGACATGTGCAACAGAAAGGTCTTTTTTACTTTAGTGGAGAACTTCCCCAGGTGAGTAAGGACACTTACAGCTCTCTTCACATTTGACTCCTTCTATGCCTGATTTCCTGATAGAGTCTGGACTCCGTCATCATGACTGAATCAACATGACTGAACCTGCTCTAGGCGCTCTAGTTGAACCTGCTTTAGCAGGGGTGTTGGACTAGAGGATCTCCAGAGGTCTTTTCCAGTTCTGTGACTTCCACTCAAGCTTGCATTAGTGGCCCAAAGGAAGGAAGAAAGTTGAAAAGTCTCATATAGAGAAAATGGAAAACATTTGAGATACCATCAATATCTAGCTCTAATGAAAAGTATTCACAAACTTTCAATTAAAAAAAAAAAGAGAAAAAAAAAAAGGAAAAAAAAAAAAAAGAATCCCCCAATCCTCAATCTTTTTGCCTTGGAAATAAACTAAAATACAACATGTTGAAAGGAAAAGAAGACGCAGCTAGCTCAGCTATTGCCCTCTACTACTTTTGTCTGGACACTAGCACGATGAGAATTGGACCTCAGTTGCTTCTAGAGATTGACTAGTAAGTGCAGCTGGGATGTGTCATGGGAGCGCCCCACTGGACACACACTGGAGGGCTCAATGGCTCCTTCTGGTCAGCCTAAGAGCTTCTGGAGCAACAAGGACAGGACGTGATGCCTGAGAGTGAATGTACCATATTTTCAGGTGAAACAACTTCTCAGTTTAAAATAGGCTGCAAAATGTTGGATGGTCAAACGGGAGTTGACCAGCAGTCCCTAAGGCACTACTTACAAGTTAAGATATATGAGGGAGTTTTTTGCAGTACTCAGGAAGATTTACCTAGGTTACCATCTCTCTTGCATGATGGACAGTGCCAGTTGATTCCCAGGAAAGGACATGAAATCCTGCTGTAGACAGTGCTTTGCTGCTCTCATTTTCTGATTATTTGTTATTGCATTTTGTTAAGGGGTGGCATTAGTAGATGACTCAGGAGTGTGGCAAAGCCATATGGTCTTGTGCTTGAGTTGAAACTGAGGACAGGTACTCAAGGGATCACATACTCTTCTACTGCTACTGCTGAGAATGAAGAATGTGCACTGTGAGCACTTAGGTGTCCTGGTCAGCTACATTAGCCCTTGCAGCATCTGTGAAAATCTAGGAAAGTTTCAATACTTTCCTCACAAGGTTAAATCATATAAGATCCAGGAAGGGAACAGAGCTGATCCACAGAGAGGACTGAACAGAGACTTCTTCACTTTCTATACAATTTTCCTAGCACTGAAATTCACATATCTTGACATAAAATAATATTGCTTTATCCACAGGAAAAAAATGCACTGTAGGTTGAATTGGAGGTGAAAAGCATGTATAGGTAGGCACTGAGAATGTTAGCTGCAATTAGGTTATGACATATGAACAGTCACTCTACAAAACACAGTGGGATGAATGGCAGAGGACGTCCAAGGACTAATCACATCCTCTTCAAAAGATGTCACATCCTACACTAGAATAGTCTTTAATACTGTGCTAGGATATTAACAATTCAGGTGAGTGTCAGTGAATAACAACAGTTTAAAGGGCTTTTCTTTGGCTTTGTCTAATACACCAGCTGACCAGACCTATCTCATGAGGAACCTGTGTTCTGCCAAGAGCTCAACCTTTGTAAGATGGACCTTGGAGAAAAATATGTCACAAGTAAGAAATCCTAAAGGATTCCTTTACCTAAAATATCCCATGTAGACCATTGTCAGAAATCATTGATACATTCTATTTTTATTTTGCATACCAACATGCTGGTCTGTCCAACACACAGAGATCATTTGCTGTAGTGAGTACACATTGTCTTTCATCTCTTAGCATCAAATCCATGCAAAACACTGAATATATTAAAAGGTGTTTTCTTGAGCCTCTAGCTTACCTCAGTTGCGGAAATGAAGGTGCTAGACCCATAGCAGTAATCCTTCTCCCACTGCAGACTCAGATTTGAACCAGTATGACAATGAGTCTTTCCTCCCTGTTTCTGAGTCATTGTCAAATAGTCTCTCCACCTACAGAATGAAGCGAGAAACTGTATGAGTGAGGTCTAGACTGCTATCAAAATGTATGGAGCTGTCAAGTCCACAACTTTCTATTCTCTTTTGCAACCCACCTTAGATTTTAGCACCCTACCTGAAAGAGGTGGAAGAAGAAAAAAGAGGGAGGCAGCTTTCTGAATCAGTGGTTTCTGCTAGCACTATTTACATTGCTATTCACTTGCAATGGTAGAGTACATATGTGAACTGGAGCCTTATCTTGATTTCTCCAGCTTCTTGTAAACTGGAGGAAAGGGCTATAAAGAAGTTGCAGTAGTTGCAATGACTGAAATGCAGAACACCAGAAAAGAAAATGAAAACATTTGCTAAGTAGTATGAAATCTAAATATGAAATTTACTCTAGCTGGCATGTGCTACAATGCATAGTACAGGTATTAGGAACAAATGAAGTCTAAAATATATATGACTGAAGAAGTTTGGGCATTCAGGGGAGCAAATGGAGCTCTAGGTCTTGATTTAGGTTGGATTCAGATTTGGCTGCCAACTATGTGCACAAGCCTTGATTCTTCTTTTTTTTTTGGCTGTTTTTTTTTTAAGCCTGGTGAGTATCGACAGTTTGTTCTCTTTCCTGCTTACTTACGGAATGAAGGAACTCCCTCAGCAAGAATCTTTTAACTTTCATGCCCTTAAGATATTGCGGAAACAATTCTTCCCCAATACAGAAATTTCCACTCCACCTTTCAGTTTCAAGGTATCTGGAAATCCTGCGTTGCTGGCATTTTAGGTAGGACAAGCATAGATCACAAAAGATTTCTAGTAGAAAGTTTTGCTAAAATTGTCTGACACCAATCTCACATTCTTCAACAAAGGACTTAGTGAGGGACAAAAAAACACAGCCAAAGTGATTCTATATGAACCAATTCTAGGTGCCAAATCTTCTTCTCCCATCCTAAGATCCTGATCAGTCCAAGCACTTGTCTACATTGAAAGTCTAGAGGCTGTCACACAAGCACATTCATACACTTACGCGTATCAAATGTGTTATTGGATAAAATTACCAGCCAACAGACACCAGAGCTATAAAGAAGATCCGGGCTCAGAAGCAACCAGGGAATACATGGTCCCCCCCTCCACATCTTGAGCAGAGACATTAGATGTTTTCAGCCTCTGATGTGAGCCAGGGGAAGCTAGTGGCCCACCCCCTTCAGTGAGGGTGAGGTCTCTGCAACAGGGTCGACAGGGCCGTGAGGGTGAAAAGGGAGAAAATGGAATAATTGGCTGGGGCGGGGGAAAGGGTGGGAGAAGCTGCTTAATGCAGGGACAAGCAGGCCAGTGTTTTTGAAAGTCTTTCGGTGTGAGCCACTTGTCTGTGCCTGTTAATGAATAAATAAACTGTCACTTTTCTTTTTAAAGCATTACTAACCAAAAATGAGTATCTAAAAGCTACTTAAAATTTAAACTTTAATGAGCACTTTAAAAATGTATCTTTATGATCCTAAAACTAAGAAACATATTTTTTAAGGAGAAAAAAGTTTATAAGATGGTGTTCTTTATATTTATGCTGCCACTCATGCTTTGACTCTGATCACTTATCTGGATAATTAAGCAGTATCACTGAGGAACCAGATACCAGAAATCTGATATTAATCCACCCCTCTTAATAGTAACGCAAAGCCACTGGGGTGGAAAGCAGCCTAGTCTTCTTAATCCCCTTTTACCAACATTTCGGCATCAGCATATCTCATTTATTTTCAAAAGTGGTTCAAGACACACTATTGCTGGCTTAAGTCTAATTTAGGCTTTAAATCAAAATATATTAAGAAATTCAAAAATAGTCAAGATTACTGAGATTTCTTGAGGGAATGATTCATAACCAGCTCATGTCCCTCCAACAGGAACAGGAGACAGCTAAATGTTGCATGTCTGCATCGCTTTAAGGTACAACACTTTCCTTTGAATTAAAAGGAGAAGGCAGGATTACAGTGGAGACCTTGAGATCCCACTGCCATACTTATCAGGTATATGATAATGATAGTCTGAGCAGCTTCTACAGACATTAATTCACCTGCCAGTACTGAAGAGTCCAAGGCTATTCCGTTCTCTCCCTTGTGTGAGTGTATGTCAGTGTTTATGTGAGCCTTGTTGTCCCTTTCAGTGCTTGTCAGAGTATTTTTGGTTTTAATTTCCAGAGTGTCCTATAGCCCTTATGAGTCATGGGTGCTCCCAAAATCCCCTTGTGCATTTTGAGGTGGCTGGACTTGGACCCAGCATGCTTTAACTTGACATGTACTGCAACAGTAATAGTGGTGGACAATTGTTGAAATGGGAAAGCAGCACTCTTCTCCCTTCCCTTCCTCCTCAGTGCAAAAGAATCTGAACCAGGCAAACAACACACACCCAATCTGAGCATCATCCTCAGGTTTGTGCTCATGCGTGCAAAAACACTCTTATGTTGCCAACTTGATGTCATGAGCGTGGGCTCTGCCCTTGGCTGTAACTGTGTCACGGTGACTGTGACAGTTCTTTTGCTGTGATCTTGAAGTGCAAAATTAAGGCGAACCACGCCAAAGGGGTTTGCTTCAATCAGTGAAACTTGATTGTTTGCCTGTAAAGAGGTGTGCGATAGGTAAAGAGGGTGAAAGGAAAGTGAAAAGTAAAGTAAAAGGAGGAAAGAGATTGATAGCTACCACCACGGGCCCAAGGCATCCCTACAGTCCCAGGTCCAGGCAGAGTCCCGCCGGTCCTAACAATCGTCGTGATCCTTGCTGGGGAAAGCTTCCAAAGTTCGGTTGCTGAGGAGCCATCTTTTATGCAAAGTAACATACCTTGCTCCTCCTCTGTATCTCCGCCTCTTCTTGGCTCCGTCGATGCTGATTGGTCTTTCTTGACGGCAGTTATGTGGTCCACCTGGTCAGCTCAGGCTTGTCCCATACCAGAGAACAGCACAGCATCCTTCGTGCCATGCAGCTATCCCTCATGGGGTGTTCATACCGCATTCCAATCTTGGGATTAGCAGCTGCGTCTCAGGCAGGCTGCTGCAGACTCATGTCAAGATGTTAGCCTAACTTTTGGGGCAACTTATTGTTCATATCCCTGATGACAAGGTTGAGACAATGCTGTTTTCTGGACCAACTCTAACAGGCAGGTCCGGCTGTCACACTCTTTATGGGAAACTCATCACCTCAGTTGCAGTCTCAAGTGGGTAGAGTTGATACTAGACACATTGCTTCTCAAGGCCCACTAGCTACACATATTGGCATGTTTGAATCATGAATGGCAACTCAGATTTTTATATTCATTTGACTGCAGTTTGTGTACTGTTTACTGTCATATCATTGCATTAGTTACTGCTGACATTCACCTGTGTATACTTTGGGCTCATAGCTGAAAGACTAAAAACTTTATGACAAAAACAATAGAAACCAAGATTAGCCACCTATTTTAGCCCCAGGGTGGTGCCTTCTAGTTGCTGAGAGTCTGAAGGAGGACCTGAGAAGACATGAGTCCATAAACCTTACGTACTACTTACAAAGCTTTCAAAGAGTATATGATGGGGACAGAGGCCATGTGTAGTCATAGTAAAAGTGTGAGGCATTTCACCTTGTTTTCGTGGCTCTGCCATCAGAGACAGACACAGGTTTCAGCCCAAGAACCTTCAAGAGACTGCTGTTTTCCCATGTATATTTTATTAAGTGTTAGTGCCACTGAGCACTGTACAGATGGGGGAATCTATCACTTTATAAAATAATTAGCCTGCTATTTCAATGACAAGAAGGAATGGCAGCATGTAGGCAGCAAGCTGAGGTGCTGCCTTTACCTTCCTCTTCATTTTTGTATTTGTACAAAAACAGAAAAATGTTTTTACAGGATAGGCCAATAATGCCACAGGAATTGAATTAGAGCATCCTTAATTAATATGTCAGAATATAAGAAATGATGAAAATACGTATAATTAAATTCTTGCACTAAAAACAGGATTATAAATTGTGACTAAAATAGATCAGTGGAGCTTTTTTGTTGTTGTTCTTTTTATTTTTTCTGCTTTATTTTTGTTTTAATTAAAAATTGTGTGTTCTGGTATCTTTGCACTGTATCTTGATTAGCTATTACATGCCTGGGCTAACAGATGGGTCACCCCAAAAATTACACACTATCTGTGAAGATGAAAAGAATTTTCTCAGTTCTATGAGTACAATGTTATTTTCAGGCTAATATACATTAGTAATAGCTTGGCACTGTGGCAACTTACATTGTCAATAATGAGAAGCTGCTTGAGACAGGTGCTTGAAAGAGCAAACACCCTACATAAATTAAATACCTATTTTCAACTACATGGCTTCAATTTTCAAAAGCACTGAGTGATTCTGACTATTCAAGTTTTCCAGGGCTCAAAATCAGACATATGCAGAAGGTCTGATTTTCTAATTTTCAGTGTTTGTGGAAGACTCAACTTCACTAAAATGCCTGAGCAACTCTTTTCTTCCCCTGCTGCTCAGGAGTTCAATCAAACAGGTCACTTTGAATGTTAGGTCACACCTATGCCGCGAATAACCTCACAGACTATTTTACAGTAGACATTTTTTACTCTGTTAATCTGTCCTTTTTATGTGTGTGCTGTACTTTCTTTAGTTTAAGGGAAAAGATTTTAAACTGAAAATTTCTTTTTGTCCCTTCTTTATGGAAGATCTTAATTCTCAAACTTTGGTGTAGAAATGTACCATAGACTAAAACTGCTGTAAAAACATATGAACAATGCAACTGGTCTGTATAAAACAAGACAGATTCCTTATAAAATCCCACCCAGTGTTGAATCATGTTAAATGTTATTTATTCAATTGTTCAGTATATCGATCATATAGCACTCTCACAATTTTTCTTAACATAAGTCATCACCCCACATCTCACCCCTATTGCTCAGATCCTCAAAAGATTTCAAGATCCTGAACCCAGCCTGGATACCAGCATTATAAGGGGAAATACCTAGATGCCTCCAGTGTCAAAAGAAAATCCATAAACTACATATAATGAAGAAGTGATTGTAGGAAATGGAGTTTTCTGTTCTTGTTCTTTTCTAGCATTCAGCTCTTCAAAGAGATAGCAAAGATTCTATTGGTTAACATTTAACCTGAACTACTAGGTCCAATCTCACATACTCAAATAATTCATAATGTCTTTTCAATTAGTTTGCACTTTCACTCACTGCTGTCCTGAATAATTAGGAAAACAATTCACATTTCACTAGGAGATGATATGAAGTGTTATTCCTGTGATAATTACCAAGCTGCAGTTCAGTTTTCCTGGCTCCCACCAGGTCATCAGGGCACAAAAGAGGACACCATGAGAGCATTAATGAGCTCTCATTGAAGATGTTAAAAAGCTTGTATTGATCTGTTTGTCCAAGAAGGAGATATTTAAGCCTTTCTGCTGAGGGCAGGAGAGACAGAGATTCGTATCACAAAGCCTTTTATCCAACCCCTTCTGTTTCTGTCTTCAATATTGCCCAGTCTCAGCATGTCTGGTTCTGGAGGTCATACTTTTAAACTTTCACAACATTTTTTTTCTTTTTCTCTTTCTTCTTTTTGTTTAAAAAAAAAAAAAAAGTAAAGAGAGAGAGAAGATAATATACAGTGTACACTTAACCTTTACTACAGGGATCCCTTTACACAGCTAGCTATTTCTGAGAACAGGCTTCAGTGTAGTAAGATCTCCCTTCTCACTATATACTGCTTACACACATCTCAATTAAATTAAGAGCAGTCCAGACAATGCAAAGACCGACTCAGTGCAAAATTTTGCTTATATTTTGAAAGCAGATCCAATCAAATCACTTTTTTGGGAGTTCAATCAGACTTTTCTCTCGAACACCACTGCCTTTTTTTGTGAACTCCTGCACTTGCTATTTCTAGCTGGGAGCGGAAGTGGAAGAACTGTAAGGCTGCAAAATTACCGGTTCTTGTGATATTTTCAGAGATTTCTTTCTGCAGGCAGGGGAGGCATATCCTGTCCTGCTTTCAACCCTCTGCATTGTTACGATATATTGCAGCTGTAAACTAGTTCTGGGTACACTTTTCTACTCATCAGTTTTGTCTGCTCTCTTTTAAATGCCACAGTGAACTGTCAGTATTACCTGCCTGTCTGGGATAGAGTTTGGGATAAAAATTCATGTAACTGTTAAAGCTGTATTTTCGTTGTTTGTATCTGTCACTTTAGCCAGCTATTGTTTGGTTCAGCAAGGTTATATCTCTCTTTTCACTATATCTCATTCACATTCATCTTAGTATGAGCAATTCAGTGAGGCCGCTTATGTGGGCCTATTGTAAATGGTTGCTGAAGAGACACATTGGGATCTCTTATGGATATTGTTAGGGAGTTATTAACAATGTGCTACTTTCTTAACATACAACAAAGGCCCTTATGGCTGAAAATACTTCAGTTTTAGTTTTAAGTGTCTAGATCAATCCAATGATAGGAGCCTCTACATACATCTATGTTTTTTCATGGTCTGTCTCACCTGCCAGAATGGGCCAGTGCATGTGGCTTGAAACCAAACCCAGGTGTCCTGCAGTTTACCTTTCCTTACGTTGGATCAACCCAGTTCATCCCACTGAAAATAATAATCTGAATGACTGCAATTTCATCAACTTCACTCATCTGTGAAGTGATATTTATTAGTAAACAAGGTATGTTTAAAGCTAACAGGCAGAAAGACTGGTAAGGAAGAACTTTCCAGGCTATCACACAAAGTCACTCTGTCTCAAGGTCTTAGTTAGGGTGTAACATCAGAGCTCCATCCTTCCATACTTGCTAGTTCTCTTCAGTCTTGGGTGACTTGATATCAAGTCCTTTGTTTTTCTCTGCATAAGGATGTAACTTAGATTTGAAATATTTTACAAATAAAACAAAAAAAAAAAAAAGGAAGAAAAAAAAAGACAGTTAAAAGAAAGCACAGTAAAAGACCTGGAAATTGTATGTTGATAAAAGAAACAATGGCAACATCATGATTGAGGGGCGTTTGGGGAGGAAGACAAAGAGAGAAACTTTTGGACAAAACCATGTCTACAATCTGGTCTGACAATGGTCTGACTGGCAGCCTTGCTCTCATAATCACATGCTACTGATACGGGAATTTTCGTATTAACAAGTTGTTGTGGCTTAAACCCAGCCAGCAACTAAGCACCACCCAGCTGCTTGCTCACTTGTCCCGCTTCCCAGTGCCATGGGGAGGAGAATCAAAAAGAAGAAATGAAACTCGTGTGTTAAGAACAGTTGAATAACTAAAATGAAATAAAACAAAACATAATAACAATAATAATAAAATATAATAATAATAGTTGTAGTAATAGTAATGAAAAGGAATATAACAAAAAGAGAGCAAAATAAAACTGAAGATTAGACAAGTGATGCATAATGCCATTCCTCACTACCCTCTGACCGACAACCAAGCAGCAATTTCCCCCTCCCAGCCAGCTCCCCCCAGTTTATATACTGAGTGTGACATTCTATAGTATGGAATATCCCTTTGGCTAGTAATATCCCCAACTCAGTAATCTCCACTTCAGGGACTGAGCTGGCGAAAAAGACCATGTGCCTCTCTGCCACATGTGGTGACCACTTAATAAAGATATGAGGGAAAGATTCAGGAACATATAAAATTTGACACGGATAGGAAGTAATGACCCTTGGTGAGTGACAACTGCAGTTATGTGGATGAATATTAAATGTGAAGGGCTTGAATTATTCATGGAAGGTTCAAGGTAAAAGGGTTAACCTGATATCATCTGCTTACTGACACCTTGCTCAGGGAAGAAATCCCAGCTCTGTGGTGCTCCTCAAACTAAGAGTCCCTCTGTGCACAAAGAAACATTCAGGTGTTTCCGTCTTCTTCCCACTATAGGTAATTCTTAGGAGAAAAATGACATCTTGTGAGTGCTGGTGACATTGCTACAAGCTGTGCAGCTGCAGTAATATACAACCTTTGGGCTGTTATGCAGACAGGCTGGAAAATGATTTCTAGAAACAAATAGGCTCCCTGGTCCTCCAGATGTTATGGCATATGTCCCCATGCCTGGCACTACACATGTCCTCTGCTCACCTGTCTGGCATGAAGAGGTTCCCCCACTGTCCATCCTACTCCATTTACCATGATGTGACATCAGAGGGAGATACAATGCTTTCCCGCTGGTTCTGCCATCTCTGCGCTACTCTGGGAGCACAAGGTGCACAACCCAAGGTTCCACCTTGATGACTCTTGAAAACAAGCTAGGTAGGCATAACGGTGTGGGAGCACTCAAGAAGAGATCTGTTCTGGGAAATGAGCACAGAAATGCCAACACCAGAACATTATTAAGTAAAAAGGGGGCTCTGTAGTGCTTGTATTGATAGCAGCTTACCCAACAAACCAGAAATCGCAAGGGACACAAATGTAATGTGAGACTGGAGTTTGAGAGGTGACTAGGAAGTTCCTCCTTATTTTTCTGCTCTGTGTGTTGACAGGATTTCTTCCAAGAAGGTCTGAGCAAAGAAACCCCAGGAGAGTGGTTGGGAAGATTAGTTTCTGACCATTTGGCCAGAAATTGGACAAAGACTCTCCATTTGCTGACACTTAATGGCTGAGAGAAAAATAGGAGTGGCAACCTAAATGGAGGTCTGTTAGGCATGGGATTGCTAAAATCACACCTCTCACATCTGCCTCATGTTGATTCTGGCCACATCAAACACAAAACTTGTGTCTGCATTCAGTGTCATCCCCGAACCCCATTGATCCCATTGTTTGGGAGCTGGAAACAGTAAATGCTGGTCCCAGCAAGAGAAGATATAAGCTTTGGTAATGCATTCTAGAAGTATTAAAAAATTCAGACTGAAGCATGAGGTAATGGGGACCCCACTTCTTATCATTGTGTTACAGTGTTAAGATAAATGCACCCCGACCAGGAAATGTAGACAGGAGAGAAAGGAAGAGTAGAGAAGAGCAGAAGAGGAGAACTGGAAGGAGAAGGCAGAACAGTGAGGTACCAGCAGAAGAGGTTTGGTAGCACAAATCTCCTTCACAGAAAAGAATGTTTAAGCAACAAGAAAGGTTATCCCTGGGGAAAAAAAAAAAAAAAAAGTTTTCTGCGATACAAAAGAAAAATAAATATCAACATAGAAAAATGTCTTTTTTCATAGTCTACACAACCATCAGCATGAGTGAGAGACCAGTTTTAGCATGAGCAAAGTGACTCTGGGAAGATGAACAACTCTAGCAGTCTAGATCTCCAGATTTTACAATGTCAAAATATTGTAATATTAGTTAGTCAAGACCTGTATAGAACTTTGAAATGCTCCCAGATAGCCCTCTGATATTTACAGTTTCTTCAAAAATATCTAGATAGCTGATGCATTGTGCAAGGGCCTTTGAATAAGATAGTATAACTTCAGGATGAAGCTGAGGCAAATACAGACTGCTTCTGAATAAAAGGATCCACACAGGAGTCTAACAAATGAAATAAATGTGTTCTTACTTAAGCCTTTTAGTGATTTATCTTAACTTTGTTAACAAGCCCTTAAGAAGAGAGTAGGATCTACACTAGCGTGGAGAAGAACTGAAGCGTGCATCTCCAGCTCTAGCTACTGCAAACATTAACTTAATCTGTTGATTGTTAGATATAAATCTTTCTCTTTCCCTTGCAGGGATCATTTTAATAACTCCTTCACAGCCTTTCCTCAAAAAAAGTTACTCACTTTCATCAACATAGTTTTAAGTTTCTGACTGAAACAAGGAGAACTGATCAAAAGTACATTCCTGTTAAGTGGGGAAGGTCAGACCTCTCTGATGGTTCAGCTGGCATGTTAGTGTCTCTTACTAAGTAACTGCAGTGAAATATTACCAACAGCCTTCTATAGGACTCTTGGAAAGTAGAGGTCTCACAGCTATTAAGAAATGGGAGGGAAAAAAATCATGGAGATGGAGAAAGAAATGAAAAATAAAAGAAGTCTGAGCTGTGCTGGACAAAGACAGTGAAAATAGATAGTACACAACGGAAATGCTATAAACTGGTAGATGCACAGAAAGAGAGACACTAACCTTGGAGAACTGTACAGAAAAACACATACTGTGGGAAAGTTAATCAAACTAACCGATCCTTCACCCACCAAAGTCAATGTTTTCTGCTGACTTCAGTAGGATTTAGATTTGTCCCAAAGCACCTAAGGCTGCTCTTGCTCTGGCAGGGGGTTGGACTAGATGATCTTTCGAGGTCCCTTCCAACCCCTAACATTCTGTGATTCTGTGAAGGTTGCTCCCATGGAAAGCACTGGTGCAGAATCAGGCCTATACTGAAAATTTGCTGTCAGTTTTCACCCTCCTCTTAACAGTTATTTATAAAAAAAGGAAAGTAAAATCAACTGTGGAATCACAGCAGTGACAGAAATCCCTTAGTCCCCTCACTTTTAATGTCTGTCTACTGGTCTGTTTTTTGCGTGACACCTCTCTTTAAATGAATCTTTCTGTACACTTAAAGCATCAAACAGACCAAGATGACTGCCAGGTGCCTGACATGCTGTTCTCAGGATTCAAATTATAACACTGACTTGAGTTTTTATTTTAAATAGTGCCCTACTTGCTTATTTTGCTGAAATTAGATGGTTGGAAACTTGCGAACTATACACACTCTTGCTTAATGCAAACTGTACATTCTTATAATAAAGGTTAACAGAGAAGCAGGCATTTCTGGCTCTAAGTTCTCATTTAAGTTTGAAATTAAAAGGCTTCCCACTCTCCTCCACTTTACAGGAACTACACACTCTACTCCTCAAGCTGCAAAATTATTACTTTGGCGAATTGGGCTCTCTGCCTGACCTTAATCTGTGTGTTTGGATTTAACCATCATTTCAAAGGATGATTCTTGCAGTTGTAACAGCCTAGGTTGTACTTGACAGCTCTGCTTCTACAAAACAGCAGCAGACAAATCCACCATGCCAAGCACTTTTTAGTACCCTTGATTAGTTGAATTAGATCAGTTCTCTATTTTGGCACAAGGAGCAGAAATATTTCCTTTAAACCCTATTACTGTTTGCTTAGTGGAAGGCTGTTTAGGGCACTTTAAATAAGGTCTGTCCCACCACATGTTGCCTGCCAAAACTTCAATTAGCCACTGTACATGGAAAAAAGGGGAATAAAAAGAAAGTTAAAAAAAAGCAGATGCATTTTGTTTTGCTTTCTCTTACTAACTTTCTTCCTTGTGTAAAACAGGTGCTATCCTTCCAACTTGCCAACTACAGACAACTTCTTGCAATGCCGAAAAGGTTGGCACTGCATGATTCAGAGGAAACAGGAAGAAAAAAGACAACTATAGTGAATTTCCATTCAAATATGTATAATCACATTGCTACCATCAGTTACTAAAATCAGAACAGTTAACTTGCTTCTAAAATTTAGAGACACGAGAAAAATGGGAGAGGAACATAAGAGCTTTGAGTATCCTCTTAGTCGAAAGCTACTGTGATGCAATTCATGTGCATTGACTGAGGCTAGCTCCTGCTAATTTCCCATTCACTGTGATCTGGAAAAAAAGGCCACAAAGCCAATCTGAAAAGCATCAGGCTATGTCTTGTTTATGTTGGAATTAGGAAAACCAGGAATGGTGTCTAAATGACAGCAGAAATAGATAATTGAGTCACAATATTGTCAGTCACATACTTGAACACTGGTCATCTGTTATATTTTATGGTGGGTTTTTTTTTTCCTGTTCAGGGACTTTTAACAAAACAGAAAGTGAATGAAAGTGTTTTTAAAAACCACAGATCTAGGTTTTAAAAATGGTCGTCTAAGGCTGCAACCACTGAATGTTTAGGGGGATGGTGTATGTACTCCATGATTTGCAGTGATGTCCTGGTTTGGCTGGGATAGAATCACAGCCCAGCCATGCTAGGGAGGTCAAGTCAGCCAGGGCAGCTGACCTGAGTTAGCTACAGGTGTAGCCCATACCGTAATGTCATGGTCATTATAGAAGGGGAAGGTTTACTAAGGAGACAGGGCTCCTGTAGGGTTTTTGCTGGGCTTTTAGCTGGTGTTATCTGGAGGTTCCTCTTCTGGCTTCTCCCTGCTCCTGAGCACTGCTTACTGCATATTCGTTTGGCTGAGTATAACTTTGTATACCTTTGTTGGTATTGGTGTTATTTCATTGAGTCTGTTTTCACTTCAACCCACAGGTTTCTTCTTTTTTTGATTCCCCCATCCTGGCTGGTGAGGGGTTGTTGGGTGATAAAGCAACTGTTATAGTTTAGCCCTGGATATGGGCTAAATATAGGCAGTGGTTATCCTTTAATTTTTAGGTGTGAATGATGCTGTGTTTGGAGGGGTTTTTTAAATCTTCTAAAACTTTGAAGAAAATAGAGTTGGTCAGGAATTTTTTAGTATTCTCTCAAAATACTGATTGACCAAAAATGTTTCTCTCTTCTGGGACAGAATTTGTGGGAGGAAGACTTCAGATATTTGCCCTAAATAACCTGTAACTCAGTGTTTTTTCACTGAAGTGGAAAAGACTTAGATTAAAGTCAGTGCACCATATCAGGCACTAAGGAGATCTGAATGTGAATTTTTGGTGTCCCAAGTGAGTTCTGTAATGGAAGAGTATTCTGGATTGAGGGAGCATGTAAAGAAGTGTGGCAGTCCTAGTGTGCTCTTATTCTTCCTTTCTTTTTGGTGAAAAATATCCAGAAAGTTTGGCTAATTCTGATGCAGATCTTTCACAGCTATTTGTTTTTAATTAAACTTTTTTCTACCCTTCTGTACCTTCACTTGATGGTTTGCGATGGTGTCTTCCAAGACTATTTATATTTGGGGGACACACACAGTATTCCATTTTAGCTGAGAGTGTAAAATGAAAAAATTTTGGTTCCCCCTTTGCCTCATCAGAGCCCAAGAGACACTGTCACTACCAGGTCTCTTCCACCACTCAACTGATTCAAGTGCTATGGCATAAGAGGTCAGCAGCCGGTCCTCTATGTGTGAAAGAAGGACTAATGGTGACTATTCCAGGGTGTGTGGGGAACACAATTTCATTTGCAATTCTGAGGTTATCAGGAGATCATCAAACAAGATATTGGAAAGTGTAAGTAGAAAATATAATAAGTCTTTATAGGGAACTGAACAGAGTGTGTTTAGATACTTGATGGCATGTTTGCACTGTAAAGAATGTAGTGTGTGTATATGTTACTTTAAGGCAACATTTTCCTTCTTATTAGGACTAGTGATCTCAGGAATACCATTTCCTGTGTCACATGGTGCACAGATATTGCAGTTTGCAGTATTTGTTGTGATCTGGGTGTCTGATTCAATTGTTTGGCTATCTTTGCAGGGTGAATGTGATAAACACTAGGACCATAACCCAATCTTAAAAGCAATGGGAAATAAAGAACAGGCCCTGTTATAATACTTTTTTTGATAGCTTTGGATGACTATTTCATAGAAAGCTAGCCTTCTACCATCCACTCCTGCCCTATCAGCTCAGGTATATTATGGGTGACACTGTGGGTCTCTGTTTCTGTATCTACTGAAGTGAAAAAGAGCGCAAAAGCAGATAAAGAAACACTAACCCATCTCTTCCTCTCAGCACAGCTGTAGCCCAGCTCTGCCTCTGGCTTAAAGAATCTCCTATCTACTTGGGAAGAGAAGAGGCCTGGAAAGGTCTCCTGGACTTCATGGATGAAAAGTTATTGACACATGGATGCCAAATGTTTCCCTTCCATGTCAGTATGTGGTATGTCTTGTGGATACCTCTGGTCTTGAGCACAGATTTGCCCAATGCAAGCAGCAGCTGAGTCCAAGGTGTGAAGCAAGGAGAGCATAGAGTGCTCCCTGCTGTGCCCACCTGCACTTGCTGAGTCTCCCCCTATGCACCTGAGCTGTACTTGGCTGGAAGGGGGTGGAAGCTGAGGAAGGAAGCCTGAATGTATTCTGTACAACTTTTTCCTAAATTTCTCTATCAGGAACTTACGCACAATGACCCTGATATACCTGAGACTGTTACATCTGCTGCAGAGAGGGCTTGCACAGACCCACTATAGTTGATGGGTCAAGGACATGATGCATTGTACATGGGCCATCTGCACTATTGAGATTATCTACACGTGCTCAGGTAGTCACCAGGAGGGAATTTCCAAGGAAGAAAGACATCTAGCAAAAAAGGACATGTAATAGCCTAATGTTGAACATCAGCTTGCTTATAAAACATGGCAGCATCAAATTCCTTCTCACAAGCTTTCTCCAGCATGGTCTTGGCAACTACTGAGACTATCGGCTACTTTTTTCCTCTTTTTAAAAAGAAAAAAGTCACCAGGTAAAATATGGCAGGTGCCAAGGGACAATCTTCTTATACTATTCATTTAAAAGAGGAAAAAATATTTTTGCTGTTGTCAGTTAAAAACAGGGGAAAAGGTGACAGGCATGCTCTCGATGAGGCATAAATGGAGAGTTCCAGGCCAGTCAAAGGCTGGGTTCACACAATACTGTCAAGGTCCCAGATTTATGCTTGACAGCATTAGTGCCAGGACCACTATTTATGTTGCTTTAATCAGTCACACTTTTAAAATCACCTATGCTCAGCATTTATATCAATGAGGTGATAATATTGCTGTCAGGTACAAATATCGATAGCTGTGTCATAATCTAAACTCTTTTAATCTTTTCCTATGCTTGCATTAATGAATCTGCAAGACAACTACTACTGCAACAACAAAAAATAAGGATGGTTCTGATTATGATGAGTGGCCATGGAGGAGGAAAAAACAGCCCTTTTTTTTGTTCTTTGCAAAACATTTTAATTTGCCTTTAGCCTTCTCTTTTTTTTTTTTTTTTCTGTCTGACTTTGAAGACATTGTCAGCACATCCTACTGATTTTTCTCACAGGCTACTTACATCTCTGAAAATATTTTTAGGCTCTATGGAAGTGTGAGGCAGGTAACCTCTTCCCTAAGTGGTTTGGGAGAGGGACAGAAGGAGAAAGACAGGAAAAAGAAACCTTGGTCTGATTCTAGAATGGGGAGACATCATTGTGCTTTTTCTTTATCCATTTTTCTCCTGAGCCCACCCTTACAGCTGTCAGCCTTGGTTCTTTTTCTATTGTAAATAAAGTCTTTCTTGGGTTATAGCTTTAAGCAATTTTTTTAATTAAAATTCAATTCAAATATGAAATTCAAAGAAACTTTCAAAGCAAAATCTACAAACTGACTCACTCAAAGGGTCTGTTTTCATTACCATAGCTACAGATTACTATAAAGAAACTTGAACCAGACCTTTGACACCCAGGAAGGTCAGAAGTCCTTTCTGCCTATGCTAGGACCCTTTTGACAACTTCCTATATAATTTGACTGTTATTTGTATGTCTGGTCACTGTCTAACACTGAAGTCTGGAAAAAGTTGAGAGGCAGCATATATATGTTTCATATGGACCTCAAAAAGGGCACATTTAATTGCATTTTGGTGAGAAACCTATGTGTACAGGCTGGTGCAGGGAGCAGCTGAGGAAGCTCCTAAACTTACAGATTAAGGATCAGCTTGCCTTACACTACCGTGGTTTCGTGCATAGGAGCTGCTTTGTGCTGTTATCTCCACAGCAAAAATGGATGTGTTTCACAGGTTACACATTTCAAAATTTACAGCACTTGCCCCAGTGCTACAAGCTAAAATTGGAAATACACTGCTCTGCCTTGAAATCTGTGCATTTCATATGCTTCCAATTTAAAGCTGATTGTGCTTATGGGGCCTTATTGTGCATAAGATTTTAAAGTTGCAACCTGAGCTCTTGGTTATACCTATCCATTGCCTCCCCAGGAAGAAAACATAAATTAATAGACCAAAGGCGTCCATGGTAACCTTGCTGGTTTCCACACCGGATATTTGGGATCTGGGGCATGCTGCAAGGCAAATGTGCTATACAGCTTAGAAGCAGTCAGCAGTTTAATGCAGCAGGATCAGGCACTGTCAGTTTGTACCTCCTGCCTCTTCTGTCCAGTACTGAACATCACCTTAGCACACCTGGTGAGAAAACTGGAAGCCTCCAACACCTGAACTGCAGTGTGCTGCAGCCATTTGCTCACTGACAGAGTGATGTTGCCTGTCCTGCGCTCTGCATCCTGAGATGGGACTTGTCACAAGGAATCAAATGCTGGTCTATCATGCTTGGCATGGTGTTGCCAGGGGTGCTTGATGCCTTGGGAGTTACAGGTACCTGAGCAGTGGCATTAATGTTGGCTGTGCCAGTTCTGGGCACCCTGTGGGCTGCCTCATCCTATGTGCAGGCAGTGCTGTGTGAGCAGGAGGGAGGACCAGTTACCCATGAATGTGGCAAGTGCTGTGCAGGTAACCGTCCAAGCAGTGAAGACGACATGAGATGTTTCTTGCAGGGATGTGGATAGTTTGGCAAAAATAATAACAGGTAAACATTCAAAATAGCTTCAAGTTTGGGAATGTGATGGTACTGCTTTCAGGGAATTAATTTATTCTGTCTCCATGTGAAGAGACAGTGCTGACCCTTGCCTTTTACCTCAAGAGGGCTGTTTGTCATTATATTTGAAGTTTTGGAGCCTAAAGCTGTGAAAAACATGACATAACAGACAAACCATTTTTTGTGAATAATGGCCTTTCCCATGTAATCCTCTGACCCCTTTCCTTAGGGAAAGCTACTGTTTGTGCCAAAAAGCTATGCAAATTGGATGCTCAGACTTGCTGTGTCGAGCCCCTAATGTGGCTTCTTATGGAATGATATACATGTCCATAGAGGAGAGCGGTGTTTAAACATGCAGCTATTGGACAAAAGAAACAGCCTCACCTTCTGTTGCAGGCACTGACACATCAAGCACCCCTGAAAACATTGTGAGGGGCGCGATAGATCAACTGTTTGATTCCTTGTGTCAAATCCCATCTCAGGATGCAGAGTGCAAGAGAGGAAACATAACCAGCCTTCTGCTCAAAAGATAGCTAAGGATAGAAAGATATGTGTGCATAAATTAAAGAGGGAGGGAGGTGGAGAAAAATTCCAAAACAGTGCTTCTGTTCACTGGTATTAGCTACAAACCACTGTTCTTAAAGCTGGCAAAATTACACAGGGGAAAAAAAAAGCTGTGCTTTTATGTGTTATTTTTTTCGTTCAGTTACTGAATGCAGTCTATCCAAAAGGCACCTTCTATGCATTAGTCCTAAGCATGGTGGAACAGAGAGCTCTGCTTCTCAATGTTGGTGTGAGGAGTCCAGGACATTGTGGTTATTTATCAATATGTGACCCCCTTGGAGCAACAGGGCTGCAGGTGGCTTTGCAAGGTGAACAGGAAGGACCCATCCAGAGGAACCAAGCCTTCAGTTCACTGCAGCAGGGGTATGGCTGTACAAAACAGGGTCAGGGTGGGCATGAGGTCCTTGTTTGTGGGAAATGTCATGGGATAATGTGGGTGACAGGATGTCAGAGAAGCCCAAGCAAGCTGGCTGTGCTATGAATGATGAGATAAAGACAGGACAAAGAGGGGAGGACTACCACATGTTGAGGTACTTACTGCCTACACCAGGTGGCTGTGTGTGTTGAGCTTGTATTGGTAAGGGGTAGTGACATTTCTATTGTGAAAGGTGAAAAGTGGTGCATATTTTTATTAAAAAAAAAAAACAACTTTGGATGGAATAAAACTATCAGAGCAACTTTTGAGTGCAGCCCAGTGGGAGTGTCCCTCTATCCAGACTGTGTATTAGTGGGGACATGAAGGTGTTTGTAGCTCTAATTCCCTGTCTGACCATTCCTTTGGGTGCAACTGGCCTCGAGCAATAAGAAAAAGGAGAAAAATTAGAGAAATGTAAATAAGGAAGGTAACTTGCCATTTGTCACTTGAAAGTCCTTATTTCATGGCCTGTTCCCTGTTCTCCTGGAATTTTGTGTCATTATCTCCTGTTAAAAGGATTCAAATGACATTATTTGCATGGAAACTCGCATACAAATGATGTCGTCTCTGCCACAAAGTTGCATTACAATGAAGGGAATGATGACTGTGTCACATGTACGTGACATTCTTTGTGTCATTAAATTTAAAGTCAATGCTGGCAGTTATAAACCACTCACGTCTCAAGCAAATACATCACTTCTGATCTGAAATGAATATTTTAAAACGCCAACTCCAACTGCATCAAACAGCAATAACCTGCAATGTCATCTAAAAAAAAAAAAGAGGCAAAGATTCTAAACAAAGGTGGACTTATGGGATTGTATGATATGCTGCAAAGAAAAATATTTTAATAAGCTGTAATAATCTGCAGACAAACAGAATTCGTTGCTCGATGGTTAGGTCCTAGAGACATTTTTAAAGCCCATTCAACATCATGTGTATTTTCAGACACGCTTATGCTCCTAGATAGATGCAGGATTGTTAATTTTCAGGCAGAGTAGATGAATTAATTGTAGAGCAAGTTCCACAGCACAGACCTTTCTGTGTGTTGTTACCATCCATTTGCTTGCCACAGTCTGATGCCGACAACAGGCCAAGCCTTTGAAAGATCTCCAAACTCTTCCACAGAGTCAGGGGCAAACGATGACAGGAAAGGCTCAAGCAGTTATTGCTGTCAAAATGAATGAGAAAAAAGGAAGGACAGTAGGTGGATTAGGAAAGGTTTCATACTACTGCGATGATCAGAGCCATGCAGCAATGAGAGCCAGACAAGTAAGTATATAGACGGATGTGCTTTCTGATTGATGCATTGTTTGTGCAGGTCAGTTGTAAGGTAAGGGACAGATTGCTGTGTTTTTGCAGGAGCACTGGTAATTGTGCCCGCAGTCATCTACACCAACCCTGCTGGTTCGAAGCTAGCTACCAGCATTTTTCCACTTATACCAAGAAAGGCACTGTAACACTTCCTTTAGAAAGTTATTGTTTTAACAATAAAACATACTGTGCAACCTCCAAAAAGTTAGGTGTGTCATTTTAAAACCTCATTTAAATAGAGAATATCGATCCTCTAAATACCTCAAAGGAGCTCAGTCTCTGGCAAAGCTGCTGTGCAGTTTAACCTCTCCCTCCTCACCCCCAGCCCCATGCACACACTCACACACAAACCCCTCTGAAAAAAAGAAAGTTTCTCTGGGGTGTGTAACTGTGTATGCTCAACAAGGGATCAGGCAGAGAGGTAGATCTCTGTGCATGGGTTATTTCTTTTATTGATACCATTTCAAATGTAATGGAAACATTCTTTGGAGAAAGCTGTGCTACCCACCCCTTCAGCTTTGATACAGCTTTTTAATCAGAGGCCATTGTTATTTCACAACGAACATGGAAAGCATTTAAAACATTTTCTAAATGGAATGCATTACTTCTGACCCCAGCCAAAAGATCACATTAAAACCCGTTCAGTGGAATTAACTTTTTACAGTCTTCTGGGTTTAAAATATTGGTGCACACATGTGGAATATGCGAAGACATGGATCTACTGGTTACAAAGGTTTAAGCAACGACCTGACCTCAAAACTGAGCAAGATCAGCACTCACTGGTGAATCCCTGCCATATTCCAGGGAGGTTTGATGCGAGTGTTGTGTTTGTCCCCAGGTGACAATGTGGGTGCCGCCATCCTGTCAGGTTGAGACTGGGAAGAGCTTGCACAGCTCTCACAGAAGCCAGATAGAAGTTAGCACAGCAATCTGATCCCAGCAGGGAGGTAAAGTGTGGCAATAAGATTACTAGTCCATAGTCTGGCTCTTGGTTTAGGACCTTTTCCACATTTCTCCAACGTAGTCACTGATCTCACCCCCCACTGCCATCCTGCAAGCTGTCACAAGGCTAGCAAGCCACACATGGGAAGAAGGACAAGTTCGCTCTTCTGTTGATTGTGCATTGGGGATTGTAAATGAGCCCTTAATGCCTACCTCATTTTATATTTCAGGATATATTTCGTGCTTGTAAGAGCATAGAAGAAAAGATTAAAAGTGGGCTATGACTGAAATGATGCATTGGGTCAAAGTCCTTTCATCCTTTTGCCCTAGTCTGTCTAACATTTTTTAAAATCCCATTCTGCCCAGGTACATTTAATTATAAAAGTGACCAGAAATAAATCAAACTTAATTAGTTTAAGATATATATATATATATAACAAATCATGAAGATAAACCACAGAATTTATTAGATTAAGATGATTTGATCTAAGAAAGCCTGAAGCTCAAAGTAGGTGTATCAGTATTTTAGAGGAGTTCAATGCAATCTTAATTGCTTACTTTATGCAAGCAGACATTGGTGAGATACAGTGCCTGTGAAGTGACAGAAGAAATGTTTTGGCTGCTCTTTGATGTAGAGTTCAGCTGTTCTGGTTTGTAAATATAACAGAACGAAAGGATATTGTGCTCAACCCACTTCAATCAAGACACTGTGGCGTCTAAACTGCCATTCTTCCATTGCTGAAGCTGCTGCTCAGAACAAAGACATAAAGAGAGAGGCAGAGGGAGTGACAGGGTGGGAGAGAGAAAGAGGCTTCTGCATCTTTAATAATTAGCAAAGAATTGCAGTGTTTAGCCAGGAAATTATGGTACATATGCCGTCCACTTGTTCAGGACCCCTGTATCGTGAGAACAAGCAAACATTCACCATCCACAGATGTCCGCCAGGCCCAGGTGACTGAAAATTCAATGCACAGGATTCTCACAATGGGTCGAATGCTAATTGGGTGGCTTGGGGAGATTAGAGTAGCCCTGGAGCTATTCTCTATCTGCAAAAGTCTCACAAACAATAGGGAAGTCAACAGTGTCTTTGTAAAACTGCTTAACTGATGCTTATGCGAAAACTTAGGATGAGCAAATAAATAAAAAATGTCACCAGTTACAGTTCCTCTTTTTGTTTTCCTTTTCCAGTTGTGAGGTAGTTGGTTACTGCTTTTTCTTTTCCCTTTATGCACAACTTCCTATAAATAGGAAGTGGGAGTAGGGGAGGGGAGACAGAGCGGGTGGGAGAAGAGAAATAGTATGTGAACTATATCAGGAAATCAGAATGGGTGATGAGAAGCGTATTTAGCCTACTGAATACTTCAGAAATGGAAGTCAGTTTTCTTAGTGCACTCCCTAAAAAAAAAAACAAACAAAAAAAAACCAAAAAGATGTGTTTATTTAAAGTTAAATGAGAATCAGGGCAGTTTGAGAGATGAGCTTGAAATCCATGAAAGTGGATATTGCTCCCGTGCTTGCTTTTGTCTTGTGGGTCCTTAGAAAATCTTTTTTTCTGCAAGTGTCAAACAGGTTGGATTTTTCCTAATCCAAGCTCTACACAGGACTGAACTCCGTGGATGTATTTTCCCTTCCCCAGGACAAAGAGCTGCATCACTGGAGACTTCGTGTTAAGTGGTGGGGTGCACTAGGCTTGGATTGTTTCACATTGGTCAGTTCTGCTAGATTTTCTCAAGTTTATTCCCTAATGCCAAATGCTGGACCTATAAAACTGCACTTGCTCGGCTTGTGCAGACACAGGTAGAATGTGGGACATAATACACACCTGTTCTGCTTGATATTACTTTGGAGTTTCATGCTCAAATAAACCCCAAATCTCAAAGTAAAACTCATCTGAATCCTCTGTCTTTGACAGGGATTTGGTAGGGACAGTTCATATTTCCATAAATGAACCACCACAATAGTGAATCAGGCTTGAGGAATTTACTATTAATTTCACTGGTACTGGTGTATAATTATGAGACAAGTATGGATGTACTGACTTCAGCCTTTTTTCATTCATCTTCAGCATGTGTTTAGGGAGAAGTCTCTGTATGCTAAGTGAGGCTGTGAATCTCTACCTAGCTATTGTGTAAGTGCTTCATGAGGACACATTCAGCACTCATTGAATGTGAGATAGCTTGTCCTACTTTCAAAGAGAAGCATAAAGCACCTTTTTGCTCAAGCACCTTTGCCTGCCCTTCAGCGTGGGGGATACCGAAGAGGAGAAAATATACTGTAAGTCTCTATTCAGTCATATAGTTTCTTCTTTAGGGAGGCTAAGCCTACACTTGTATGGGTTACACCCAAGCATCACCTAGGTTGAAACTTTTAAACTTACCAAAGATGTCTTGAAACTCTGGTGAGGTTAGCTGAAAAGTCTGCCAGTATCAGCTAATCTTTTTGTGGAATCTGCACCAGTTTCCAGTACACAAAAAAAAAAAAAAAAAAAAAAAAAAAAAAAAAAAGACCAAAACACCCCACCCTCCCAAAAAAACCCAAACAAGTGGGGTAAATTCTCCTTGCCTTCAGGCTTCATTGTAAAAGTTTTGCAGATCTCAAGGAACTAGGTATTTATTGTTCTCTCAAATTTGCCCTTTCTAAATCACCTTAGTCTGATTTAACTGCAAAAGGCATTACTATTTTGGGTTCTTCCTATGTTAAAACTGAAGCAGTAAGCTAGGGACTTTCATAAGAGACTGTACTGAAATGTCAACAGATGGCTTGCTAATCATGTTAAAAAAATATTCATTCCTTTTCTAAAATGGCATTTTTTTCAGTAAGTAAATCAGAAAGGAATGTTTATGATATAAAACATATTACTCACAACGTCTTTTAATTATCATACTTAATCATCAAGGTCAGGATGATAATTGTTTCTAAAAATTAACACCTCATTTTTCTGAGATGCTTACCAAAATACACGGTCAGAAATATGAATTACTAACGTGGAACCCAGTTAGGAAAATGCATCTTCTGTTCACTAAACCAAATGTATACTTAAATACCATGAAGCCCCTTAAAACTAAATACCTATTTAAGGCACAGTCTAATTAGTCCACTCACTGCCTAGTAAAAGCATACAGTACCATATGCCCTAGAATAGGGTGCCATGTGGGTGTTCAGCAATGACACATATTTGCAAGTACTTTATTATGAGATAACGCAGTGCCATTAATATATCTTAAACATCAATGTTATTTGTAACCTATTGGAGACAACTATGGTTGGCAGTTAACACAAACTACCATGATATCTTGGCAGCAACTGCACTTTATTTGTAGAGGGATGAGCAATTCATATGGACAACCACCTTATATCATTCATGCTACCACACAGCAGCATTTTAAACATGTTCAGACTGTTGAAGCCTTATCTTCTGCCTAGAGACATGTTGATTCTTTCTTTCTTTTTCTCTTTCTTTCTTTCTTTCTTTCTTTTCTTTCTTTTCTTTCTTTCTTTCTTTCTTTCTTTCTTTCTTTCTTTCTTTCTTTCTTTCTTTCTTTCTTTCTTTCTTTCTTTCTTTCTTTCTTTCTTTCTTTCTTTCTTTCTTTCTTTCTTTCTTTCTTTCTTTCTTTCTTTCTTTCTCTTTCTTTCTTTCTTTCTTTCTTTCTTTCTTTCTTTCTTTCCTTCCTTCCTTCCCTCCTTCCCTCCTTCCCTCCTTCCCTCCTTCCCTCCTTCCCTCCTTCCCTCCTTCCCTCCTTCCCTCCTTCCCTCCTTCCCTCCTTCCCTCCTTCCCTCCTTCCCTCCTTCCCTCCTTCCCTCCTTCCCTCCTTCCTTCCCTCCTTCCCTCCTTCCCTCCTTCCTTCCTCCCTCCCTTCCTCCCTCCCTCCCTCCCTCCCTCCCTCCCTCCCTCCCTCCCTCCCTCCCTCCCTCCCTCCCTCCCTCCCTCCCTCCCTCCCTCCCTCTTCCCCTTCCCCTTCCCTCTTTCTTCTCTTTTTCTTGGTCCCATACAAGTCCTGTTCTGAAGGGTGTTTTGCAGTGATGACAGCCTATATTACGAATAGCAAGGTGCAATGAAACTATTTTTTTCCCTTAATGAAATCCTTTACTAGCATCTCCAAACAGCAAATAATAGATAGACTAAGGCTCTGAGATTCATTGCTTTTAAATCCAGCAGAATTATGATCATGCTCTGTGGTCACCCAAATGTGTTTTTCTGGCAAAATGTTGCCTACAGAGCTTTCTACTAATACTTGTGTCCACAGGAAACTGCTGCTGCTTTGGGTTACACATCGGATAATATCAGTTAAGTTGTCCACCATCCAGAATGGCACAGGCCTTAGAAGCACAGCAGAGAATTCCTGTATATGCCTATAACTTGTATATAACCTGCAGTGTATCTTTTAAATCGATATACAGTTTTGATTCAAAGACTCCAAGCCATGGAAAGTCCAGAATTTTCCAGGTAAAAAGTAGTGAAGTAGAATAAGGCAGTAGGTTTGGACATTAGGAAAAGGTTCTTCACAGAGAGGGTGGTCAGTCACTGGAACAGGCTCCCCAGGGAAGTGGTCATGGCACCAAAACTGTCAGAGTTCAAGGAGCATCTGGACAATGATTTTAGTCACCTGGTTTATTTTTAGGTAGTCCTGCAGGGACCAGGAAGTTGGACTCGATGATCCTTATGGGTCCCTTCCAACTTGAGATATTCTATGATTCTAGGTTTTGTGTGAGATTTGACATAATGAAAGTTTATTTTCAATGAATTATGAATTGTTATTAACTTGTCTTCATTTTTTTTCATTTTTTTTTTCATTTTTTTTCAGAGGCTTGCAGCCTTCTGAGTGTTCTGACGTAGTTTTGAAAACTCTTCTCCCTTGTGTTTTCTAGACAACCTGCAACCTAAGTGCAGATTCACTTGCTGAGGCTCCACATTGAAAAGCAGTTTTATCATTTTTCCCACAATTTACATTGTTTTCCAGTAGATTCTCTTCAATTGAGAAGACGTAGTACTGCAAATAAAACTAAACTAACATACACATTTTTAGAGATAATATCACAGCACAGCACAAAATGAAACAAAAAAAAAATCTTTATATGAAACATCTGCTTACAGGAAACACTATATATAATCTTTGGCCATACCAAAATTTCAACTCAAGTTAGATTCACTCAAGGAGCGAGTGTGTGGGAGAGAGAGATGACAGAGAGACACTCTACACTTCCAGTGCTCATTTACTGCAGAAATGAATGTAGCGTAAGACTCTGTACAGTTACAGAAAATATTAATGAAGAAGTAAAGAGCAGGAACATGGTCTTAAAGCCTGATGCACGTACTATTTTCAAAATGGAGAGTAATAGCAGACGAACAATGCTAGAATCTACCAATATGCTAAAATAACATGTTTTTCCAGTGAATAAGAAAGCTCGTGTTTTCTTATTCACTAGAAGGCGAAAAGGTGAAAAGCACGATGCTACACAGCGAGTGGGTAGGAGGTGCTCTGGAGAACACGGATGTCAATGGAAGTCTTTGCATGTATTCCCACAGGTTTGTGATTCAGGTAAAATCACAGAGAAGTCACAGATACAATCTTAATTCAGATTTCACATTTTCTAACTCTGAGTATGGACTTCAGTGACTCTTGATTTATGTATGCTTAAGTGGAGACAACTGCTAATCTATGATGGAGGAATCACAGAGGGAAAAAGCATCAAGCTGAGGAAGACAGATGTCTTCAGGACCAGGAAGGGCTGCCAGCAACTGGCCAGTTGGTCGTGCTGCCACAAATAACCATGCAGACCGGCCTCTGATTGTGAAATGTGCTTCCAGATTTTTCTGCAATGCTTCAAAGGATGTTGCTGAAGATGCAAACCTGTGGGGCTTGTTTCTAAAATGCGAGCAGCAAAACTGGGTGATGGAAATACCTTACTCCTTTCAATTATGGTAGCTTTTATCCTGGTGGGTATTGTACAAGTCCTAGGGTTTAGGATATACAAAAAAAAAAAAAACCCAACCAGTGACAGCTAGTGAGTGTGGTTTAGCTGCTAGTACAACTGGAAAACTGGGTTTTATTCCAAGCTCTTTTATGAACACACTTGAGTGGAATGAAACACTTCTTTTTCTCTGACCCCAATAACAGTTTATAAGATAAAATCTCTTGTAAGAAAGGACTATCTTTTGCAAAATATGTGGATAGCACCTCTCACACCAGAGTTGTGATTTCAGTCAGGGTCTCTGTGTGCTCTGCTAACTGAAAACTAATTAATATTATTGAGCTTGATATTTTCACATTGTTTAAAGGTCAAAAACTTTCTACCCTAAACACACAGTTGAGCATTTTGGTGTCATTTTTTTAATAGAAGTTCAGCAATGATCCTCAGGCTTTTCTCTCCCTATTCTTAAAAAAGATTTAAAAATTGATGTAGAAAATTATAACTTGATCTTAAAAATATTCCATTGTGACAGGAGGACAGATATCAGTGTCTTTTTGTTATATGAGTTATTGAAGTTTGACATCCTTTGAGGAATATTTTTCATAACCCACTGTTTGCTACCCTGTCTATCCAATTATTTAGAACAAGCAATCTGTCATTTTATTGTTTCCTTCCAATTATATAACTTTGGTGACAGTCATGGCAGAGTATCCTCTGTAAGTAAAATCAAATCTCACTGTGGATTCCAAGGACTGCGGAGTGTGTGTACGTGTGTACGTGTGTGTGCATTGTGCGGAAATAGAGTGGAGGTGGAAATATTAAAAGAGGACAGTTGGTGAGTGTCATTTAAAAATAACTGCTTGTACACACTGCAGAAGATCCAAAAGTGAAACAAAATGTATTTTCCTGATTCCCAGTTTTCAGAAGCAGAATAGGTATAACTCGCTTTACTGAGAATACTGAAGTGATGACCATGCTCTCTCTCTCCCACATAACTATACCGCAGTTTCATGTATTTAGCCTAAAAAATGCCCATAGTGCTATAAAGAAAAACTATTCAAGGATAGCCATTCTGTCTCTCTGTCCATCTGAGATATTCATCTATTGATAAGGCCAGAAAGAGGGCCAGTCCCTTGGAACTGGTACAAGATCAGACGTATTTATTAAACAGTGTGGGACAAGCAGAGTCCTCAGTTACAGCACGTTGCTCCCTTCAACTTCAGAAGCGGTTGCACAAGGTGCCAGGAATGAGACTTACTCTATTGTTTTCATTTAGTAACTGATAGAGTCAGATTGGAATTTTTCAGACTTCTATACTAGATTTGTAACTGGAAGAAAGTCACTAGGTTGGTTGTGTTGTCTTTGTTGCCGGCAGAGGGAAGAGAAAAGCATTCAAGTGGCAGTTGGGTGCAACACCAGCTAGCTAGTCAGAAAGTAGAGAACAGCAGTGAAGCTGGGAAGAAACAGCATGCAAACAGCTGCAGTGTGAGATAGAATAAGCGAGTGTCAGTGGTGTTAGATGGTAGAGCTGTATGAACACTTTCACACTCAAAGCAAAATTGTCAAGTTATCGTGTCCAATTGGGCATGAATTTCTCATTATATCACTGCAGTACCACAAGCTGTACTAGTTGCAGAGTCACAAAACCCTTAATTAAAGAAGCAGAAGAGAAAAAAAGAAAATTAATCAAATTGTTGTTCTTATTTGAGATCTTTGAAGAAGAATATTACACTCTACTGTAAACCTACACTGAACAGAACCATGTAAGCATATGCTTATGCTCCAGTGAAGTCATGCTTAAGTGCTTTGTTGAATTTGGGCTTGAAAATTTCAACCATTTAAACAAAAGCTGCTTTAAAACAGTATCTTGTTTTTATTTCTTTTCCTTTTGTCTGAACATTCAATGTGTTTCAGAATCAGCACTGGCCAACCCACTTCTGTATATCTCACAGTTATAATTTATGAAGAAATTCAGGTTTTTGGGGGCACTTCAGCAGTAGCAGATAGCATGATCAGAGAAAGATCTAAAGATTACAGACATTATTAGGGAGCCAACCTTTATCAACCTCACAGGGATTTTTTTCAGGAAATTATCCAAACTTTATTAAAAATCAGAATGTTTTATTTGCTGTTTGGAGATGATTTCCCTAACTTGACAGTATGTTCTACCCTAGCCTACCAGTATTTCTCTTAGATGTTGCTCTTGCTTAGCCTGTGTACATCAGATATTTTCTAACAGAATGAGATAAACTTACTTACAAACTACTTTCAATTTTCTTTACACCAAATTTCAAGAAGATTGTGACGTAGTTTTAAAAATGGTTCAGTGACATTTTATGACTCTGTTTTCAATGTCATTTCAGTTAAACTGCCTTTCAAAGAAACCACAAATGAAAACCGGCATGACCAGCTCTGGATCTATTCTCCATGAAGACACTTATGCTTTAGGTTCTGTTCTCTCCCAGTCCTTCACCATAAGTATTTCAGCACGTTCAGTGCCTCCTCTTTTTTCCTGCAACTATTTGACGAGACCAAGTGGGGTCTCAAGACTAGATGTTGCCATCCTGCTTTTTACAGGAATTATCTTTTTATATGAGCAAATGTAGTGGCCCATTGGCATGGCCCACTCGATCAACATGCCCACAACTTATTGCACATATTTATGTAATTTTACGAAATAACTAAAGCCAGCAAATAAATTATAGCTATCAAAACAAACAGAACCCAGGAGAATCCTGTGCCCGTGATGGTGCCCAGATCACTAAACATCACCTTGAATGAGATGTGAGGAACAAAAAGGCAAGCAAAATTTGGAAACCTAAGTCAAGCTTGCAAAAGACACCAAGGGAGCAATCAATAGTTGCCATAGTCTGTAAGACAAACCAGCAGCAAAAGCACTGTGGGTATCATTATGCACACCATGAAGTCCAGTGGTTTCACAAATTGCCAGGTATTCTGGTATTACTCCTCCAGATTTTTATGCTGAAATATCCTGCACCATTAGTACTAAATACTAAAATGACCTGGGACAAATTCTGAACCCAGTCTAAGTCCTTTGAAGCCAATATAGTTACGACAAGAAAAATTCTTACTGATTATTTCGTTACTAAATTTTTTCTATGACTGATAGTTCTGCTTTTAAATGTGGTAATAAGAATGGAAACAAATTTATCACTGTATTAAGAATCAGACTAATTTATATCTAAGCCAACATACAAGTCATGGCTATTACGGAAAAGCTTGACACTGGCTACAGTGAACTTGAGTCATGGATAACTAGAGAACAGGACACTTCTCAGATCTCCTGGGTACTCAAATCAAAATATAATGCAAGTCACTCTGTTTGAAAGAACTGTGACTCAAAATTCTCCATACAGCTCAGATTTGCATGCTAGATGTAAATTTTCTAGGATATTTTTCCAGAAATCTGCATTTAGATAGAATTATTTTACAAAGTCTAAACCCTAAGATTTTACATGTACCCTGGTCTTTATTTTCCATTTTCATTTCTCTCTGTGTGCTGCAGATAGGTAAAAAGAAGGAAGGTGAATTTTATTTGACAGTTTTAGATGTAGAGAATCCAGCATAAATTCCAGTATTAGGAAGACTGTAAAGAAAATCCTTCTTCAAATCCTGAGCCTAAATGAACTAAACTTTTATGATCCGTCAGCCAAATAGTTGACAAGTCTTTCTGAGGATCCCATTCACTGAGCCTTAAACAATTTGAACTTGGCTTTTTCTTTCATCCTTAAAAAAAACCCAAAACACAACAGTTTGGGCGGCGTCTAGTTAATACACTTGTCTTTTATATTCAAACGCCTGCTATTTGTTGCTTTTGCACACATTTAGAGAGCTACATAACCTTCTGCATAACTAGGCAGCAACACATTTTTGAATTCAGGAAAGAAAAATTAACCTTGGCAGGTATATTAAGGTACTAACTCAAATCCCTTGCATCAGGTTTTCCATGATATTATAAATATTTATCTTGCATTTTTATTCCAGGCCATTCTCCTTCTCCAGACACTGTACGTCTCTTTAGCCTGCTCTGCTCAAGTTTTTTGTTGCCAGAGAAGACTCAAGATTTATTTTTAATTCTGGAACTCTTTCTGTCCTCTTGCATGTTTAACTATCAATCTTTTTAGCTTCTGTGTAGCTTATGATTTGACAATGATTTCGAACTCAGATAGCGGCACAACTGATTCACATCACAGCTTATATCTACACACAAAGCAATCAATGGCAGTGCGTCAAGTATGGG
Source organism: Leptosomus discolor (assembly GCF_034619465.1). Taxonomy (NCBI): domain Eukaryota; kingdom Metazoa; phylum Chordata; class Aves; order Leptosomiformes; family Leptosomidae; genus Leptosomus; species Leptosomus discolor. The sequence continues at coordinate 15,861,630 of NC_141393.1, read as the reverse complement.
TGCAGATACATGCCTCGTGTGTTCCACAAAAAAGACTGACAGTCTTTAATGAACAAAATTCGGCACGCCTACTTTAGACAGAAATGTCATGAACTGCCTATAAAACCAGTGGATTAGGTTTAGACTAGCAGTCATGTTCCCTGACCTCTACGTATAGAGAACCTTCCCAGAGATATGTGTCACCTCCATGCAAAGCAAAAGATAACTTCTTCATAAAGGAAGTGTATATTCTGTAGCTTCCCTTGGGAAAAAAAAAAAAAACAAACCAACCTACTGAGTGATTTTCTAGGTAACAAATAAGGACCTCGTCTCTCTAAACGGTTCTTATATTTCTTCTTGGAAATTAATATTCCTTTTTTTGTCTTATGACATGCATGACCATAAAACAATCCATTGATACCTCTGAGCATATAAGAACTAGCTGCCCACTCAAAAGACAGTTTATGTGTTAAAGGTGAGGGTGCTGTGGGGGAAGCAGTGTTGAGAGATCTGTTCTGTCTTTGGTTTTGCCATAATTTCCATCTCCAAATTCACTCATTGACATCAGTTTTGCAATTCAAGTTGAACAGGGCAATTCATTCATTATAAATCACTGTAAATCTGTACTGAATATTTTCCTGGAAAGACTAAGACTGGTTAAAGTACACATACTTCTGTATGTGTGGCAAGTGAAAACATTTTTAATAGCATTAAGGGCTCTAACCTGGAAGGTGCTAAGTATTTTCAGCAATATGTTTTGAGCCCTCAGTTCTGAGGATGATTGACGTCTTTAAAGATCAGGCCCTCTTTTTTCACCTAAAAGATGAAATAACACATCAGTTTAATTTGAAGTGACTTTGCCATAAACCTATTTCTCTTTCAGAATGGGTTGGATATCAGTAGGATTAAATGTTCAGACTATAGAAAGAAATTCCCCTAAATGTAAGCTTTTAAATGCCCTTTCAAACAATGATCAGATGTGGAAAGTTAAGATCTGTTTTCAGTGTGTGGCAGACTGGCAGCAACTGGACCTAGGCTTAGAGTTTCTGCCTTCACTAACAAAATTTTATTAGTAAGTCTGCCAAAACCAGGAAATTGCTGGCAGCTTTGGTGGAAAGTGGAGAATTCAGTGGGTTTTTGTCATCCCAAAAGGTTTGCACTTATGAAGCGCTCTCTTGTATAATAAAGTCCATTTGTCTAATGTAAGAGATTTCAACAACTTGTCAATGTTGCACAAGAAGAAAGAAGAAATGGTTCAGTTGATGCTGTATGTAGAGGTAACAAAGATGCCGAAATGCTATGCTCTGTCTTCTGTTTGTTTGGTGTATCAAGGAAATGTAAGCAGAGTGAGAATGTAATTTAATTCAAGGTCAGCCACAGGCATTATGTGAGACCTCATAGAATGAACAAATGAATAATAAACAAAATTTAAAACATCTATTGCTGTCTTTAAAGTCTGTCTGTTTGTTTGGCACACTGTATTGTGGAAGTGCCATAAACTACAGTTTTGGAAGTTCAGGTTCTTTTTATGTTATTTTGTTTATAAATACTACTCGAGGGTGGGGAGGGAAGAGATGAACCTGAGAATAGGAAGGTTTAGAATTAGTATCAGCAAAGCTTTTTGAAACAAAAGTCTGTTCCACTCTTTTAAAAATAGTCCCAAAGGAAAAGAGAGAAGTCTGGTTGTTAACTTCAAGTTAAACTTGAAGGGGACAAAACACTCCCTGTATAGCACTGGGACATTCTGTGCTGTTGAGTGTTTTATAGCTCTAATTTCTACAAGCTATCAGCTATGAGTCCTTGCCATTAATGTACTAGGGAAGGTAGAACTTGACGGTTGTATTCAAACATTTAAACAGAAACCGTTGAATCGTTTTGCAAAGAATTATACTGGTGTGTCTTAGAAAATGAGAAACCTATAAAAAGAGTCCAGGTAATAGGACACGTGTTTGGTTTTCATTTGAAAGTGGTGTGGAATGGCTCACTAAAGTTTTTGAAGAGTTCTGTGGGCTGCTGTGCCTCATGTACATAAATATTATCAGACAAAGCTCATGTGTATAAATATTCCCAGACTTGGACTCATTGCCAATTCAAATCCCTTTATACTGCTCTTTTCCTTATGTAGATCCAATATTCCCACTGCACTCCAGCAAAGCAGCAATTTCTATTTATAATTTCTCTATTCTATATTTGTTATAATGAATATGGATAATATATGCTCACAGAAGTTATTAATACTATTGCTATTATGTGCATAGTAATCACATGGTCCTGCTCTCTCAGGCATTCAGATGGAAAGAACAGGAGGATGCTGTTTATGTTTCTCTACTTCATGAAAATACACCAGCATCGGGGCACTCAAAGTGATGATGCCTGGATTGCTCTGAGTTGTATGTGAAAAATCTCTCTTTTTTTCAATTGGCATATACTAGTATCGCTAGTGTTCCCATTATGTATCAGGGGCTTCTCGAACATTTTGCGTTACACCTATGAATATTGACTAACAGCACTATATCAACATTGTCAAAAGCCAATCCTAATATTTGACAACATCAAAGGGAGATAGGATGTGTTTACTCTGATGGAGCTTGGACATGAGGGATGATGTATAGAAAAAAGGAGTGGAAGAAAAAAAGCCCTTGATATCAAAAGACTAACATTTAGTGTTCTTAAAAAAATGTCTAACATTAACTATTAGTGAAGTTGATTTAAGTAAAGTTGAATGTTCCACATAGCACGTTTCTAATGTGTCTGCTTAGCAGAACCAGTTTGTGATAGTTTTGAGCTACTGTATACAAGGAACAAATATGAGGTTTGTTTTGGTTTGGTTTGTTCTTCTTTTTTTATTCTCCTGAAAGAGTTGCAGAAAGCTGGGCTGGATGGTCTTTCTTAATGTAAGTCACTGATTAATAAAATGTGTTATAATGGGTGTGACATGCACTTTAAGACTTTCAAAGCTATGTAGTCTCCCATTAATTCAAGTGCAAATTGGAATATGGTTACATTCTGTTGAAATAAAGTGACTGAGACTTCAAGGGTCCCATTTTACTTACATTTATGAAGTTTGTGATAATTCACCACAGCAGCAAAAACTGGCAAGAACAGAGAGATTCAATTTGGTCTCTCTCTTTCTCCCCAGCTCCTCCCCAATGCTTAATAAATTTTCTGGAAGAGAGATACATATACTATATTCTCGGGACTGTTAGTTTAAGAAATGTATTGCTTGTTTTTTCCTTTTACAAATTAATTACAGTTCAACCTTCTACTAAATCCAGAGAAAATACTTCTGCTTGTAAAAAGGTTTTTCATACATTTTGGTCTAATCCTATATGATTTAACTGTGGTCATGATCTTTTTCTCACACTGTGGAAAACACGGTTTCACTACAAAAACTTTTTTTTTTTTTTTAGATATACTGTGTCTTTCTGGCATTATACAAGTCATTGAAGTTTACTTTTTGTCATTGTTTTTCTTGGTCAGATAATAATTGTATGGGAAGAGCCATGAGGAAGGACTCAGCTTAGTCCAATTGAGCCTAAGAGCCTTTAATCCACCTGTTCTAGGTAATGAGTTTATGCCACTTGTGTTTTGTTTCTTTCTAGTTGTATGTTTTCCTCGTGCTTTTCTAAGTGCAATACAATCAAAGTTTAATTTCCCAAACTGGCCCAATGAGAAGTTTTATTCCATTGTGTTTGTCCTGCAAACAATATTCATTCTGAAGTTCCAGGAAAGGTTATTGAAACACTTCAGGAAAAAAAAAAAAAAAGAAAAATAAGCAAGAGAAGATATTTGCTTGAGCAAATGTGAATACGCATGTTAAGAGTCTCTTCAAGTCCTGGGAAAGGAGGCAGAGATTTCGAAGTACAGAAGAGAAGTATTAACTGAGCTGGTGAAATGGCTGCACAAGACATCTATTGTTTACAGGGCAGTCAACTCACAAACAAGGAAGAAAAATATTTAGGAGGAGAAATATGCACAAACCAGTAACCAGCTGCAGCTGTCATATCATTCCTGGAAATCAGAAAACAAGGTAAATCCACCCGTACTTGAGAGATATCATTGAATAGTGACTAAAATAAGTGAAGGCTTTAAAAATTGTGCCAGAGACTGACCTTCCATAATCTTGTGCATTTAATCTAATATGTTGATCTCATTACACTGCACCTGTCATACTGGTACCTGTGGATCAGGGAAGTAAATCCGGTTTAAAAAAATGGTCAAGGCATTCCAATAAAAATATCCTCTAAGTCCTATTTTGCTTTTTTATTCATGTCCTTGTTAAAAAATACGTTGCATTTACATAACACTTTCCACAGGAGAACCTCTGACACTTCACAGATTTGAACATAGCCTCCCAGAGTGCTGGTGAAATAGCAGGCAATACTCTGCCTGGTTCTCCCTTGAGTAAACAAAAGCAAAGGAAGTTGCGTATCTCTTTTTTGACGACAGAAAACTTGTAAAATGAAACATGGAGAAGCCCATTGAAGAGGAATTCCTTTTCATTTCAGTCAAAGTTTGGAATATTAAAAACATCCTCGTATTTTTAGAAATTAAAATATTTAGGCCTGGACATGTGAAATTTTACTTTTTACAATTGACAAAAATTCATGGAAGAACTGCGAGACCAGGAGTGGCACTCCAGGCTCCCACTCTCTCGCTCCAAAGGATATGTAATCCTGCCTTTATATCAAAAGTGTAAGAGAAATAAGGAGAACAAGAAGATCCTGCTGGGCTATATCATACTGCTTTGCATCATATATGGAAAGGTACAGCAGAGGCAGAGGTTATGCCACTGTTTAAGAAATCTATTTTCACAAAGGGCTGTGTTTCATAATGAGACAGTAGACTGGAACAGAGCAAAATGTCAGTGCCTTCTTCATTTAGCTGGAAATGCTTTAAGCAGCCTGTAAGCAATTATTTTATTTGGCGGGTAGATATGTAATTGCACTATATAGTTTTTAAGCATGAAGTCTAGATAACCCCACATGAAAAGGAAAAAGTCCTTTTTAGTGGTTATGAAAATAAGCTGTTAAGCACCCAGCAGTGAAAGGGTCAAAACGGTTGTATTAACTGAACTCTCCTGAGGACATATGTTGTTTACAGTATACGTTTAAAATAATATTCCTGGCTAGTCAGGCTTTCCCTCAGGATAATGCAATTACAACAGTAACAGAGGATTAATTAAAGACTCTCCCATAGGTGTTGCTAGAGATCTTGAATCAACCAAAGGGGGATACATTACCAACTCAGCACAGAGGTGAACAGACCAGAGCTGTTCAAAATAATTAGTTAGGCACAAGGGCAGGGTTGGGCTTTTTGCCTCATTTATCTGATTTTGATTAATACTATAATTTCTTTTTTTTAATGCAGAAGAGGCATATTGGTTCCAATTTACGTACGAGAGATGAGCAAGGAAGATCAAGCTTCTGAATAAAGAAATCAATAGCAAATGAATTTATTCAGGTCCAGTGTCAAGTAGGATATCATTTTCTTTTTTTTATTATTCTTTTTTTTTCTTTGACACCTGGATTAAATGCTTGGTGCCAAGGGGTAATTCTTCTGTTGCAAAGAGAACAACAGTCCTGCTCACACACAATTTATGGAGTGACACAGATGCATGACAAGGAACAACCATGACATGAGAGAGTGTTAGAACTGGAGGTTCATTTCCCTGTTTTTAGCCTTCAAAATCGTCCCTGATGTACTTGCAAAGTCCTGATAGAAGCTGAGTCATAGTTCTCAGTTTGGCAAGGCCACTAATTTGGAATTACAATGATAAAGTTGAAAGGTACTCCCTATCTCCAAATGTCTTTTTAAGAGAGAAAAATTATAGCAATCCAGAATGTGTTGGTTTTGCATGTATTGCTATTTTGGTATGTTTCTGCCTCGAGGTTCCTATTCTGAATGCATGTCTCATTCAACAGAAAAGATAACGTGCAAAATTTAGATGAAGTGTGCAAAATTCTGCATCAGCAATGAGTGAACACCTATCTCAAGTGAGGTGTAGTGGGGAGATCTGCGCTCTATCCCTCATGCACTATAACCTGTTGGCAGACTGTGGACTGTAAAGCTAATCTTAAAGTTTCTGAGGCTGTTCTGAGCACACATGCCCTGAGGTGTGTAAGGGCAGCCTCCAATTCAGCTTTATGTATTTATCACACTTTTTCTATACAAAAACTTTACAACAATCTTAAAAGGGAAGATAGAAATATATCACATAATCATTTATTTAGAACCTGAATGAAAAAACAAATATATATATCTCATAAAGATAGTGATGATCTTTTCACAGTGAATGTTTTATTCTCAAATCAAGGAATATGAAGTCAGATTCTCATATGGGGCATATTATGCCAGTTAACCTTACCTGAGGGTCTGACCTATTCTAAAAATGTGGGCAATCTCTTTTGTCTGACTGGATCTATTTTGTCATAAGCAATGAATTTGTCTGAAAGGTGATAGAGTAAGAAGAAATTAAAAGGAGTTTATGTAGCATACATATTTGCTGTTTATTAAATTTTCTTTCAGATATTGTAAATATGAAGCTTACAACAATAGCATATATTTCACTTATTTAGCCATAAATGTGAAGGAAGCTCTATGATGTTCTGAACTTTCTTAATGAGCAGGGACACTGTGCCTTTTAATTCTTGAAGTAGCATGAGAGAAAGAATAGAATTCTAAGGTGATATAAGGATATTTTTCAAATAAACTCAAAATTTCAGAAAAGTTATATCAGTTTAAGAGAGATAATTTAGGTTCATTTGTGAAGGAAGTCTTGGGAAAGTGTTGCCTGTTTCACCGCATGAAAAACCTCCTTTTTATTGATGTCGTGGCAGGTTTAGTAAAGAGTATTCAGGAGAATACTGCAAGGGGAAAACAAAGATCTTGCCAAGAAAAACATTAACTCAGTATCTACTGTACCTATAATTTTCAAAGGCAGCAGTTAGTAATACGACCCTGGTAGATTGTTATGTGCCATCACGTTTCACAAGTGCCCCTTGATAAAAGAGATACTTTTCGCTGAGAATTGGAAATCATGTGTGTTCTTATAAATGTACTTTTTAACTGATCTAAAAGAGTACAGTGTCCTAAAAGGACACAGTTATGTACCACTGATGGAGTGCTGTTTTATGCACATTTCTGGACCTGTGCAAACAGCAGATTTGCATGCCATAGCATCTGTGCCTTGGAGGTTTTCTTACGGCTCTGTTTCAGATCTTCTGTTTGTACTGTACATTTACACATATCTATCAGTGCCTCCAGGACTGATTGCACCACCCAATATGTGAGCAGTGTGCATTGCAATTTTGACCTGCCTGCCAAAATTGGAAGCATGCAGCAGTGGCGCGTATGTGTTAAGGCTCCATTGATCACAGATAAACCTTATGACTGCAGAAGACATACATAAAGCTATACATGTGGAACTTACTTTGATACAGCTAGGACAGCGCAGGCAGATAGAAACTTCCTTTTTTTCTTTTTCCATAAACTTTTGCATTTTCTCTTAGTTCCATGAATAGGCTTTTATGGATACTGTAGGTTCTAATGTTATAGCCTATTGGAGGTCCCTTTAGTAGCTGTCACTAGATGGTGCTAGCTGTATAAGAGAGGTGTCCCCCTCTCCATCTCCGATTCAAACCTCACTCCGTCAAGGACCCCGAGTGCTTTGGCTCAATGCAAGAGACGTCTCCACTGAATCCTGGGAATCCAGAGTAGCTGCTTAGTCCCTAAAGGTTAATAGGTCAATAGATATTAACTAGGGAATTGCCAGAGGGTTGGATTTACCTTGCACATGTGTATGGATTTCTTATGAACACAAAGGAGATCTCTTGTTCTGGCAGTATTTTCAAGGGAGTTAAGATAAGCAGATGACCACTATTTTTATTTTAGTATTCTCTCGCTTTTGCCCAGAAGGAGGTTTGTCCTTTATCAAGTCTGCTAGAAACGGATCTTCTTTCTCACCAATACATGGATGTCCCAAATTCTTGTTCAAAAGTCAGCCTGGCAGAGGACTAGGGTGACTGAGAGTTACTGACATAGGAGAGGTGGAAGGGGGAGCACTACATCTCAGACGAATGGGCTTTGCCCCATACTTTGTGCAGTTCCTTGAAGCCAATTTGGATGGTTTGTTTGAGTCCTAGCAAATATGGAAGCAGCTGTTAACAAAGGGTCTTTTCTCTTCCTTAGAAAGTGAGTGGACTAGGAACTGGACTAAGGATGGTGGAAAGTGTATGGAGGGTGGGAGAGAAAAATGAGGGAATGACTAGTTAGGAAACAGCACAAATTGTGTTTTCCCTACTGTGGGTTTTCTTCACTATTTTAAATGGCAACCCACTGCAAGACAAAACCTTCCTGAAACCAACATTCACCATTCACGTCCTTGGCCTCAGGAAGAGTTTATCTGAAGTAGGCACCAGTCAAAGACATCAGGCTTTCACCCTTAGCAATAAAAGCCTATCCCTTCTGGCAAAAGCAGGGCACATTGCTTTCAAATGGGAAGAGATGCTAAGTGCAGTGACAATTGTTTCCCAGGGAGAATGATTCGGCAGGAAGCCAGTATTTAATCACATAGCTACATCACATCATTACAGAGCGTCACTCAGTGCAACCACTTGATGCAGTGCACCGCACCTCTGTAGCATAATGCTGGCTCCCCGCCAACAATTTAGAGAAAACTGCTATCAGCTTTTATAATTGCTTCCCTTGATGAAACAGTGCAGTGAAATGGCAGGGCTAGAATGGGGACGAAAGGGAGAGTTATGAGACCACAAAGTTCCCAGACTTCCAAGTTGCACCTATTAGCCAGCAATTAAATTACTGGCCAGCTTTAAAAGTCCACCACAATTGGCACTAATTGTCAGCCTTGCTGGCAGTCTCCTCAGAGAGGCCAAGGATTAAATGTATGTAAAGATGGAGCAGCTTACTCTATCCCTAAAATGATGCCCTTGGGCAACATTTGACCATTCTGCACACATCCTGTAGCTGAGCTGATGACTTAGCATAGCACAGCACTATATATACATGTTTACATTATCACTGCAAAAACACCATCATACATGGAAAGAAAAAGCCCACTAGAAAGTTTAAGACAATGTGTATTCTCCTATGTTCTGTCTACATCATTTGACACATGAGCCAGTAATGTTGTTGCCACAAAGAAGGCTAAAGGAATCCTGGGCTGCATTAGACAAAGTATTACCAGCAGGTCAAGTGATCCTTCTCCTCTACTCAGCTCTGGTGAGGCCACACCTGGACCACTGTGTCCAGTTCCGGGCTCCCCAGTATGAGAGAGACAGCCCCAGTAAAAATGTCTGAAGGGAAGGTGTAAAGAAGATGGAGTCACACTCTTTTCAGAGGTTCCCAGTGACAGGACCAGAGGCAGTGGGTGCAGACTGAAACACAGGAGTTTCCATCTGAACATCAGGAAATGCTTTTTCACTGTGAAGGTGACTGAGCACTGGCACAGGTTGCACAGAGAAGTTGTGGGTTCTTCATCCTTGGACATATTCAAAATCCATCTGGACATGGTCCTGGGCAACCGGCCCTAGGTGGCCCTACCTGAGCAGGAGGGTTGGACAAGGAAACTTCCAGAGGTCCCTTCCAACTTCAACTGTTCTGCTATACTGTGATTCTGTGATGCTCATGGTACAATACTCACAAGTATTTAAAAAAAAAAAAAAAAAAAGACCAAGATCATGACTGAAATAGGCAAATAATCCAGTTTTAAAACCACAATTCCCTTTCTTGGTCGTATCTGATTAAATCTTAAGTACATGCAGTTATGTATATAAGAGCACATATTGATTCAGGTTAAAGTCTGAATATTAGGCTATTAGGACTGCTGTTCTGTATAGAAAAAAAAAATAGGGTTTATACAAAGGGATCTTCCCCCAGGTATTCCTGCCCAGCTTCTTGCAGACGTAATCTGAGTAATTTCATGAGCCTGGGCTTGCATCTGCCCTTGCATCTGAATTTAATAGACACTGACGGACCTATCATCTATAAATTTGTCTAATCTGTTCTCAATTGCCTTTCTACTTTTAGCTATCTTTACTTGATATGACTGAGTTTCACAATTTAATTATGGTGCTGTGTGAAAACAAACTTTTTCTTTTGTGCATTTCAAATCTGCAAGCTGAGAGTTTCCTTGGTTCATTGTAGCATTCTCATTCAAATCAAGAGGAACAAAAATGACTCAACTTCACACAGTTTTGGATCTTTCTGTGTTTCAGTCACCTGTATATAGTGTCATTGTTGTCAACTTGGTGTCAACAGAGATAACGCTGCAGTAGCCCCCTGGGTGGCCTAACGCTGTACCCCTCTGTCCTTGTCCCAGGCAATGTGCAAACACAGAACGGCCAGATTCTCCAACTGCGGCTCTACCCCCAAATCTTGTAGTCCAAATATAGGACGCAGTAAAACAGACTGATAGAGGGAAGTGTGGAAAACAACAGCCCAGGGTGAGTCAGCTTGACTGACAGCGTGCCCACCTATTTTTCCTGGATGTTGCTGGTTGTTTCAGGACAAGCCCAGAACCATGAATGCAAATCCTCTGAGGTAAAATATTTTCCGCCCACCTTTCAATATTCCTGTGAAGAAAAAAAAAAAATTAAAAAAATCTCACCTTGCATTCCTGAAGTATTGCTTCTGGGCTTACATTTCTCTGGTGCCAGATTTGGAGGGCATCAGCAGTTTTGCTGCTGTTGTGCCTGAAGACGAACGAAAGTATAATCCTAAGGAATCCTGGTTTGGATTCAAGCAGGCATCCACATGGCCAAGAAGACGTGCACCACCACCTTCTGCCCCCTAAAGGCTGACATATTAGTTTGAAAAGTGGACATACGTACAAGAGAGTTTGAGCCACACACAAAATAGATCATCTCCTTTGCCAATGCAATAAAATGACCTCTCTCAAGTCTGGACACTCACAGCCGATTCCTATTTCAGATTACAAAAGCAGTTTGTAGAAATGGGTATGAGCATCTAGAAATAAGACTTTTCCAGACTTCAATTTACTGGCATATATTAATTGGACATTGATTCAGTCCTGCCTTAACGTATGATAACTTCTAGTTTTGCAGCACAGTGGATTGCATGTACTGAATATGCCTGAAAGAATAATATAGGCAAAAAACTTTTGTCCATTTAATGTCCTTTTTGTTCCTTTTCTTCCAAGTGTAAAAAATGCAATCGCCTGCAGACAGAAAGAAGCAATCTTGAAAAAAGAGTGTATATATCCTAGCATTAGTCTTGATTAAAATAAAGCCTGCAATATTGTTTTATGACTGTGTTTGTATAACATATGTCTTTCCATAGGAGACAGTCTTAACTATTACCTGTTTATCTATTTAAAGCAGAGTACTCTGTTATTCATTACACGCAAACAATATGTGAATACACTGGCATATTTATTGTTAAGGTCAATACAATGATAGGATTTGATCCTCTTTCCTTTGTTGCTTAGGAAAGAAAATCAAATACTTACAAACCTGTGTTATTTTTTTTTCTTTGCTTCTAACACCAGCAGGATATGCTTTAAGTATGTATTCCCCAGTGGGACAGGCCATCAAATACATAAATTACATTAGGGCAAGGAAGACAGTATCAGGGCCTGATTTCATACAGATCTCAACATGATTCTCAATTTGTAAAGCTAATCAACCATTTTCCTTAGATATCTTTACCACAGAAATACTTGTCTAACCAGCAACTTTCAAACCTAATTAACCAGTGTGCTCTTTCTGTTACCATTCAGTGATAACCTGTGAGATGGTTTTGGTGTCTTTAGAAACATATATATATATATATATATATATACACACACACATATATGATATAGACATTCTGTTCCAGGCTTATAGGGTGTTTCCTAGGAAAACATC